>NW_022103909.1:7802787-7812137 GCF_000313985.2 Echinops telfairi | reverse complement strand
AAAAGTCACCCATGATCTCAGCAAGCAGAGGTGATCGCTAGATCTACAAGGGGCCTTCTCAAAGAGCTCATGGGAAAAGGCACTGAAGGATCATGGGACTTTTCCATGGACTTTTTGAAGTCCCCTCTTACACTGGGTTATGGCCATCTAGTTATTTCCTATGCATGCGGATATCGCACAGGCCACACAAGGGAGGCAGTACATATCTGTCAAGGAATGAGTACAAGTAGAATCTGATGTTGTCTTGGTTGTTATGTGCCATCAATTCAGCTCCGACTCATGGTGGCCTTATTGATAAAAGTCCAATGATGCCTGGTCGTGTGCCATCTGCTAATCGGTGACATGTGCGAATCCATTTACAAAGATGGAAACCATACCACACATGAAGCTTTCAGAATACACATTCCTTCACTTAGCAAGTTATCCTCTTCTATGATGAGTTACGTCAACAAACAAGAGCCTCTACCTTGACTGTTCATGCTTACGTAACTTCTGAATCAGGTCACAAATTGCCATCCACCTCTTTATTGCTAGAGGGTCAGGCTTCTTGAAGAACAGGAGGTTGACAAACGGAGCTGAGACTTCTCAGGGGAGAAGCTTTATCGCTGAAGGCATAAGGGCAGGAAGTTCAGGTTGAGTTCAAGAAACAAAAGTGATTGTTTCAATGAAAGAGAAAGGTGATTACCAGACTATAAAAATTAATTAAAGTCAGGCTGTGGGGGATGGGGGTGGGGGTGGGATGTGTGTGTCATAGTGTGAAGTTCTTGATGTTAACCCAAGCATAACTGCAATCTTTCAACATTGATAATAGGTTATACACTACAGTTTACATAGCACAGAACATATTTGATCCTTGCTGCAATCTTGCGAGGAACTTAAGGCAAGCCTTGTTATCTTGGTATGCTTACTGATGGGTTTTATTAATTTAACAATGTAGAATATATAAGGGTCATACTCTATAGCATTCTACATTAAAGGGGGAGGGCAGCATATGAAGAAACTTGCTTGGCTTCAAGTTGGTTATAGTCTATCTCAGCAAGCAAGACCATTGCAGGAAATGTCAGTGTACCATAAAATGTCTGTACAACTGTGACGCGATTATAAGGCAAAGCAGGCCTACAAAGGCTTCAGCAACCATAAACCAACAAGAGAAATAAACGGGGCCTGGAGAAATCAGATAAGTTTTTATAAAGAGGTAAGACTCAAACTGTGTCTTTAAACATACATGGAATTTAGGCAGGCAGGAACGGAAGACATTGTACTAGTTACAGCGCCGGCTGGAGGCCAGAGGCAAAAAGAACAGCTTCATAGGACCATCCGATGAACCCGGCTTGCATAGAGGGATCAAGGCATGTGTTCTTGAAAAATAGGAAGTAGGATTTTATAGCGCTAGTATGTGCTCATTAAAAAGACTATACAGAGAAAGAAAGCAAAGCCAAATAATATATTGTAACTTACACACATGCAAGGACTGGCCAAAAGTAGATTCCAAGATAAATAAGCAAAACCACAATTTCAGTTTTTTTTGTAAACTTGTAGTGGAGCCAGTAGATTTGTCCTTTAAATATTTGTTCCTAAGGTTTTTTTTTAAGTCTAGGGATTCCTGGTGGTGTAGTGATTACTCACTGGGCTGCTAATCTTGAGATCAACAGTTCAAAACCACCAGCTGCTCCTTGGGAGAGAGATGAGGCTTTGAACTCCCATGAAAAGTTATAGTCTAGGAAACTCACAAGGGCAGTTCTACCCTGCCCTACCCTACCCTATAGGGGCCATGAGTCTGAACTGACTCTATAGGAGTGCATTTTTATTGTTTTGTTTTTCAGCCTATTTCTGCAGGAGTTGGAAAGTTGACTACTACATTTCCCAGGTTCCCTTGCAGCAAGGGTTCTAGTTGTGCTTCATATTCTACCAATTTCATGCACTCTTGAAAGCTATAAATTCTATATTGAACCGTGTGGAGAGTAATGGTGGTGGTAGCGTGCGGCCGGTGGTATTGAAGGGAACAGTTGTGCCTATTGATTCTCGCTCACGACCTTTAGCTAGAGTGGTGTGCTCTGAGAGCCAGCAGTTGAGATCATGGCTTCTTGATCTCCTGGCTTTCAGATTAAGGTGCCAGTAGCGGTTCGCTTAGTAGGTCAGCTGATTACATAGTTCTGGTAATCATTCCAATCATCCCAATCTAGGGCCCGCTATACCAGCATTCCCGAGGCACTTAATCTGGGTTAGCCTTGAGCTACTAACTGCAAGGTTCAAACCCACCATCCGCTCCTTGGGAGAAAGGTGAGGCTGTCTGCTCCCTTAAAGGTTTACAGTTTCGGAAACCCTAAGAAGCAGTTCTAACTCTGCCATAGAGGGTTGTGATGAGTTATAATCAACTTAAAGGCTGTGGATAATCCCTTGTACTGCGCCCATTTTACAACCGAGAAAAATCTCTGAACCTTGACTGACAAATGTTATTAATGTTATTGTCTCTGTTGTAAACAGGTGAGATCAACCACACCACTATGTTAATAATGAAAGCCTGTATTATACAGCTGGACTGAGAGTAGGCTACCGCCTGGAAACCTCTCCATTCGGAACATAGAAATTTCAGACTGTTTATAGTTCAAAATAAGGGACTGGCTCAAGGGAAGGGCTATCCTAGCAGTTACATTCTCATCAGGTGGGCAGGGTAACGGGGCTGGAGGAAACAGCACAGCTGCAGGTGCTAATTCAAGGTCTTACAAGATAAAGAGTACATTTCTTGCAAATTGTGCAGGCAGGGTTTGGAGACATCTCGGAAGAGTCAAGGTCACGTTGGGAGAGACAGAAAGGGGAAGAGGAGAAGGGCGTGTGGGTGTGTTTACCTGCTAGCAAGGGTTAAAGGCAGTTAGAAACAAGACGAGTGTTCAGCTAGGTTACTGCACTTCGTTTAGCCAGGGAGTCAAACCACTGACTCGGGCTCCTTGGGGCTGAGAAGCTGCACGGTGCTTGAAGGACCACAAGGCAGGCCGCTTGCATATCTTTTTGGACAGAGGATACTAGACAATTTATGAGACACAGACGTACAAGCAGTGTATTAAAGCTAATGAACAGCAATGTCGGTTCATAGGGAGGTTAACCCAGGCTTCTAATCGAATAGTCTACGGTACCAGTGTTCCTGTGATGCCTTTTCTTTTGCGCTGGTCTAATCGGTCCCTTACTTTTTTGCAGAGTCTTGTATAACTCCTGAGTAATTGGCATAAGAACAACAAGTTTCCCCAGGGTAGCACATAGCCTGCCTATAAAGGAATAATAAGTCCTGCAGGGCTACTACAAGCATTCATTGGGGGGCAATATATAAATTACCAAGCAGAAAATGAGTACATTGTGGGAAAGGGAGGGTCTAATACTCTTACGGACAGTGGCACCGCAGACAGCACTCTAGGGCTTTCTCCTGACCTTCAGAAACGAAGGTCTCGGGTTTGTCTGAGAAACCAGGACGCTGCTGCAGGGTTGGTGACGTGGAGGAAAACGGGTTGCAGCTTCCTGGGGAACAGGAAGAGGGGCTTTTCTTTCCAGCAGAGGGAAGTTATGGAATGTTCGGTCCATCATTTTAGGCTTTTATATTTATGCAATTTTAAAAAGGACACAAGAACCCAGTTAAGTTATTACATCTTGAATGTCCACTTTGATTTCCAAGAGCCACAAAAGAACTACTAAATGGTAAGAGAGCATTTTGCAATGGCAGAAAGCCCTTGCACAGAAAGTCAGAGATACTGAACAGCCAAAAAGAGTGTGTCGCAAAAGACATAGAACAAACCACAGAGACCTTTTGGAGAGGAGTCCACTCCTCAGGGCAGTGACTTTTAGCCCGAGAGCTAAACAGAGAGTAACAGGAGTCCACTCCTTAGGGCAGTAACTATTAGCCGGGGAGCTAAACAGAGAGTAAACCACAGATTGCAAGGGGAAGGAGAAAACAGGAACACTAAAATGTAGTCATCTGAGCTGATTTTTTAAAAATTTATTGGGGCTTGTACGGCTCTTATCACCATCCATTCATTCATCCATCCATCCATCCATCCATCCATCCATCCACCCATTCATCCATCCATTGTGTCAAGCACATTTGTACATATGTTGCCATCAGCATTTTCAAAACATTTTCTTTCTACTTGAGCTCTTGGCATCAGCTCATTTCCCCCCTTCTCACCCTCCCTCCATCATGAGCCCTTGATAATTTATCAATTTTTTTTTCAAGTCTTACACTGACCACACACAGACTTGAAGCCCTAACGAGAAACGCATGCTATCCAGTACTGCTCACTGAACTCCACGAACCTGCTCCCCACAGCATCCTCCCACAGGCTGCTTCTGGCCATTTCTGCCAGCTCACCGTCCTCCTGCTCCCGTCAGTGTGGAAGGCAGAGAAGGGGGTGACTCCTTGGTCCGCTGCTCTTGCTGCCCCATAAATGCTCTATGCTTTTCTTTTTAAAAAGGACTTCAAGTCTGTGCTGTCAAGATTGCGACCATTAGGACATCTTTCAGATCATTTCCCCCCAGTCTTTCATCTGATAAAATTAGAACGCCTTTGCATTATGAAATAGGCTCTCCCTCATAAATACTTGGTAATGATCATGTCACATGATTTTGCATCTGTAAAATGATCCACTGGGGGTCCTTCCTGCTCAGAAAAATGTCCATCAATTCTTTTCAGACCCAGCTGCCTGCTGGACCCCTCCCGGTGGACATCTGCCATTAGGACAAACTCTGCATCCCTAAAACAACACCTCACCTGACCCCTCTTGCCGCCGCCTCGTCTAGTTCTGTTGATGATATGGTTTATTCTCCTAGTCACCCAGAACTGAAATCCAGAGCCTGGCACCCCACCCACTAACCAGTCACAGGTCCTGCCCCCATTCCTTTGGGCCCCCTCAGTCCTTCAGGGCCCCTCCAATCCTCTCGTTCCTTTCAGGTCCTCCCAGGTCTTGCCTCCACGTTTTCTACCCATGGGTGGACTCTCCTCTACAGGCTCAGAGTCTTCCTGAAAATACCAGTCCTGCATGGTCCCCGAATGCTGGGCAAACAGCAACTGTTCCTAAAGGGACGGGGATGACACCGAATTTCCGGGAGCTGACACTGGAAGCCCACATGCTCATAAAAAGGTTTGAATTTTCTCTCCCATCACAGTCCTTCTCGATCTTCCATTGCTGACCTGGGTCCGCTCTTAGGCAGCTCTCCGCTTTGTTCACACCACTGTCCTGGCCTCGACACACTCAAGCCCAGGTCAGCTTAATACAACATCCGACTTTCTCTCTCTCTGCCTCGTTTGCTTGCGGGCACGTTTTGCGGATCTTCACACCAGCCTCCTCTGGGAACAGTTGATGCTTGGTGGGTGGCGGTCCTACGGCACTGCAGGTGGATCACTACTCGCTGTCAACTCAACTCTGACGCTGGGTAAGCCTGTGTGTGTCCGAGTAGAGCTGTGCTCTGCAGGTGGCTGATCTGGGGGTGTCCGTAGAGCTGTGCTCCGCAGGTGGCTGATCTGGGGGAAGCAATTGCCGGCCCTTCCCTGAGGCCCACAAGTACGGACAGATGGTTTCAAACTGCAAACCAGCTCCTGCTGCTGGTACCACCCATTGGGCTCCTGTAGATAGACTGCATTCAGCAATCTTATATCGGGAGTTCACTTCTACCGAATCATCTTTTTAAGGCGCTATCTTCTAATTAAACTTTCAAGTCAATCAGAACAGAGACGACAAACCTCACGGCCCTTATCATATTGCCACCAAGTCCATTCCAGCTCACCGTGGCCCTGAAGGACAGGTTTCCAAGACCGCAAATCTTGGATTCGGCCTATTGCACCTTCCTCCCAAAGGGCAGCTGGTGGGTTCTGACTCCTGACCTTTTGTTGAGCAGCGGAGCTCTCACCCATTGTGCCACCAACCCCACCCCCCTCGATCAGGGGATAGTCAATCTGTGTTAACAATACTGAGGATGATTCACTCCTAAAAAGGGAGCTTGCCTGATCATCTCTCTACAGACAAACATTCAGTGATCCCCACTAAGTGCCCCTCGCCCTGGAAAAACAAAACAAACAGGAGAACAAAAGGAAGCGAGCATGTTGTACTGCCCCGCCTCATGGTTTTCCCTCAGCGGCTACCTTCTATCCTTTCTATTTGATCTGGACATGCTGAGATTAATGGGAAAATCCATTCAAAACTGAAAGGTACCATATAAATGGAAGGTATCATTAATATCCTAACCACTGTGCCTGGAATATTTATGAGTTCCTGGCATGACGACTAAAAGGCCAGAGAAAGAGGTGTGTTCAAGCAGTGGCTCTCACCCCGGGACAGCTGGGACTCCCAGGGGACATTAGGCAATGTCTGGAAACTTCGGTTGTCACAAGTGAGGGAGTGCTTGCTGCTGGCATGGGGAGAAGTAGGTGTGTGTGGTGGTGGGGGGTGGGTGGGTGGTAAAGCCAATGGATGCTGATACACATCTTACAAAGCAGAGGACAGCACACTCCTCCCCCACCCTCCCACCCCCCAAATATTATTTGGTCCAAAATGTCAGTGATGCAGCAGTTGGGAAACCCAGTGTTCAAGGAAAATCCCAGGAGGTATTTGCTGACCACCTGTGCAAAGAGCAAGGGGATGCGTCCCAGTGCCCCTGAACTGAGGGTGCACCGCATCCCCGCCTGTTCACCTCAGTCCAGCACTGGCACGCCTGTTGTTACGGTTCCAGGAGTTCTGACTGCCACCCAGGGCTTTCCAGGCTGCCATCTTAGGGGGTGGGGTGGGGGTGGGGGTGGGGGTGAAACTCGTGGGTGGGTCTGAAGTACCAATGTTTCAGTGAGGAGACGTTTTCAACTTTTGCATTAGCGGGTTTGCTGCCCGGGTTCCCACTCAATGCCCCATGATTCTCCTTCTGAGAACCCTGTTCAAGTTCCCATAGGAATCCTGGAATATCTGCTCGCAAGATGTCCAGGCCATGCTGTCTATAAATGTTCCTCTCCATATTCAGGTGCTCTTATTCCTTTAAGGCAGAAAACACGGATTAAACCCCCAAAGTTAATTTAGTCAACCTGTAACTCTGGATCCAAAAGAGCAGACTGCACAGTCCATAAAAACACAAACTCACAGGAAGCTTAACTAGAACAATGAGTCTATTTGAGGAGTGTGAATACCAACAAAATCAAAACTCTCATGAGCTGAAAATTAATAGATTTAAATCATTACAACTGTGTGGCATTGAAAGCAGCCTGGAATATATGCTCTCTTCACTTATCAGCCTGTCTGGATTCTGAAGACCAGATCCATATACGAACAGAGGTGTTAGGTGAAAATGGAGGATAATCACATCAGATCACAAAATGGTGAATAACCGCAGAGTTACAGAACTGGCCAATGTCATCACTAAACAACTGCCAAGCCACCGAGAATCACGGCCCAGCCAACGTGAACACAACCTTCACCATCAGCCAGCATGACTCCCACCTTGCAGGTCAGCACCTATTACTGTTGGATGGGTGTCCCTAATGCAAAAAAAGAGTTGGATGATAGTGTTGTAAATGGGAAATTTCAGACAGCAAGAGAGTTGAAAGTACAGAAATTGTGTATTTCATTGTCTCTTTGAAGTAATTCTTTTTCTTTGCATGCATGTTTTCTTTTGAGATTTCTGATCTAGGGTTCTGATTAAAAACAGCGCATGGGAGCTGTGTTGCTTGTTCTTACAACTTAGCTAAACTGTGACGGGAGTCCCTGGGTGGTGCAAACAGTCAACACACTTGGCTGCTCACGTAAGGTTGGCAGTTTGCATCCACTCAGCATGCCTCGGAAGAAAGTCCTGGAGATCCACTTTGAAAAATCAGCCATTCGAAATCCTACGGAGCACAGCTCTGCTCTGACACAAGAGACAGAGTACATAGGATGGTGACAGAGATGTTCTTTTTTAAGCTATGAGTTAATTCCCAACGAAGTAGAAAAAGCAACAATCATGAGGATTTTAAAGCATCACGAAATAACACATATAGAGGATAATTTCTAAGAGAATCAGTTAAAATATGCCTTTATTTTTTAAAGCAAAAGTCAGAAGATACTTTAGAACTCAATGCCAGTTGAGAGAGCACTTGAACAATTGCTTTCTTTTCTCTGAAAACAAACAAAACAACCCTTCATAAACAAAAATCAAACCCACTGCCATGAAGTGGATTCTGACTCCCAGCGGCCCCATTGGACAGAGCAGGATTGCCCCTGTGGGTCTCCAAGGCTAAAACCTTCCCAGAAGCAAGCAGCCTCAACTTTCTCCCAGAGAGCCTTTGGTGTGTTCTAACTATTCATCTTTCAGTTGAATGCAGCAGCCCAATGCAGGACCCACGGATGCTCTCTCAGAGACCTCGCCCAGTTCTAAAGTCCTCTGAATTCATGATTCTATGGACCGTCCCTTAATGGGTAACTCTCAACGTTAAGAAGATGGACTTTGGTACAATTTTTGGATAGATGGTTTAGTGTTCTGACTACACTAAGAAGCACCTGGGGCATTTTGAAAAAGTAAGTGATAAGGTGCACATTTCCACTCACGTCTGATTTAACTGATCTGGGTGGGCTCTGAGCATGGGTACTGCAAATTGACTCCGGGAGATCTTATTCTACAGATTTCCAGGTTAAGAACGTGAATGCAGCTAGTTGTGTCCAGGTAGGTATATAACGTTACGTTGCTTGATTTATTATTATCCAAGAAATAGCAGCAATCCAGATTTTAGTAAAATTCTGGTTTTTAAATGATGGCAACCTATCTCCCTTCCTTCCCTCCCACACACCTTTTTTTGTTTGTTTGTTAAGTGCAGGTCACACAAAATAAAGACGCAGTTTAATTCTGGCCCATGGCCACCAGTTTGCAACTCCTAACAGAAACTAAACTCTTTTAATCCATTAATCAGCCACACACAACTCTTTCTCTGTTCTGCCCTGCCTCTCTTCCACTCACAGCCTCTTTCCCTCATCCCTTGGGCCATAGCTTATCCCATGCCTGTTCCTTTCCATGGCTCTCTTTCGTTTCCAGTCTCCATCATTCCTGAGAGGTGGAAACGGAGACCTACGCATGAATTCTTTATGTGGCCCCAGCTGGTTCACAGGGCAGACTTCTGTGCCTGGGAAACGCTGGTTCTCAATTGTAACCTGATGCTGCGGCTCCATGAGGTCAACAGTGGTTGGTTTAGTCCAGTCAGGGCGAACACTCAGTCGAGCCAAGCATTGGACATTACTAGGACTTTTCAATGGAGCCACCTATTGAGGCCTTCATTCAATTTTTGTTTGTTTGGTTTTTAGGTTTAACCCATCAACTACTAGAATTACCCCTAGTGGGTGGTACTTTTGTTTTTCACTTTT
>NW_022103909.1:7797923-7801950 GCF_000313985.2 Echinops telfairi | reverse complement strand
CCAGATGCTATACTTTTTGATAGCCGGGCACCATCAGCTTTCTTTGCCACATTTGCTTATGCACCCATTTGTCTTCAGTGATCCCTTCGACACCTTGTGTCTGGTCAAGAGTCATGGTGGCATAGTGGGCTTACTTGTTGGGCTGCTACCTCAAGGTCAGCAGTTCAAAATCACCAGTCACTCCACAGGAGAAAGGTGAGACTTTCTACTCCCATGAAGAGCTACAGGCTCAGAAACCCAGTTCTACTCTGTCCTTCAAGATTCTGCTCTGAGTCAGAATTGACTTGATAGCAGTGGATTATGTCTGGTTTCTACCCAAATCAATTAAATCTGATCTTGGATGATGAAGCCTGGGTATTGGCAGCTTTTTAAAAAACCTAATGTGAAGCCAACACTTGAGAATCATTCATCTAAAACTATCCCCCGAACTGTATTCAGTTCCAGCAAACTGTAATCTTCAATAGCTTTTTTAATGTGTTCAAGAATTTTCTTGGTACAGTGGAGCTATCTGATCAACAGAATACAAAAACGTACTGCCATCAAGTCAATTCTGACTCACACCAATCCCGTAAGACAGGATAGAGGTCGGAGTCAAGATGACAGCCAGGTAGAATCACCCGCACGGTGCTCCTGCTGCTAGACCAGAAAATTAAGAGGTCAGGAGGCCAATACAGGGAGGCTGGCTGCTAAAAATAGATTCAGTGTACTAAGATCTGCTTCAGCCCTCCCCTGTGATTTTCACCCATGAAGTAACTCAACAACTCACTAAGGCTCTAAGCTCACTGCATCTGTCTGTGGGCTCCCCTAAACCCTCGCCAGGTCCAGCAGGACGACATCCACCATCCTATCCTGTGCCTCAAATACGAGAACTGCAGCGAGCAGTAATTTCCCCAGGCTGCTGTCTAAAAGTGGTCACAATCCCAAGCTCTCAGAGAGCCTCTGAGAACAAAGCACAAGATCTCACACCAGAGTTCCCTCTCTGCTATCCTCCTGCTCCTGTTGTCCAGGAACAGAGTGACTACATTGGCTGCCCTCTTACCCCTCTCCCCAGCTCCAAGCCTGCCACTAACAATAGTTAATTAACATTAATTATTAATTAAATAAATTAAATTAATTATTAATAATAATTTGCAGCATTTGAAGAGCCGCTGGGATATTTACCTATGACAGAATGCCATTCCCCATAGCACAACTGGCAGGCTGTGCAGCATAATGACTGAAGTGACACAGGAGTGTAGCTGGGGTAAAATTCAGTTGAAGTCAGCCCCAAACCCATTCTGCTAATCCAATCCCATTCCATGGGCAACAGTGAGGCTCCCCCAGGGCACCCCACAAACCCATTATAAAAAGGGAAATTTTTTTAATCAAACAAAAAACCGTTCTCAATTCCAGGATATAGTCCTTAGTGTAGCTTGAATGTAAGCAGCCACAATTCTGTCCTTTAGCATAACATTGACATAATGACCCTAATCTCCAGAACCCAGTGCCTAGGGCTTTAACATAACAAAATAGGAAAAGTGAACAGGTTCTGATAGCTAACAGCCCAAGCCAAAAACTGACTACCAGTTCTGGGCTCCACAGAGTCTTTAAAAGGCTGCAAATTGTGGCCAGGCAGTCCAGACCAGGCCTGTGCCTGGGCTACAGTGCCACCCCACCCCAGCCAGCCCCAATCCTACAGTCACCTGCCTCAGTCCAGACTGTGAGCCCCCACTGATAGTGGCCACTGATTCACCGTGTCACCCTGCCTACTTAGCAGTCTGACCCACTACCATAGTAGGCCACAGATAGTCCTCAAAAACACTCTCTCTAGTCACAGAGAAAACTCAGGGTCCCTTGGTCTCCAGAAACATGGTGCCCAGTTCCAAAATGACATGCAAACAGCAACATACTTCAACACTCTCCAAAAGAAAACAAGAAAAACAAAATGCAGCAGCAGAGGAAGTTGTAAACCTAATAACACTCATAGAAGAATCAAATACTGATCTGCCACAAAAAGAAATCTTCAGAATACTGGTTGGAGTAATAAAATATATGAGAGAATCACTGCAGAATAAGGATGTAATGATAGAGGAGATGAAGACCACGAGAGAGGGGATGAAGTCTGTGCACCAAGGGAAATACAAGAACTCATGTGATGAGGTAGCAGAAGTAAAACATAAGATCACAGACCTCACCAAGAGACTAGCAGAGGTGGAGAATTGTAGCAGCAACCTAGGACATTCAGGCAGATTTCAACAAACGGGAAACAGTCAAACAAGATAATCAAAGGGGCAGAAGAAAACATGAGGTCAATGACAGATGCTTTAAATAGGAAAAATATTTGAATAATTGGCCTACCAGAACAAGACACAAGGAAGTAAAATTAGTAAGGGAATTTCTAGAAGCAAACTTTCCCACCTTAATGAATGAGAATCAGACCGTCATACAAGAAAGAGAGGCCATCAACTAGATTAAACCCCAGGAAGATTAAAACCCACCAAGGCACATAATAGTTAAATTATCCAACGTCGAGGAAAAAAGAGAAAATCTTAAGAGCAGCAAGAGAAAAAAAGGTGACCACATACAATGGTGTTCAGGGAAGAATGGGCTCAGACCTATCAGCAGATACCATGAAGAAAAGGAGAGAGTGGAGTAACATCTTCCAAAAGTTGAAAGAAAAAAACACCAGCCGAGAATCCTCTACCCTGCCAAATTATCTATTATGATAGATGGTGAGGTAAGAGTCTTCCCAGACAAGGAGAAACACAAAGAACACACCATAAGACACCCAAACCTTTGGAAAACCCTTGGCAACCCACAATGGTCAGAAGATCAATAACCACCAAGCATATGCAAGAGACTGCCAAATAGCACAACTCCACCCAGAAGTCACCATGCTGAAAACAATTACCACAATCATATTGCCTCAGAAAGAAAAGTCAAGAATGAAGCTCCCCATACAAACAAAACACACTGATGCGAATGGACCTAAGAAAACACCCACCACAAAAGGTACAAGATAACAGTGATGAATCCACAAAGGTTGATAATAACTCCGAATGTCAACAGCTCAACTTGCCCATTAACAAAGGTTAGCAAATTGGGTCACAGAACATAACCCATCAATCTGTGGCCTGTAAGAGACACATCTTAAGCTAGCAGACAAAAATAGACCAGTATAAATAAAAGGCTAGTGGAAAATATACCAAGCAAATGGCAACTTAAAAAAAGAAGGAGTTGCATTCCTAACCTCCGACATAACTGACCTCAAGGTGCAAAGCATAACATGAGACAAGGGGGGGGCACTATATAATGCTCAAATGGTCAGTAGACCAGAAACCAGTCAGCATAATAAATATATACACGCCTACCGAGAAACCCGTGAAATTTGTCAAACAAATTATTCAAACGATGAAAATAGAAATCACAGACCCAACAATCATAGTAGCTGACTTTAAATACGCCACTATGAGAGAAAGATAGATCACTGGGAAAGAAGCTCAGCCAGGAGGCTACAGAGCTAAACACTACACTTCGATTAGACTACTGGATCTGATAGACATTTATAGAGCTTTCCATCTTAATGTAAAACAATTCACTTTCTTTTCAAGTGCACATGATTCATTTTCGAAAATAGACCACATGCTGGGACACAAGTCGAGCCTGAGTAAATTCAAACACATAGAGATTATTCAGATGTCCCTCTTGGACCATCACGCAATAAAGCTGGAGATTCACAAAAGGAGGACCAGAAAAACAAGGGCAAACAATTAGAGGATGAATAAGAATCTTCAACAACACGAATGGGGACTAGCCCAGATTAGAGAGAAAATTTGGAAGTTTCTAGAAACGAATGAGAATACAACGTACCAAAAGCTATCCAGCAAAAGCAGCTATCAGAGAAAGTTTGATAGCAATTAATGCATATATGACAAAGAGAGACTTATGACTGATACACCATCACAAAACCTCTAGCAACTAGGACACAGTCAACAGACAACCCTTCCAATAGCAAAAGAAAAGAAACGAAATCAGAGTAGAGGTAAAC
>NW_022103909.1:7794375-7796449 GCF_000313985.2 Echinops telfairi | reverse complement strand
CAACAAACAGAAGTCTACTGGTTTGCTACATACATTGGACAAGACCATGGAAGAGGAGATCAAGAAGGCAGTACTCTTCACGATACCACAAAACAAATTGAAATATCTAGGGATATATGTAACCAAAACCAAAAAGACTTATACACGGGAAACTACAGGACCCTACCACAGGAAATGAAAAGTGACCTCCACAAATGTTAGACTATCCCATGCTCATGAATTGGAAGACTCAATATAGTAAAGGTGTCGATCTTACCCAGGGCACTATGTAAGTTTCACGCTATCCCAATTCAAATCCCAGCAACTTTCTTCAAAGAATTGGAAAAACTGACCACCAATTTCATATAAGGGAAGAAGCTCAGAATTAGCCAAGAAATCCTTAAGAAGAAGGGTAAAGTCGGAGGGCTCGCCTTATCCAACTTTAACACCTACAACACAGCCACAGTGGTGAAAACAGCTTGGTACTGGAATAATGACTGACACTCAGACCAGTGGAAAAGAACAGAAAACTCAAAAATAAAACCATCAGCATTTGGACAACTGATCTTTGACAAGGGCCCAAAAAAGCATCAAGTGGGAGGTGGATGCCCTCTTCAACAAGTGGTGCTGGAAACAATGGATATCCACTTGTAGAAAAATGAAACAAGATCCTTATATCACCCCATGCACAAGAACAAATTCAAGGTGGATCACTGACCTAGAAGTAAAACCCCAAACTATCAGGACCATCAACGAAGGAATCAGGACAAACTTAAGAACCTTGGCTCAGGGAATCCATAGGCTAACTGAAATAGGGTACACACACAGGTGAACCTGAAGTCGACAAGGGGGACATACTAAGGTTAAAACACCTGTGTGCATCCAAAGACTTCACCAAGGGAATAACTAGAGAACCCACAGACTGGGAGAGGTTTTACAGCAATGACACAACAGACAAAGGGGTTATTACTAAAATCTACAATACCCTCCAAGCCTGCAAAATGAGGAAAACAGTTAACCCAAGGAGGAATTGTGCAAAAGACCTGAACAGAAATTTCAGTAGGGAGGAGACCTGAATGGCCAATGAACATATGAGAAAATGCTCCTGATCATTAGCCATCAGAGAAATGCAAATTAAAACAACCATGAGATACCACCTAACACCCTTGAGGATAGGCCAAATCAGAGAGCAACAAATGATGGAGGGGATGTGGCAAGATAGGAACTCTCTTCCACTGCTAGTGGTCATTTAGATGTGTACAGCCTCTGTAGAAAGCAATCTGGCGATATTTAAAGCAAATGGAAATTGAGCTACCTTATGACCCAGCTATCCCTCTATTGAGCAACATACCCAGAAGGATTAAGAAATAAACCACGGCCAGTCATCTGTACCCCAATGTTTATTGCAGTGCAATTCACAATCCCAAAGAATTGGAAACCACTTAAATTTTCATTGATAGACTAGTGGATTAGAAAACTCTAGCACATACACACATACATCACTAAAAAGCACTGATCGCATGAAGAACATCACCTCATGGATAAAGTTGGAGAAATTGTGCTAAGCGAAGTTAGCCAATCAATCACAAAAGGACAAGTACAACATGAGTCCACTGAGGTAAGTATAATCAGCACAGTAGGTATAGAAGGAAAGCCACTATCTCACACAATACGGGCTGAGGTTCAGACAGTCCAGTGAGGGGCAGGACCAACCCAAGGATGTACATGTCATTCCAACATAAAGAAGGCAAAAAGGGGAGGTGGGGGGAAGGGACAAAAGGGAGGTGGGAAGTAGAGCAGGTGTGATGGTACTGGGGGAGTAGGGCACTAACCCACCCAGGAGGAGAGTCTTGGTTATGTCTCCACAGAATTGGGAGTGTGCCTGCAGACCCCTTCACAGCGCACCAAACCTGAGGGTAATGTTACCACATGGAGCAACACGTGATCAGAGTGGGCTATAGAACCAGCCCTGATCAGAGCCAAACTGACCCTAGAGGACAACACTAAACCTACAGGTTGGGGAGAGGAGCCTGCCTGTCATGCTCACAAAGAAGCAAACCAAGAAGGAAAAAGAGTGAGGTTCTAGACCCCATAT
>NW_022103909.1:7787088-7793342 GCF_000313985.2 Echinops telfairi | reverse complement strand
ATGGAAGAAGCACACCAGCCTGTGTAGTCAGGAGGTGTTGATGGGATCAGGTAACAGGCATCAGAAGACCCCAAACAAACAAACAAGAAAACATATTGTTGAGAATGAGGGTGTTCAGAGCAGAAACCCAAAACCCATCTGTAGGCGACTATGGGACATCCCCTCACAGAAGGGTCTCAAGGAAGGGATGAGTCAACCAGGGTGCAGTACAGCTCTGATGAAACATATATTCCTCTGGTTCCTTGAGGCTTCCTCACCCCAGACTATCATGACCCTAATCCTGCCTTTCACTGCGGGCTAGGCCAGAGCATGTACACAGGTACACATAAAAGCTCAGGAACAGAAATGGGAGTAGCCATACCATGAGGGTAGTTGGAAGGTGGGGAGAGAAGAGGGGAAGAAACTGAGGGGAAAGGGAAACAGTGGTCGGTGTTAAGATACGAAAGCAATAATTTATAATATCAAGGAGTGGCAAGGGTGGGAGGAGAGGGGAGAGAGGGTACAAAGAGGAGCTGATACCAAGGTCTCAAATAGAATGTAAATGTTTAGAAAATAATGATGGCAACATATGTACAAATATGCTTTATATAATTATTCTATGGGTTGTTATAAGAGCTGTAAGAGCTCCCAATAAAAAGATCTTTAAAAAATTATATACATACACAGAGAAAGAAAGAAAAACAAAACAACACAGGACAGAACTACCCCTGTGGGTCTCAGAGACTGTCCCTCTTTACAGGAGTCAATGGCCCCGTCTTTCCCTCGGGTAATTGGAATAGGAATTAAAAAACAAAAGCACAATCCCCCAGTTGTACCACAGGAGGAAGATGAGGCTGTCTGCCCCCCCACCCCCACCCTACTCCCCCACCAAAAAAGGTTCACAGCCTCAGAAACCCTACATAGGGTCACCACAGATCGGAATCCACTAGATGCCGTTGGGTTTGGGATTCTCATTTAAGGGGCCCTGATGACACTATTGGAGCCTTGATGGCATAGTGGCTATGTGTTGGGCTGCTAACTGCAAGGTCAGCTGTTCAAAACCACCAGCACACTTCATGGGAGTAAGATGAGGCTTTCTATTCCCATAAAGAACTACAGCCTCAGAACCCCCGAATGCAGGTCTGCTTCATCCTACAGAGTTGCTGTAAGTCAGAATCGACTCAACAGTAGTGGTTTGGTTTGGTTTTTATCTCTCATTTTAGGGGTACTGGGAGTACAGTGTTTTAAGGGCTTGGCTTTGTAACCAAAAGGTTCAGAGGTTCCAACTCCTATGGAAAAAAGTTACGACAATTTGCTTCCATAAAGATTTATCCTACAGGGCAGATCTACTCTGACTTATATGGTCACTGTGCATCTGGACCGCTTAATGGCAATGTGTTTGGTTTAAAATGCTCATTTTATCTTGACAACTTCATGAGCTAGGCTGCTTGGATACTATTATTAGCATAGGACAGATGAGAAAAAGAGGCATAAAAAAGTGAAGTCAGTTGCCCAAGGGCACCCTGGTGGTTACTGGCAAAGACACATTAAAACCTCACTAGAGGGACCGTTTCTTGGATGTAAGCCCAGTGTTACCTTCCTCCACCAGGTAGCCTGCCCCATCATTTAGCTCCTCTACTGCTTGCAACTAACCCTGGCCTAGAGGTTCGCACTGGAAAAGAAAGGAAAATCAAGAATATGACGGAAAACATTGGTTGCTGCTTCGGGTTGCCTTTCTCTGAAGCTGATGGTGCAGTTTGGGATGTACTTCCTTGCACCCCACCTCCATGTCACAGACACGTATTCTCAACGAGACTGAGGGGCTTTCACTGAGCTGATATTTTCAGAGGGATTGTTTTAAAAGACTGAATACTCATCGAATTTCAGAAGGAAGAGGCACTTTCCCCTCAACGCCTCTGACAAGTGAGAAACCAGAAGTCTCTTCTAAAGAGCAAGGAAAACAGTACAGGCAGGGGCTCTGGGAATGTGTGCTGTTGGCTAAGTGTTGGACGGCCAACCTCAAGGTCAGGGGTTCACATCTACCAGCTATCCAGCAGGAGAAAGCTAAGGCTGTCTGCACCCATGAAAATTTAGCCTCCCAAACCCTATATAGTCACTGAAATCCACTCATGGCAGTCGGTTTGGACAGGCAACATTGAACCAAGCACTCTGCATCCATTATCTAGTGAAATCTTAAGAATAACTCAATAAGATGGGTACTACCACCACCTTCATTAACATCATTCCCATTTAACAAATTCAAAAACAAATTAGAGATGTTAAGCACCTTGTCCAAAATACCTCTGCTAAAAAAAGAGGAAGCCCTAGTATTTACCGTTCATGAGTCGTAACCCACTTGACAGCAGCGAGTTTGGTTTGGGGTCACAGCCTGAGTGCTCAGCCCCCCCACCTTGTACCACCCACAGCGACAACAGTGCAAACTCGAAGACAGATCCATCCGCCGGGAGTGCCAACGAGGCGATCAGTGTGCTTATTGGAAGAGATGGCAGAGTGGCATCTGAGGTAGGTCTTCACGGATGCTCCAGTCGAAGGAGCAAGCATACTAAGAAAGACAGGTGACAGGCAGAGTACAGGACGACCTGGGAGAGGAAAGGAAGCATGCCAAGGAAAAATGGCCTGGGGTTAGAAACCAGATGGTGGAGCTCCTGGGCAGTGAACCTAAGGCATTTGGAATTTAT
Source organism: Echinops telfairi (assembly GCF_000313985.2). Classification (NCBI taxonomy): domain Eukaryota; kingdom Metazoa; phylum Chordata; class Mammalia; order Afrosoricida; family Tenrecidae; genus Echinops; species Echinops telfairi. The sequence goes on along the minus strand of NW_022103909.1, from coordinate 7,790,664 downwards.
CTGGAGACCGTGAGAACCCACTAGAGGCTTTAGAAACAAGGGGGACTGACTTTTAGAAATATAAATTCCGTGGCGTTAGTGAGATTGAATGGGGTGAGCAGAGCTTATCAATTTGACTAGTTGGAAAGTTGTGCCTCAAACTCCAAACCCACTGCCACTGGGTCGAAGCAACGCATAGCAATCCCCTAGGACAGAGAACAGCCCCACAGGGCTTCCAGAGGAAGACTGCCTGCCATATCTTTCGCCCACAGAGCCAGTAGTGGGCATGAACCACTGAACCTTCCCGCTAGCAGCTGAGCCCATAACCACTGTGCTACTGCAGCTCCTTGGAAAGTTGCTGCATCTCATGAATCCGTTACTTCACTCTACTCACATGTTGCTCTTACATCTTCCTCTCTGCTAGTTTCTTAAAGGGACTAGCAACCATGCCTGATTTTTGATTCTTGTATTTGGATATACTATTTGTAACGCCACATCTAAGTCAGGAGACAGACAGTGGGAACAGAGAAGGGAAGGTGTTTGAGGGGCATTTGGAAGGACCCTACAACTGCCCAGAACAAGAGAAGCAGGAAGAAAATGACTCTGTTTCAAATTGAAGAGTCAAGGAAGAGCTCATCAAAGATAATAGGGAGTGAGGGCTAACATATAATAGAAAGATGTATTAGATGGCTTGGCCAAAGTCTCATAGTTCAATCCAATACCCATTAGCCAAACTCACTGCCATCAAATTGATTCCAACTCATAGCATCGCTACAGAACAGAGAACTGCTTCTGTGGGCTTCCGAAGCTGTCCATTGCTATGGGAGGACAAAGCCTCATCTTTCTCCAGTGGAGTAGGAGCTGGTGGTTTCAAACTGCTGGCCTCAGGGTTAACAGCGGAACTGGCAATCCACCATGCCACCAGGGCATGACTCAAAAAAGCAAGCTCACTGCCATTGAGTCACTGGTGACTCATAGTGACCCCTTGTGGGTTCCCAAGACTGTCATTGCTTATGGGAGTAGAAAGCCCAGTCTTTCTCCCTCGGAGCTGTTGATTGTTTCGAACTGCCCACCAGTGGTTTGCATCCCAGAGGGTTCACCACCAGGGCTCCTGTGCTGAGCAGTGGAAGAACCAGAGTAAGATTAGGTTTTGCCTTCAAGTACCACCCAGAGGGAAGGCAAAGGCAAGACCAGCAAAAGCAGACGCGTGGCTTCTCAGGGCTTGAGTTGATTCCAACCCATAGCTACCCTTTTGGGCACAATGGAGCTGCCCCATAGTTTTCAAAGCTGTGCTCTTTGCAGGAGCCGACTGGGGAGTTCAAACTGCCAACCTTTGAGTTAGCAGCTGAGCTCCTAACCTGCTCCACCAAAGCTCCTTTCTCAGGGCTACCTTCCTTTGAAGAGTAGTCGACAAAATATACAAAAGCAACATATCTTCAAAGAACTCAAAAACCCTTTATTATTCAATTCGTTCCATCTAATACCAGTCAAGCAGAGTGCAGTAAAGTAAGGGTCTTTAAGCACTTGCCATCCTTTCTTGCCTGTGTGCTCCCCTAATGAACCAAATTGATGAGACCGCCTCATCCTTCAGCCCTCAGCACACCTATCTTCCCCCAGACCCTCCAGCAGGTCACTCGATTTCAAGAGCCCTCCTCCCTAACATGATCTAGTTTTCTTTTTTCATAGCATTCAACAAAACTTGAAATTTGTTTTATTTATACATGAATCTAGGGTCTGTTTCTCCCACATGAAGACGAAAGGGGGGGGGGTCGCTTCAGAGAAGCAAGAACTTTACCTTGTTGGTTGCTGCCTGAAACATGTATTGAATCTCGGGGAGGAAAAACAGGCAAATCAATTGCCTCACAGTTAAGACATCAAGCCAACCCGTATGTTTTCCAGATGCCTAAGGCGACATAGCAAGATGGGACTGACTCAAGACCAAACTCATTTTGAATTCTGGGCTTCCCAAATCCAAGGGCCCCCGGCAGATCCGAGCAGGGACCTGACTGTTTCGCACAGATAAGGAGTACCCTGCTCGCTCTGAGATGTTTGACAATGAGGCCACCCAGCCACCCAGCTCAGGTTTTATTTCCGTTGCCCTGCTGACGTCAGAAAAGGCACGAGTTGCTGCACAGTTTCTTCTACCAAGGTGACATATTACAGCCTCACGGGGCCCCGGATTCTGCAAACCATAGATTTCTTTTCCCCACTTTGGTTAAATACTAAAATACTATTTGGTTCAATACTAGAATATTTATGTGTGTGTGCGTGTATGTCTATATATACACACACACACACCCTCGGGATATCACATTTCCTTCCAAATGCCAACGAGTAAGGCTTTCTCGTCGTGGGGGCTTGCTCAGTCTTCCTACGTGTGTGGTCGCAGATTCTTTTCAGAAAGTAGCGATTGTTGGCAGTCCGACTTCCACTGGAGAAAACGAGTTACAAAAAACACGGCGTTCCTGCCGCGCAGCCAGGCAGAAGGGGCCCAGGGTAGCACCACCTTCGCCTGGAAGCCCGCGAAAGACACCAGGCGCCCAGCGAAGCGGTTCAGGCCAAATTCCTTTCGCGGCCATAAGCCCGGCAGCTTCTCTCCACAACAGTTAGGCAAGCACATGCTTAGGGGCGGGGAGCCCGGCTGGGGAGCGGGGTCTCGGGGCCCAGTAAGCTGGGTGGGGGGACAGAGTGGATGGTGGCTAAGGGCTCCAACGCCCCAGGAGGCGGATATGGGGCGGGGGAGGGAGGGCAGGGCGCGCTTTCGTTCAGCAGCAACCCCGCGAGTTTGAAAGCCTTGAGTTTGAAAGCCTTTCGTGGCGGGGGGCGCGGGATAGGGGTGGGTCGGGGGGAAGGGAAAGGGGGTGAAGCAAGGAAACCTGTGGCTGGCGCAGTCCCCACCCCAGTCCGACGCCAGCCGTGGTCTTTTGTTTGCCCTCGGAAAACCACTTCACCCCCCCTGGTCGGTTGCATTTCCCCGAGCGCGCAGGCCGGGCGGGAAAGGACAGGGGGTCGCGGCGGACATCCTTGGGTAGATGTCCTCGCGCTCTCGCCCGGGTGACGGACGCAGAGGCGGCCGGCGTGCTTCCCTCGCTCCCCTCCGAGGCGGCCGGCGCGGGGCAGGCTGGCAGCCGGGCTCCGAGACCTGGCCCGCGCGCAGCCCCGCGCCCCGGGTCGTCACACGCTCTCCTCCGGGCCCTGAGGACGCAGGAGCCCCCCGGCCCTCGCCAATGCCCAGCATCCGAGCGCTCCTCGTGGACGCGCCCTCCCTCCCGTCGGTCACGGAGTCCTCCGGACTGGCGAGGTCGCTGGCCCGCGGAAAACGGAACCCGAGCCCGTGCCACGATGGCTACCAAGAAAACAGACCCGAAAAGTCCGCGTGGTCCCCGCAGAGGCAAAACCAGGGGCCCCTCCGCTTCCGTGTGCTGGGAGGAGAGCGGGGTCGCTGGACTCTTCCTTCCCCAAAGGCACCCCGCGCGCCACCGGCACCGGCCACCGCCTCGCTCTCCCGCCGCCCTGCGCAAGTGAAACATCCCTTCCCGCCGCCCCGGGAGCGGGCCGGGGCCTTACCTGGAGGAATCCAGGAAGAGGTGACAAAAG
>NW_022103909.1:7766544-7786346 GCF_000313985.2 Echinops telfairi | reverse complement strand
GGGGAGGTGCGGGCGGCGGGGACGGGCTGGGCGCTGGGGGACACTTGCGGCTGAGCGGCAGCCCAGCCAGGGCGAGCGCGGCGAGGGGAGTTGCATTGTGGGAAGGGAGCAGCAGCAGGATGGCCGCGAGGGTGGCGGGTCCCCGAGCTGCGCTGGTGGTGCTGGGAGCTGCGGGTAGCTCAAGGGGACAGTGTGTCGGCTCGGGGGACGGGCTCGTGGCGACCCGGGCTGGAAGCAAGGGGACCGGATAGCCGCGGAGGCGGTGGGAGAAGGAGCTGCGGCGGAACACCCTTGGAGGGCCTTTGTTTGCCCCGCGGCGGGAGGCGCGCCGCCCCCTGGCGCCCTTGGCAGCCCCTCCGGGGTCAGCGCATGGAGCTTGACTCTGGGAACTGGATAGGACGTAACCTGCAGGAGGTGCGGGGCTCGGAGCGCGCACCAGGCTGGGCGGGAAGCGGCCCGGAGCCCGCTCCTGGCCCGCTGCCCTGGCGCGCCGGGGCTCACCGGACTGGGGCGCTCTAGATCCGGGGGCCTGGGGAAGATGGGGGAAGCCAGATGCAGGGCGCGCATGGGCCCGGTTCCTTCTTTGTTACAGCATTGGTCTTTTTTAACTGGCTGGGCACTTCCTGGCCGTGGAGGCGTGTTTCCTTAAAATGGCGACAGGAAATCCCACCTGCACGTCAGCCAATTACACTGTCCTCTTCTCGCAAATTTACAGGGTGGAAATTGGACCCTTTTATTGAAAGGATGGTTAATTCTCCGTGTTCCATCAAAACAGGAAAAGGAAGATGAATCATAATTCAAAGATTAACCTACCTGGGCGCTTTCAAGGGGCTGACGGAGTTGGCATTGTATTACTGAGAGGCTACCACGTTTGAAAAGACTGCTACAAATGGGAAGAGGTCAACCTAATTTCAAACTCCTCCTCACCCACTAGGGTGGGAGACAAGAGCTGGATAGGAGCGAACGATCTCCATTAATTCAACAATAGCTTACTGAGCACCTATTTAGAGGGCATTCTACACTCTTAAATAAAACCTGAGAAAATGAATGGTCACCACAAACCAGAGAAAAGGGGTAGCCAGGCTCAAATACCAGTCCTGACACTACCTTTTCCGCCGGCTTAACGTCTGTCCTAGTCTTCAGTGTTACCAGTCTGTAAAAAAGGCCGGTTTGTACACACCTCAAGGAGCCTTGGTGGCATGGTAGGTTATGTGTTGAACTGCCAACCTCGAGGTGGATAGTTTGAACCCACCAGCTCCTCTAGGAGAAAAAGATGACGTTTTCTACTCCTGTAAAGATTTACATTCTTGGAAAGCCAGGGGGTCAGTTCTACCCTGTCCTATTAGGGTCAGTCTGGGTTGGAATCAACTCTATAATAGTACGTTTGAACACTTCATAGTAATGTTCTATGGCCTCCCCTCCCTTCCTAGTTTAGTGTGAAATTACCAATTTTAAACTGCACACTTTGCCTGGTACAAATAATGCTTTTAATTAAGATTGGAAGAAGGTAAGTCTAAATAGATAAATTAGGAGCCCTGGTGGCCTGGTGACTAAGCCTTTGCTCAACCAGAAGACCTTCACTGGGTCCCCTGCCACTCGAGGTGGGAGAGAGGTGGCACTTTGTTTGGTTTCTGTAAAGATCACTCCTTTGGGACTCCTGTTGCACAGTTCTACTCTGCCCCATAGGGTCACTATGAGCTGGAATTAATGGGGTTTGTGGGTGTTTTATAGGATCCATACTTCAGTAATTTTTTTTTAAGAAAGCTTTTAAAATGCAAATTGACTGGCTAGAGTGGACTGCGATTTGTAGTAACCTCTGTGTTGAACTGCTTTAGGATTGATAGAACTTGCTTATAGGGTTTTCTCGGCTTGTCACCAGCACAGCTGTATGCATTTGTACCGCACACTTTTAGCTTGTGGTTAGTTGTTGCTTGTAGACTATTTGACACACACACACACACACACACACTGCGTGCAGAGTATGGTCTGGAACTTTATTTGTTTTATCTTATTCGCCAGTGACCTTTAATCCACTCTTTGTATAGATACGAACATAGATCCAAAGAGGCTAAGATGGCTACGTGGTGAAAAGGGAAAGATGGAAAGTGATTCCCTATTCTCTGAATTCAAAGTGTGCCTTGTCGTAACCATGATGCAACAATCATTTGCAATCAGATACTCTTGGGCCTAGAGTTTAGAGGGATCTTCTCCCCTCCACGATTGTAATTGACAGCCCAGAACTGGAGTCTAACCATCAATGTAGGGGCTGACTGGAAGGAACTGCTGTGTGAGGAGTCCTGGGGGTGTACTGAGTGACCAGTTGGGCCGCTCATGCTGAGGTTAGCAGTCGGAACCACTAGGCACTCAGAGGAGGAAAGACGAGACTTTCTATTCCCATTGTCAAGGGTGATCGTCTCAAAGCCACGGGCAGTTCTGCTCTACTCTGCCCTATGGGGTTCCCACTAGTCCAGTCGTAATGGACTTGATAGCCATGAGTTTGGGTTTGGGGTGATTGTAGAGAAGAGGGGAAGGAGAGGGCTATTCAGCCCCAGGAAGAGTGGCTGGCAGCCTCAGTCTGGGTAGGAGTGTTTCTCAAAGCCTACTTTTTTTTTCTCAAAGGCTTCTTGTAGGCAAAACTTCAGGATACTTCAGTCGTTCAGCATCCCTGATCAGTGCAAACAAAGGTTTACATCCCCCACTCCCAGCCCAGCAGCGCCTTAGAAGAACTGTTATTTTACTGCGGCGCAAATGGAAGAGCATGGAGATTCTTCAGGATGGCCTTAGAAAGATGGCCACACTGGAGGACATGTCAAGAGACACGAGTTTTGCCTGTTGATATTTTTGTCTAACAAGTTTCAATGACTTTTGTAGCCCTGCTTTCTGACTTACCCACATGGGGTTGCCCTGAGTCAGAAATGACCTGGCAATGGTGGTCTTTGTTGCTGTTTCAGGAACTTAGAACCTAAGCACAATTGCTGTGGTTCTTGACTGGAAGACGGCGCGGCGTGGGGAGGATGGTGCTTCCTTATTCACTGAATACTCGCAAGCAGCAGGCCAAGCCTGTGACAGCACAGCAGTATCCCCAAGCAGGGTGTACCACCCCGCCGAGCATTCCTTCCAAACCGCACATCTCTCATTGACACATCAATGGCTGGTCTCCGAAGTTGGCTGGCCACGCCTGGTTCCCCAAAGCTGGAAGAACCCTTGGAAGGCTTAGGAGGTAGAAGGACCTCAGACCACTTTGCCGATGGGTACCCCTGGCCTATTTTCGGGGAGTGCAGAAAGTCTGTCTGCTCTGAAATAGAGTTGGGAGCACTGTGATCAACACGGTACCCCCACCAGACTTGCAATTGGTTCTCGAGGGAGGTCAAAGGCCATCATATCCCTCCCCGCAACCAAACTCATTGCTGTTTAGTCAAATGTTCCCTCCTATAAGTCCTATAGGACAAAGTAGAAATGCCCTACAGCTTCTCAGACTGCCATACCTTTCTCCTTTGGAGCAGCTGGTGGGTCCGAACCGCTGACCTTTTGGTCCGCAGCAGAGGACTTCATCAAGATACTACCAACGCTCCTTAATGAGCCTCCCACTGACCCTAAACTAAATTGAAATTTTAGAACAGACTTCTTAGGAAATGTCTATATTGTCTCTGATTGAGGACCAGCTTTGCAGGGTCACTCACTTATTTTTCATCCGTTAGAGGGGCTGGTGGTGCCGTTCGTAGGAATTAGGATATATGTCAAGGTAACTTCATTCCAGCTAAACAAAAGAGCCAGGGCTGACGGATCAATCCTGGAGGTTTAATGTCCAATATGAGTGATTATACAATTACATGTATACAGGTCAACTGGTGACTTGGCTTGGGCAGTTCAAAGTTTGAAGCCCACCTTTGCAACCCTTTGGCTTGTTGTAAAAATGGTATTGGATACTCGTCTGATGATCAAAGGACTCAGTGTCTAATGAATTCAAATCCTTGGTTCTTAATAAGCACTCGGTAAATTGCTGTTATTATTTGCATAGTTAGCAGAAATAAACACAGGGCACTGAATTTTCAAGGCCTCAATTAACAGACACACATTTTTATTTTATTATGTTCACCATATACTAAAAATGCTGTCAGGTGCACATCTCATCCCCTATTCCACTGTGAGGGTGAGGAGAGTGAAGGGACTGGAGAGCAGTTAGTTCTCCAACTCAACTCCCCGCCTCATCTTTAAGGATCAATCGAAGAATGTTTTCATTGAAGACTGGAAGGGTTCTAAAATCTAGTGTAGCGCCTGCATTTACTAATGCTGACAGGGGAAAGTAGTACAACTTTTTGTAGCAAACATAGTGGCTAAAACTGTAGGCTCCGGACCAGACTTCCTCATTCTAATCCTTGCTCGACAGCCTACTAACTGTCTGACCTTGAGGAACGTCCTTGACTTCTCTTTGCCGCAGTTTCTTCATCTTGAAAGTGTGCATAAGCAGCAACAGCTCCCTCAGAGTTCTATGAAGTCTACATGTTAATACTTGTAAACAACTTTGAAACTGTTCCTAACATATCTTAAATATTCAGGAAATAATAATTATGATTGGAAAGTACTTTGGCCATTAGTAGGAGGAGTATAGATCTGGTTGGTGTCCAGAAATTGTACCCAAAAAGAATACAAAATATTCAAAATAGCATAGAAGCAAAGGCATACAAGCAAGTAAGGAGAAGCCCCCTCCGGCCCCCTCCCCCACCAAAAGAACCCCACTACCCTCAAGTCAATTCCCACTCCTGGTGGTCTTATACAAGAACAGAGCCGCACCTTTGGGCTTCTGAGACGGTAAACTTTACTGGAGCAAATAGCCTTATCTGTCTCCCTCAGAGCAGCTAGTGAGTTTGAACCTGCGACCTTGTGATTAGCAAGCAATGCTTATCCCATAGCACCACCAGGGCTTCTTCACAAAGAGTGAGGTGACGGTTTAAAATATTTGCTCACATCAAGGGTAACAAATTCACGGGGTCAGATCCAAAGGAAAGACCCAGGTGGCTAGGATTCTCCAAAAACTCACTGCTATTGAGTCCATTTTGACTCATTGCTGTAAACCCTCCACAAGCCTTTAGGGACACTTGGAGAAACAAGATTCAGGGCTTCGTTCTGATCCAATGTGATCGTACTCAATTTCTTATCAGTTTTGGAGTCCAAAGGCAATATAGCTAGAGAAAGAGGTTTCATCCAAGTCCAAGAGAAAGGAAAGTGGTCGCAGGGCCGTGGTGAAGGAGGAAGTCAGGGCAAGTGAGGATATGAGATAAGAAAAGGAGAAAACGAGTGATAGGGCAGAAGCCAGCAGCACGGGAAACAAGTCACAGAAGTGCCCAGTCAGGACGAGAGCCTGGTCATGGCAAGACATCAGGCTCACGTTCGCTGGGTGCTGTTTGATGTTGGGCAGAAACATCATTTTTGTCTTAACTGCTGGAAAAGGTGACTTTTTGGAGGGTGTGTTGTTTTACAGTTGTGGCTTCAATGTACACACCAAAACAATAATTCAACAGCTTGTCCACAGCAATTCCCTGGTGTTGATTACATTCTTCAAATTGCTAGAGCTTTTCCAATTTAGTCCACTTCCTTAGGGCAAACTCAATGCACCTAAACAAAAGTTCCCTTTCCTTAGCGCCTTCCCTCTCAGGGGAACCAATAATAAGGTTTGGGATGGGAATCAATTGGTTACCAAACAGAGTATTTGGAGAGATGACTACAGTATATGGAAATAATAAACCCGGCTTGAACAGTTAAGACTTTGATCTCCCCTCTAATACACTTTGGACTCGATCTGGTTTTCAATATTTTGTTTTGTTTTCTTATGGGATTTAATCTCTGGTGTATTCTGTCATTGGGGACAGCCTTCTTGAATCTTTGGTAGGTATTTTTCTGTTTTTCACTTCATGAAACCCAGGATTGATAAACCTATAGAGACTTCAATTAGCATATGGGTTTCTGGGGGTACAGTGGGGGATATGAGGGTGGGGTTATTCAGCTGTGTACCAAAAGGTTAGTGGTTCACACCCACCAGCTGCTCACCGGAGAATGCTATGATATTCAGCTTGTGTCTAGATCTGCAGCCTTAGGTTTCTTTGCTTGTTTCAAGGAGGGGGTTGGTTTTTGTTTCTTGCTTTTATTTTGATTGTAGCAGTATTTTGGAATGGGGTGAGAATCTTGTTCATTACTTGATTAGAGTACCACATAACTAAAGCAGCTTTCTATTCTAAACAATTGTTCATAAGATAATAAATACCAAATCATTTTCAGTGTGCTTGATTTTGGAGGGCTCATTATTAGGTTATATTTTGATCATAGAAGCTGTTTCATAATCATAAGTGGGATCATTGTACCAAGAGATTTTTAGTTGATAGTCTTCTGTTGATGTACTTATAGCCATAAATGGTTACTCACGCATGTACACATGTGTTTATGTACTTCTAATATCCAGTGTTCAATGTATTTGAATCAAATGTAACATGCCCCAAATTGAACTGATCATCCCCACCCCTAAAACCCCATCCCAATGTTCTTCTTCTCCCATGGAACCCTATCTTGGGAAATGGTACCACCATGCACATAATTTCTTGAGCCAGAAACATGGGAGTATCTTGGCTGCTCTCTCCCCATTACCCTGCACAACCAATTAATCCATTCTTTCATCTAACATTCACCAAGTGCCAGGCACTCTGTTAGTCTCCTGTGGAGCTTGGAACTAGAGTGAGAGACTAGCATTACTCCAAGGATCCCTCCAGTGAATGCATAGCTACAGGCCGAGATCAGCGCCCTGAGAAGGGGCTGACTGTGTGAGAACATAGCAGGGGATGCTGCCCTGCCTTGGGATCCAGGGAAAGCTCCCTTCAGCAAGCCACCCTGGTTAGAGATTTCAGACTCTCTCTTCTTTAGGCTAGGGGTCTGGATAAAGAGGCTGTGAGAGCAGGGGTCATTTTTTTACAGCAATAACTACCAGTCCACCCCCCAAATAGTCCTAGCATCTGCTCCCTTTCCACTCTTCCCACAGCCACCAAGCATGACCCTCCATGTACCACGTACACCCCTGAGCAAGCTCTTTCCAAAGAATAGGGATAGATATTGGTCTCTCTTCCTGCTGGATGGATGAATTATTGTAAAAATATATCTTTAGCAGCTCAGTAGCTCTAGTTCTTTGAAATTTCATTTAATTTTAGATCCTTGAATGGACAAAAGATACACACACACACACACAAAAGAGTATATAAAATTTGCATTTCACTAAGTGTTTTAAATTTAGAAGCTTATACACACAAATCAAATGAATAGCTATTTTTGGAATCTTCAGAGTAATAAGTTCACAATTTAAAAAGCATTCAGGGGAAGTGTCTTTTTTTAAATGAAAAGAGGAAGCTCAGCATGTGTTTAAAATAATGTACTTAGTTTAATACCTTTCTAGTTTATGCCAATTACCTGGAAACTTCAGACCCCAGCTACCCAAAAAGTATGCTTAATTTAATAGCAAGTGCGGTTGTTTTTGTTTTTTTTTAACTTCCAGAATTATCTGGATAAATTCCAGCATGCTCTAAGTCACATTCTCTGTATGAAATGAACATGTAAAAGGGTTCTAATTAAGCCCTGCTGTTCTCCTCTCTTCTTATAATAATTAGTATTTAGATATAATGCTGTAGTTATATGCTACAAACCACTTAGCAATATCAATTTAATAATGAACTCAATGGTTCTTTCCCTACATTCAACATTATTACTTTGATTTAGAAAAAAACAGAAATGCACTGACCTCTCCTTGTAATATTGAAAAAGAACTTGTGAAAAAAAAAACTGTCTCACTTTGTGGCAGTCCATTGGTCCATCCATCCATCCATCCACTTATGTAATCAACTAATGTGTTCATTCCTCTTGCAGCCTTCTTTATCTGGTTCTGTCTCGTCCACTCTAGAAACTTGGTCCCTGCATCCATTGTTTACTACTGTATTCTCATCCTCTCCCATACAGCTGCAAGTCTTCAAGCCTCTCCCAGCTCACTGACATCAGAGGGAGGGGAAGCAAAAGAAATAGTGAAGAAAAGGGAGCCAGGGAAAAGGCAAGGAAATTTCCTTTAACTTTATCTCTAGCACTTATGAGTACCTATCTCGACTGCTGGGTAGCTCAAACTAAGAATTCATCTGCTAAATGAAATCTTGGAGGTTTGAGTACCCCTCAGAGGCACCTCAGAAGAAAGATCGGGCACCTCCTTTTGAAGGCCAGCTAATGAAAACCCTGTAGAGCACTGTTCTACTCTGGTATCACCAGTCATTGTTGACTCAAAGGCAACTGGTTACAGCTCTTACCTTCTTCCATTTAAGAGCCAAGCTCCTCCAAAGTACTGTTTCCAATTCTAGACCTCCTAGTCACTCTAAATAGCGCGCATGCACATGCACGCACGCAAAAGTAACATTCTCCCTGTAGAGAACTTGGAACATAATACATACATAAAAATACGTACATATATAAAATAAGTACATACATTAAAAATGTAAAGAAAATAAAAACCATTCTTAAGTTTGTAGACCATAGATAACCACTGTTGACATTTGATTCACTCTGTATACGTACACACCTTTTTCAATTTTACATTCAGAATTATCTCTCAATTTTTATTTTATGTGGCATTATATTATGATCATTTTACTATGTCATTCAACTTTCTTCTAAAATATCACTTTTTTTGTTTTCTGGGTTTTTTTTAATTAAATATATATATATATAACTTTTAATGACTAAAATCCTTCCATTATATGGTTTTACCCTAATTCTTGTTCATTAGAGATGTTGGCTTTTTAGTACATGTGTTATACTCTAAGAAGCTCTGGTAGGGCAATGGCTAAGGGCTCAGCTGCTAAATGAGAGTTGGTTGGTTCAAAGCCACCAGCCGATACTAAAGACCTGACAGTCTGTTTCCCATAAAGATAGCAGCAGAGGAAACCCTATGGAGCAGTTCTTCTCTGTGAGTTGGAATCCACTTGTTGGCATACCACAACAATTACACATTGGGTTGTTAACAGCAAGATGAACAGTTCAAAACCAGTAGCAGCTCTGCAGGAGAAAAATGAAGCTTTCTACTCCCTTACTGATACACTTACAGAGTTACAGTCTTGGGAACCCATAGGGGAGCAGGTCTACTCTGTCCTATAAGGTTGCTATGAGTCAGAATCAACTCGATGGTAGTGAGACAGCTAATCAGAAAATGATATAGAATCATAAATATTCAGAGATGGGATAATGGAGTATAATGGAGAGTATGTATTGAAGCCAGTATTAATAGTATATGAAGGTGCTTGTGACATTGTATCTTCAACATTCTTAAGCATTATCATGTTTGCTTATTCTTATTAATTTCATTTATGAAAGAGTCCCTGGGTCCAATGTGCGTTTCTTTTGTTTCTTGTTTTATTGCACTTCAAATGTACTTATCAGACTTTATATTTCTTCTGTGAATTGTATCTTTATATGCTTTGCCCAGTTTTCTCCTAATACTTCAGTGCTTTTCAATAATGTGTGTAAAACTTTTACAGATTAAAAATCATGCGGCAGTGATGTTCTCTATATCTGCTTGTCTTTCATTTTTCTATATTCAGAAGTTTTAAGTGTTTAAGCCCACAAAATAATGCCCCCCCCTTAGATATAGAAAGTAATTTCTCTTATGGATGTCATATTCACCTGAATTTGCCCTCACTTTTTATGACAAGTTTGTTTTGCCATTTAACTAGTGAGAGTTGAGAATATAAATTGATTTGTTCCCAATCACTAATCATTAATTACAGTAGCAATTGTGAGACTCCCTTTGCTTCTTCCCTTCATGTGGTATTGTCTGTATAAGACTATTATTATATTTCGTGTATATATATGTTATATATACTAACAGCTTCTTAGAGTATAACACTCACGTACTAAAAATCAACATCTGTAATGAATGAGAATTAGGGTAAAAAATTAGGGTAAAGTCATCAGGAACTGATATATGTATAACCATTCTGTCCACTGATCTGTCTCCTCTTCCATCACTTACATTGATTTGTGTGTTAGACTTTTGTAGGTTTTGGTACCAACTAGTTCACTTGCCTTTTCATAATTACTATTATTCAACTATTTCTTAACTACTTTGATGTGTTTATCAGGTAAACAGAGAAGATCACTAAAGTCAACCAAACAAAAAAATTTGGAAATGGGTTTTGCCATGCTTATAAATTATTTTAAACACATACACAAAGTGTTTATAATAAAAACTAAAATAGCTAGGAATCCTTTTATCAAGACATGTATAGGCAATCTAAGGGGGTAATGGGTTAGTGTGGGATCCAGCCCCACAGTCGAACAGGTCCGTAGGAGCAGCGTGTGCAATTAAGGAACATAAAGAAGACAGAAAGGAGGCACAGGGTTCTCATGTCCAATGTCGGAATAAGAGAGTTTATATAGCAGTGAGGCATGCAAGCCTCCAGCAGGCACACACACACAATAAATGGACGAAGTGTGAATCTCTTTAGGAGAACACCATGATATAAGCATTGGAAATTTAAGAGATAAAGGAGAAGTTCACTCCTTGAGTTATAGGGACAAAGGGAATCTATAATTGCTCTTAAAGAGAGGCATCTGTTAGCTAGCCTGTAGGTGACAACTTTATGTTGGCATCTTAATGGAAAGTAGTTGTGGAGAACCTCTTCTATCTGGAGATGTTTATCTAGTGTTATCCTATCCAGGAACTGTGGAGACCTTCCTCTTAACACTAGAGCTGGTCTTCCAAGCCCTGTGGTCATGAGTGTAGAGATTAGACCACTTATACTTTCATCCATGTTCTCAATTTTCCACAGGGTAGGATTTAACTTGACTGATCTATAAGTGGAAAACTGACTGAATTTATATTTTTTTATATATATATATATATACACACACACACAAACTGACTGAATTTATATATATATACACACACACACACACACACAAGGCTTCTCAGTAGTCCGATAACGTCACTCTTTGCTAAATATATTTGAGAAAAGTAAACTTTACACATCGAAGCGTAGTTGTTTTAAATAAGTGAATCATGCTAACCATGCACAGTGAACACAACCATTTTCAGGTAAATGATATTTCTATATTAGGCAAGCATACATGGGAACTCCTTATGCTCTTAATTTTTAATAGCTCACAATATAGTTTTTGACATTTTATAGGCAAAAGGCTACAGCTGTGTTTACTGCAGAGAGTAAAAAGAAATAGTCTCAATTACTAAAAATCTTTGAAAATCAACAGGATCTGTCACACATTGAGTTCCCTGGGAAACAGACCCTGAGACAGAGATGGAGCAGAAAGCTTATTAGGGTGTGTTCTTGGGAACCACACTAGAGGAAGGTAGGGAAGGAAGTAGAATTGAGTAGAGGGAGTTCCGTGACTCGTTGATTTAATGCCATCTATGGAGTGCATCCCACTTTACTAAGGAGCATGGTGGTGGAGCTGGTGATGGGCCGGACTGCTCACCGAAGTTCGAAACAACCAGCTGCTCCAAAGGAGAAAGATAAAGGCGTTCTGCTTGGTAAAGATGTATAGTCTTGGCGATCCAAAGGGGGAGTTCGACTCCTATAGGGTCAGTGGTCAAGGTGACTATGTGGCACCGCGTTTCAGTTTCTCGTTTTGGTTTTCCCACTTTTCTATTTGCTGGGAATACACGTCAGTTTTCGTTCTGTAGATCTCCTGAGTGTCTCCGTGCTATGAATGATTAGAATGTTAGTTTCCTGCTTCACTCCTATACAAATGGCAGTCACTGAAATAGTCAAATCCAGTCCCTTCCTCTGCTACCTTAATTACCTATACACTTCAAACTGCCATTTCAAAAGCATTAAAAACAATGTTTTTAATGGGGTGGGTTTTAGGAAATGAAAGAGGGATATTGTGGCAATGGACAGATCATTTTTCTAATGTAAGCAAAGTGCAAGAATGAAATGTAAGGGGAGTAAAAAAGGGAGTAGGGAGTGTTTCTCTGAATTGCCTGCCAAGTGTAAAGGACTAGCTGGAATAAGGTCTCAGATACCATCCATTCTTTCCATTTAGCAAGGGCCTTGCTGCTAGATAAACTCTGATCCTGTCCATGTGCCAGATGCCTGCTTGGGCAATTGCTTAACCTCATTAATCTTTAATTCCTTCATTTGTGAAACAGCGATAAAAATAGTACATCCTTCATAGGGTTGTTGTGCGGATTACACAAATACCAGCTTATAGAGAGTCCAACACTTTTGTTCATAGTACTTGTTAGCCATTATTAAAAGCTGATACAATAAAATCCTTGATTTGAGGACGCCCTGTTGGTGCAATGGTTAAGTGCTTGGTTGCTCACCAAAAGGTCAGCAGTTTGACCTCTCCAGCCACCCCTTGGAAGAAAAATGTGGCCACTTGCTTCCTGAGGGATTCCAACTAGCAGCAGGACCTTGTACTTGCGACGTCCCTCAGAGTCCCCAAACCAGCTGAAAGTTGAAACCCACCCCACGGGGCCTCAGAACACAGGCCGAGATCACAGCCCTGGAAATTCAGGAAGCGGTTCTACCCGTCCACCTGGGGTTGCCAAGTTAAAATGGCTTCACAGAAACAAACACCACCATTTTTTCCTTGAACATGCACCGATTTCTGCTTTATATTCAGTTTCCCGGGAAGACAGGACAGACAACATGATGGTTAAGAAAGTGGACTCTGGTTCAAACCCAGGTTCTTTGTGTTGGCCGTGTGACTTTGGGCAAGTTGTTCAATCGCTTTGTTTCTCAATTTCCTTGTTAGCAAAGTGGAGGATGTAACCGTTCCCACTCATGGTTTTGTTGTGAAGACTGAACGAACATGTGCAAAGCCTTCAGAATTGTGCCGCCTAGAAAGGGTCTTATGAATATTAGCCCTCATTGTCATCCCGGTGGGGTGCTTGGTTGGTAAAGACGTGCTCCTGCAGCAACGTTGAAGTGGCAAAACACACAGAGACACTTGAACTCACCAGTGTCTGCGTTATACGTGCTGGGTATTTCTGGGGGTCCGGCCAACGCCATCTGTTCTCCCTGACCAGATCACAAGGCTAAGCAGGGGTTCCCATTCTTGGCTTAGGAAACATTATCATCAGGCAGTCGCTTGGAGTTCTCTTCCACCAAGACACTCAAAGAGGGTGGGGAGTCCAAGGAAGAAGGAAAAGGTTTCGTCGAAGACATGGAACCACCCAGGGGGGTTGACAAGGTCCTCGAGTGGGATTGATTTGCCTTGACATTTGGTGCCATCTAAATGCATGCCCATTGGAGCCCTGGCGGTGCAGTGGTTACGTGTTGGGCTGTGATCCAAGTCGGCAGTTCAAAACCATCATCCGCTCCTCCAGAGAAAGACTGAAATTTCTACTCCCATAAACAGTTACAGTCTTGGAAACCCACAGGGTGGGTAGGGGGGTTTGCTACGAATCCACCTTGACTGGATAGCAGTGAGCAAGTCTGAGCAATGCATGCCAAGAGGGATATAGAAACCTCATGGCAGCATTCCAAGCTGGGATGCTAGAATTTCTTCCAGCATATTCCTAGTAAGTGGCCTCTAGCCCCTTGTTGGCTACGGTCCCGTCAATCCCTCCTCATAGCAACGACAAAGTACAACTGTTCCATATGATTGCTAGGTTGCGATCTTTCTGGAAGCAGGCCGCCAAGTCTTTCTCCTGAGTCGTCACTTCCAGTTAGAAGCCGAGCACTTAAAAAACACTGTGCCACCAAGGATCCTTTGTCACCTCTCAGGGGCTATTTATTTCGTTTTCAGGTTTTTCTGTTTATCCTGGTCCTGTCCCTGACCACCCCACTCCACCTTGCCCAATTCAGCCCCCCTGCCACATGCCCTTCTAGATGTCTGAGAAAGCTCCAGGTGGCTTTTCTCCTGTAGCAGCAACATGAACGTGCGCCAACCCCGCAGCCAGCTGTCCTGTCTTCTTTCTCAGCATGAGTACTTCTGGTCTGCTCCATCATTCCCTGCATACGTGCTGATGCCATGTTTGGCACATACTATATGAACAATGGGATTTGTGCCCATGTCAGCTACTTCATTGTTGGGCCTTGGTAGCCCCCCATTTTGCTTAGAGAAGAGGTTGCTCCCGACCGACAAGTTTCTCGTTCAGTTATCCTAATTCAGCCTCTTGCACCTCACCCTTTCCCTCTCCCTCCAACTCTTGACAGCGTCTCCAGTACTTAGCACATGGGCCTATGAAGGTTGATGACCTCGAAAGAGTCTAAACAGTAGTCTTCGTGGGGAGTGGACGTGGCACACAGGCAGACCCAAAACGCGTTTAGGAGAAAACGCCAAAGAAACCAAACTCACTGCCCTTGAGTTGACTCTGACTGCTCACCGGCCCCTGTGGCTTTCTGAGACGGCAACGCTTTTTATCTTTTTCAAAAATAAGATCTTTTATTTGTCATTATTAGAAGCCTGCATTTTAAACAGGTTCTTGAAGTGTGTCTCAAAGCCTTCCATCAGCCCATTCCACTTGAGCGCCTGTCTCATCGCCAGTAGCTTTTCCAAAACGACCCCCTTCACCGTGAAGCTCCATGAGTTTTCCCAATGCAGACGTGGCCTTCTTCATTGCTGATGAACACGTCATGGGGAGGATAAGTACACTGGCCTTTGCGCTGTGTTTCCCAGTGCTGTCTGGAATCCATTGACCACTTCTTTCAGGTCATTTGTCTGCACCTCTCGGGTCATGATTTCCTCCATCATCTTCTTCCGGATTCAGTGGACTTGATTTAGCTAAGTGTAAGAGGTCTTCTGAATCTGATTGTTGTAGTCAAACCAACACAGAACAGACGGAGCAGATACCCATCAGTACTCTTGACATCAACATGAGCTTCCGTCAAGGTCTGCCATGTTTGGACCATGGAACACATCTGGTCCTGCATGTGAAATCCATACCAGGGAAGTTGGTCAGGATATTTTTGCCCCAAATGCCCCAGCAATTAGCTTGAATTTTCTAAATGCATCATTCTGCAGATCAGCATGGCCCACTTTGAAAACCGGACCCTTGAGGCCATCAGATGCAATTTTGGTTCCTTGAGTCCTGGTGACTAGTGTTTCTCCAATATTTCTATTACTGAACATAGTTGGTACTTGCACATCATTCCACTCCTTCTTAGAAAACGGATCAACCACTTTCTTTTTGGCTTTCTTTTCAATACCCTTTGTAAGGGACTAGTTCTTGCCAATGGCCATGGTATTTCTCAGAAAGCTAACTGGGCTGAGACCATAATTCTTTGTGGAAGTAGAAAGTCTTTTCTTTCTCCCACGGAGTGGCTCCTGCTTTCAAACTGCTGACCTTGCGGTTTGCAATCCAACTTGTAATCACTACACCACCAGGGCTCTTTGTGTTAGGAGTGGGTACAAAAAGATATTTTGTGGTGGGGAATGAACGAGGAGAGGTAGTTCGTATATGAAGTTGATATGTGTGTAGGATTAACTCACGTCCCTCTCCCAAAAGTCATATCCACTTGGAACCTCAGATGTAACTTTACTTGGAAATAGGTTCTTTAAAAAATGTATTCACATTAAATTGAAGCCATATTAGTATCCAATATGACTGGTGCTTTTCTTAGAAAAGAGAACGGTGGACGCAGGGAAAATGACAGAGTGAGAGATTAGAGTTACCGGCCACAAGTCAAGGAATGCCAAGGATTGCTAGCAGCCACTCATCAGGCCCTAGTGAAGTGCTGGGGCTGCCCGCATTTGCTTGTCAGATTACTCTGTGGTAAATGAAACTGCCTCTACTGATATCCTTTAGAAGTTAAGAATTAATTTAACTCTGACTGAACTCATTTAAGGAAAGGAGACTATCAAGTATATTCATAGTGAAATAAGTGAAGAGTGAGTTATAATTTTAGTACACTTTGTCTTAGTGCCTTAAGATTTGTTTTGGTTGCCTGAACAGTAAGAATTGAAGCAAATGAACAGCTTGTTTCTTTAGGCCAGAGAACAGAAGTGTTTATTGAAGAGTAACCGGGTTATAGCTTGTTCTTTTGAGTCCCAAAGAAAAGCAAAAAGCCTTCTGCTGTCACCATTGGAAGCATGACAAAGTACCAAGCAGAACAAAGCCTAAGGAATGAGACAGGATGTTTACTAGCCTGTACCCACTCAGGTTTACATCTGAAATCCCTTAACATGTGGGATTGTAACAGTTATCTTTTGTAGGTTATTTTTGTTTCTCTAGCTCTTTAAGTTGTGATGCCATCCATAAAGTTCTCAGTGGCCAATTCCTCTGAAGTGGACAGCCTGTTCCTTCTTTGTAGTCTGCCCTTAGTCTGGTAGCTCTGTTGAAACCTTTTTACTTTGGTTTCACATGCCTTTCTGGTATGTGAAATACCAGTGGCGTAGCTTCCAGTATAACAGCAATACACAAGCCACCACAGTGTGACAGACAAACCGACAGACTAGTACAGCGTGGCTTCAGCATGAGCGGAAGGGTTATGAGCAACCTGTGACATGCAGATGACACAATCTTGCTTGCTGAAAGAGAGGAGGACGTGAAGCCCTTGCCGAGGAAGGTCAAAGATTGCAGCCTTCTGTATGGATTATAACTCAACGTAAAGAAAACCCAAATCCTCACAACTGGACCAATAGGACCAACTGGACCAACATCATGATAAATGGAGAAAAGATGAAAGTTGTCAGCAGTCAAGGGATCAAAAGACACACTGAATTAGGTAAACCTGCTGCACAAGACCTCTTTAATAAGCCATGGTATTTTCAATTGCCTCATCTACATGTGAATGTTGGACATTGAAGAAGGAAGTCCAAAGAACTGATGTATTTGAATGATGGCGCTGTCAAAAAATATTGAAGCACCATAGACTGCCAAAAGTAAATAAACAAATCTGGTTTGGAAGCAGTACAACGAATGCTCCTGAGAGGCAAGGATGGCAAGACTTCATCTCCGGTACTTTGGACATGTTATTAGGAGAGATCAGTCTCTGGAGAAGGACATCATGCTTGGTAAAGTGGAGGGGCAGCGAAAAAGAGGAAGCCCCTCAGCAAGATGGATCGGTACAGTGGCTGCCGCAATGAGCACACCCCCAAGAACAATTGTGAGGATGGGGCAGGACCGGGTGGTGTTTTGTTCTCTTGTACATGGGTTTGCGATGAGTCAGAACGAACTCAAAGGCACCTAACGACGACTCTTTTATTTAGTCCAAGAGCTCAAAGTATTTGAGGAAAAATCCCATGAACTTTTCATGCACTTTCAATGAAAATTTTAAAGTTCTTTAGTATTTTCTACGGTTCTAAATTCATTCTTCATTTTCTTCCATTAAAATGTCTGTTCAACCCTTGCCATTCAAGGACCAGGAGCATTGACCTCATCTAGGAAGTTGTTAGAAATTTAGACTCTCAGGTTCCATGTAGACCTAGTGAATCAGAACCTGCATTTTAACCAGATTTCTATGCACACTGAAGTCTGAGAAGCTCCGGACTAAGCCATCCCAACCACCCCCAGATATACTGAGCCTCTTTGTCAGTGATTTTAAAAAGAAACCTTAACGATGTTCTGTTGCAAACTTTCACCAACATACACTGATCATTTTATCCTTGACTGTATTTATGCATCGATTTTAAAACTTTATTATGTTTCTTATATAATGTGTATAATTGATTTCACTGGGCCCCGGTGGTGTAATGGGCTGCGTGTGGGGCTGCTAATTGCAAGGTCAGCAGTTTGAAATCAACTGTGGCTCCTCAGAAGAAAGAGGAGGCTTTCTACTCCCCTAAAGGTTTACAGTTTCAGAGACCCACAGGGGCAGTTCTACCCTGTTGTCACTAAGAATTCGAATTGACTTGCTATCAGTGAGTTTGAGTTTGATAGGGAGTGATTTACTCTAAGAAATACTGGGGTAAAGTATCTCACTATGCTTCTAGGGGAAGATGGAGATGAAAAATTTCATCACACAACAAAATTGGCCAAGAGGAAGTGAAAGGACAAATGCAGAGTCCAGGTCATCTCGCGATAGGAGCTGAGCAGAGAAGGAATCGACCTGGAATGGAAAAGGTGCAGAGAAAGGAGTATGAGTTAGCAGGCACGAGCCAAAGCCTAAAGGAGCACTGGTGATAATATATACAGTGGTTACCGCATTGGGCTGATAACCAAAAGGTAAACAGTTCGAGCACACTTGCCTCTTTGAGGGAGAAAGAGGAGGCTTTCAGCCACTGTAAAGATGTGCATCCTCGGAAATTCAAAGGGGACAGTTCTTCTCCGTCCTGCAAGGTTGCTATGAATCGGAATGAACTCAATGGCAGTCCAACTGGTACTTGGGTTTCACCACATCCCCAGGGATTGGAGAGGGGAAGCAATCTGGGGGCAGGTAATGGAAGATGTGGTCACTCCTGAGAAAAGAAATCACATGACTGAAATGGATGTGCACTTTTTAAAGAAATTGCAGACTAGAGATTAGAACTTTTCTTAGCCTCAGCTTTCCTATCTGTAAAATGTGCAAAGAGCTTAACACTGGAACACTGAATATGAGAGGTTGACATTTAGTTGATTGTAACTCCTGGCGGCCCCATGTGCGTCCGAGTGGAACTATTTCATAGGATTTTCAAAAGCCAGTATGTGGGGAGTAGATGACCAGGTTTTTCTTCTGATATGGCTCTGGATGGACTTGAAACTGCAACTTTGGGGGGAACTGTGCACTGTGTTAACCGTTTGCACTACCCGGGGCCTCCCGACTGACGTATGTTGGTGGGGGTGTTAATGAGTCTACCCCAACGCATGACAACCGAAGGAAACACTGCCTGGTCCTGCGCCATCCACACAACTGTCCTTGTACTTGAACCTCATGCTGCAGCCCCTGTGTCGATCCATCTCTCGGACGGTCTTTCTCTTTTTCACTGACCACTCTTTACCAAGCATGATGTCCTTTTCCAGAAACTGGCCTCTGCTGACAACAAGTGTAAAATAGGTCGGACAGGCCCCGCCGTCCACGCTTCTAAGGAGCATTCTGGTTGTACTTCCTCCAGGGCAGATGGCTTTGTTCTGTCAGTCTTCTGTCACTGTTATTATTCTTGTGGGAGGTTGAGAGACTGAAAGCAGAAAAACAGCTAACAAACTTGCCCAGTATTAATCGTAATAGCAACCTCATCAGCTGTGCCTTAGGTGTTGGGCATTATTTAGAAGTGCTTTACAGAAAGTAACACGTTTACTCCCCAAACCAGCCCGGTGGGTAGAGTCTGTTGTCCCTACTTGTCGGCTTGGAAACACGAGCCTGTGAGGATCAGCTACTTGCAAAGGTGCCACAGGCATGATCCACGCTCAGAGCACAGCTTGGAATCGCGCCCTCTTGCCCATGGTGCTGTTTCACTACACGAGTTCAGTGACAATCAGGGTGCGATCGGAGTAGAAAGCCCAGCCTTTCTCCTTTGGCGCTGCTGGTGGTTCCAAACTGCTGACCATGCAGTGATCGCTGCTCAATGTGTAACCACTACACCATCGTCACCAGTTGGTAAGGAAAGTGGCGTCATCTCCAGACCTGAAGGTCTGTTTTGTGTTTGACTTAGCCTTCTTCCCATGTGGAAGGTTTGATAACCCCCCTCCCCAAAAAAGTTGCATGTCATTTTAGAACTATAAAAAGTAATTTTGAAAACTGGCATTGCTTTGGCCTTTTAAGCAACTACAGCAAAAGCCACTCCAAAACGGTCCTTCTCCCAAATGAAGACGGTGTGCCCAGTGATTCGTTGTGTACATAAGCGAGCATTTCTCTCGAGTAGTACATGTTTGAAGAGCCGGAGTGGCTTCTTTGTTCACAGTC
>NW_022103909.1:7752680-7765638 GCF_000313985.2 Echinops telfairi | reverse complement strand
CTTTTTAGGTATCCGTAGGTCTGCATTAGAACCGCAGTTCCTGCTATTTCAGTCCCCAGGATTCCCACAGTTGCTGTACTATTGATGTTTTGGGGAGAGCCTGAGGTTCAGGAAGAAGTGAGACACTTCATTTTTCACTGGCTGTGCATTGCTTAGCAATCCTATACAGAAGTGCTCTTTCTATTATATGGGAAAAGGAAGTCAGCAGGGAGCTCAGAAAGAGGGCAGGAAGAGAGAAGGAAGAACGGTTCAATGAGCCTTCCTCCCCAGCCAGCTGCAGCCTGCAGCTGAGACTCCAGCTGTGATGACCCAGCTGGGTAGTCCACGCGCCGAGTGGCCTAAGGTCCTCTTGTAGACTAGCCAGTGAAGACAGTGGAGCGGAGGCAATGCTGCTCTTTAAATGTCTGGGCTTTCTGGCAAACTTCCAAAAGCTGAAGTTCTGCCTGTCTGGCGTTTCCAGATGAAGTGCATAAAATGAAAACCTAAGAAAGCCTCTATTTGTATGAGATTATTATTATTCATGACATCCTATGATATCGCTGTTATCTCTGCCTTTAAGCCCTAAAAACGTTAACGTTTACAACTTCTTTTTAATGCTTAACTTTTTCTTTTTTGCTTAACATTTTTTAAATGTGAAAACAGCAGCATTACCCTGACTTTAAACAGTGTTTCAGGACAAGAAAGAAGTTATCCAACATTCTGTAACAGTGCTCTGTTGCTTGGCATTAGAGTGTTTACACTTATGATAATAATAATAACAGGAGATGGAGGGGGGGCGCGGGCGCTGCGGAAATCATTGCCTGAAATTCCACTGCCCTAAGAGAACTATCCTCAGTACTGCGTACTGCTTGCCAAATTTTATTCTAGTGTTAACGGGTTTCAAAGTTAAATGATCATGAATTTAATAAGTTGGTAATTGTGTTTCCTTTTGCCTTTCTGTTTAGCCTCATATTACACAGGAGACAGTTTAGAGTGGTGGTTAGTTAAATGCCGTCAGCTGCTAGCTTCTTTAAAGCGCTCTTTTCCTTTTCAGTAGAAATAGTTAGCCTGAAGGGGTAGGAAACCGGAGGAGATGAAAGAAGAACTTCAAAAAGAGCCTTGAATTAGATCCTGCTACTTTGTAGGTTTGTCTTGAGTGAGAAAGGAGGTGGTTTTCATAACATGCCAGCTATATGACTTGAGGCAAAGTAAGCATTCAATAAAGGATAGTTATTGCCCTGGTGGCGCAGTGGTTACACACTGGACTGCTAACCACGCGGTCAGCAGCCTGAGACCACAAGCACTCCGAGGGAGAAAGACCAGGCTTTCTACTCCTGTACAGAGTCACACTCTCAGAAACCCACAGGGGCAGTTCTACTCTGTCCTATAGGGTTGCTATAAGTCAGAATTGACTCGATGACAGTAATTTGCTTGTTTGTTTTATGCACCACACATAGGTTGTTGCATAGTGTTGATAATAATTATATTAGTATCAACTTAGAATTCTACCCAGTGACTGTACTCAATTTCTTCAATCTACTGTTGATTTAATTAATTAATTTTCTTATCATTTTCACCGGTATAAATAATGCCGGGGTATGGCTTTTCCCATGCTTCAGATTATCTCTTACACTTAGACATGATTGGAAGGATTTACTATCTTGATGAATAGTTTTATGGCTCTTAATACATTTACTATATTGTTTTTCAAGCATGTTCCAATTGACAATGTCACCATTTGAAGGCAATGACTCTATTGCACCACTGTCAGGATTGAATATTAAAGTGAGTGTGTGTGTGTGTGTGTGTGTGTGTGTGTGTGTGTGTGTGTGTATGGGCGCGAGCCCGCGCGTGCAATTCTGAGTCAGGTATTTTTACTAGGACACAGCAAAGTCTCATAGACACTGGCATTGCAATTAGGGCGCTCTGCCTCCTAGAGGTCATCTGCATGAGCTGGCCCCACGAAACTCCAAATTCACTACCATCAAGTTGATTCTGACTCATCGCAAACCTATAAGACAGAGTAGAGCCTTTTTTTTTTTTTTAAACCGGCTGGAATCACGGAGGCTGTCGCGGAGAAGAAGAAGGTCCCTGCTGTTCCAGAGACCCTTAAGAAAAAGTGAAGGAATTTCGCAGAACTAAAGATCAAACACCTAAGAACGAAGTTTGCCCAAAAGATGCTTCAGAAGGCCAGGAGGAAGCTGATCTGCGAGAAAGCGAAGCACGATCACAAGGAACGCAGGCAGATGGACAGAGCTGAAAACCTAATGGCTCGGAGGGCAAGGACAGCTGGCAGCTTCTACGTGTCCAGAGAGCCCACGCGGGCATTTGTTCTCAGGAGCAGAGGTGTCAGTGGTGTGAGCCCATAGGTTCAACAAGTGTTGCAGCTTCTTCGCCTTCGCCAGATTGTCACTGGCACCCGTGTAAAGCTGAACAAGGCTTCAGTGAACATGCTGAGGATTGTGGAGCCATACATTGCATGGGAGTACCCAAACCTGACGTCGGTGCATGAACTTATCTACAAGCGTGGTGATGGCAAAACCAATAGGAAGCGTGTTGCCCTGACAGATAGCCCTTGATTGCACGGTCTCTTGGTTAAGATGGCACCATCTGCATGGAGGATCGGATTCACGAGGTCTAGACTGTTGGGAAACGCTTCAAAGAAGCAAATAACTTCCTGTGGCCCTTCACATGATCTTCTCCAGGAGATGGGATGAAGAGAAAGACCACCCATTTCGTAGAAGGTGGAGATGCAGGCAACAGGGAAGACCAGAGCAACAGGCTTATTATTAGGATGAACTAAGGTATCCGCCATGATTTTTTAAAAATTATTTTTGTAATCTGGTCTCTTAATAAAACAGTGACTGCTTTCAAATGGGGAAGAAAAAAAAAAGACAGCGTAGAGTTGCCTCTGTGGGTTACTGAGACTGTCAATCATCCCTGGAGTAGAAACCTCCTCTTCCAGTCTCAGAGAAAGGTGGGTTTGAATTGCTGACCGTGCAGTTAAATAGCCCAACCTATAACCCACTATGCCAAGGATCTTAACTCTAGTAGAAGGTCCCAGAAATGTAATTCCCATGGAATCTTCAGGACAGATGCACAAACATACCCTTGATGATTTGCGTTGATGTAGGGACTCCATGGAAAGAGGGGGAAATTTGGCTCACAAATGGGGCTCTCGGTGTGTGCAGAACGTTTTGGTGCTAAGAGAGAGAATCTCAAAGCCAAAGCAACTAGCCTTAGAAGGAGATATTGAGTCTTTGAGGAAAGATCTATTCTGACTGAGTGGGTGGGGTCCCCAGCGGGGGTTCTGACTGCTGGAAGGAGAGGCGCTTGTTAAGAGAAGGGGAGAATACAAAGAGCAGAAATGGTTCCCATAGCTATTGCCCTCGTCCTTCACTGGAAGAGCAGGTCAGGGAAAGCAAGCGTTGCCCACCAGCGGGAGCAGCACAGCCGCCCTGGGGTGAGTGGTACGGGAGGGGTCTGTGAGCAGAAGAGCCATCAGCGAAGCAGGATGACTGCGACAGCAGCCGCTGACTGGGACAACAGTGCTCTGGACACTGCTCTGATTATACATGAGACAACAGGCCTGCCTGCAACGGCCTATCTTCCTCTTTCCGAACTGCTGCCTCTACTGTGGGCCTGACTCATAGCCAACATCGTGATAGAAAGGTTGCATTTATCTAGAATTTCATTGTCAACCCCCATGGCAACAACACTCATGGATCAAATGATCTACTGCACCTGACCAAGATAGTGCTTGGTTCTTCAACGGACTAAGGTGAGCCTAACCCCAGCCATGCTATTTCCAGTCCCCTTGTCTGCATGTGGAAGCTGGACAGTGATGAAGGAAGACTGCAGAATCATTGATGCATTTGAGTCATGGTGTTGGTGACAATGTTGAAGAACAGACAAACAAACCTGTCTTGGAAGATGTACAGCCAGAGTGTTCCTTAGAGGGAAGGGTGGTGAGGCTTTGCTTCGCATATTTCGCACAGTCCCTGGAGATGGACATCAAGCTTGGTACAGTAGAAGGTCAGTAGAGGAGGACCTTTAATGAGCTGGATTGATGCAGTGGCTGCGATAATGGGCTCAAGCCAAACCATTCTGTTGGACACAGAGTTGCTATGGGTTAGAACTGACGTTAACGATACCTAACAACTGTGGACTTATGGACAAGGTAGCCAACATCAGAATTGTGTGTGACAGAATAAGAGAGGCTCTGAAACAGGCCCCGAGGAATTCCCATAGGAGCAATATGCGTGAAGTTCAGTGCATGAAAACTATAAAACTTATTCTGACTGTTTTTTCCTTTCTTTTCTGGTTCCCAGCGCTGTCCTGGCCTGAAGAGTTGTCACCTTGCTCACTTCTAAAGACGTGAGAGCCTTTGGCAAATATTTGATAGCATTGGTTGCTCTCATCCAGGCTCTCACATGGGAAAGCACCACACAGTGGAGTAAGGAGCCCTGGTGGCACAGTGGGTTATAAGTTAGGCTGCTAACCACAAAGTTGGCAGTTTGAAACCAACCACTGCTTTATGGAGAGAGAGAGAGGCGAAGCTTTCTGTGCCAGTAAAGGATTTGTAGCCTTCAACACCTACTGGGGCAGGTCTTACGCTGTCGTATAGGGTGATTATGAGTTGTAACAGACTCCACGGCACTGAGTTTGGTTTGTTTGTGTCTGTAACGGAGTAGATGAGCATTTAAGCCATGGAAGCAGGCCTGTAAAAAGTCACCTAAGAGCTAGGCTTGTAACTACTACAGGGCCTTGAGCAATTGTGCAAGCTCCCTAAGTGACCACACACACACACACACACACACACACCACACACACACGAGGGACCATGGCTGACACCCAGCAAGAGCCAAGGAGCATTATCTTGATGCCGAGAAGGCCCAGCAGGATGGTGAGAGGGTTGACTTTCTCCTTATCTGCGGGTCAGCTGTCCATATCAGGGTGATAGCCAGCCGTGATGTCACTAGGGAGATGCTCGGGTGTGGACTGCATGAGGTGACGCTATCAGAGGGGATGATACTAGACATCTATCTTAAAAAATGTTGTACAGTGTTTCAGCAGAAATGGGTTATTTTTATAAAAATATCCCTGTAGTTACTTATAACAACAGAAGCCGTTTTTGAAAGCCCAGTTCACATATAGCAATAGACCAACAAGGCTAAACTTCTCTATTCATTTACTCTGAGGCTTCTAGCGCACTGGAGTCAGAGCTGTCGTGTTTGCCCACTGACAATAATTCTTCAAACCACATGGTTCTGTCTGCATACACTGTAATATGAGCCATTGACGACATATATCTCACTAAGTATATGATCTATATCAACACATGCTATCAGATACACACGAACACATACACCAGGCTCACTGCCATCGAATCGATCCTGACTTACAGCAACTCTAGGACAGGATAGCCCCTGTGGGGTTTGGAGGCTGTAACTCTTTAAAGGAATACAAAGTCTCATCCTTCTCCCTCAGAGGGACTGGTGGTTTCAAACGGTTGACCTGAAGGTAGCAGCCCAATGTGCAACCACTAACATACCTAGGTAAACTAAGACTATCACACGTACATATGTATACACACATGTACATATGATAACATATATATACATATATGTACACGTGAATATATGTGTACCTGTAGATGTGTGTGTATATATATGTATGTGTGGCGGTCTTAATTTACCTAGTTATATCAGTGGTTACACGTGTGTGTATATATATGTGTGTGTGTGTGTATATATACATGTGTGGTAATCTTAGTTTACCTAATTATATTTTTTTCACAGAAGAACCGTGCAGCCACATGATACCCTTGGCTACCCGACCCTCATGTTGCGTCAGGAAAGGGATGTTTGGGGTTCCAGATGACTCTCTCATCTCTTTACCTTCATCCTTCCTTCCTCACCTGGGCTGAAAGAGAGAAGGTGAGACTGGGAAAGATGGCACGAGGCGTACAGCAGGCCAAAGCACACGCACGTGTACATGCAAATGTGCATGAAAAGCCCCTTGGTACATGTACAGAAATAGTCATAAAAGCAAGAGTCAAAAGATTGAAAACAGCCCCAATGTCCACCGCCTGGTGAATAGCTACAAAATGTGGGGCTGCTATCTAATACAATACATTGATATATAATTCTATCTGTAAGTGTGCAGGCATTTAGAGTTAACATATTCAACTCTGAATATACTAAAAGCCACCAGACTGTATACTTTCAAAGAGTGAATTTAATAGCTTGTGAATTTTATCTCAATAAAGCTATTTTTAAAAAAAACAAGATCAGGTTCCAATAGAGCTCATTTTCTTTTTATAGACAATTTCACAATAGAAGAGTTATAGCATTTCAATCAGCAACCTGAGGGTTATTTACATAAAGCCGCCTTTTTTTTTCTGAAAACATCTCTATCTCAGAAATCGGAATGTTCCAGGAAAAGAAGGCCGCGTGCCATCAAGCTCAGAAGCAACAAAGCCCACATGGAAGAAGCACACCAGCCTATGCAACCACGAGGTGTCGAAGGGATCAGGTATAAGGCATCATCAGAACAAAAAATCTTACCATAGTGAATGATGGGGGGAGTGTGGAGTGGAGATCCAAAGCCCATCAGTAGGCCATTGGAGATCCCCTTGCAGAGGGGTCTCGGGGAGGAGACGAGCCAGTCAGGGTGCGATGTAACAATGATGAGAAATACAATCTTCCTCTAGTTCCTAAAGGTTTCCTCCCCGCTCCCACTACCATGACTCGAATTCTATCTTGCAAGACTGGCTAGACCAGAGGAGGTACACTGGTACAGATAGGAACTGAAAATACAGGGAATCCAGGATGGATGAGCCCTATAGGACCAGTGGTGTGAGTGGCAAAACAGGGAGGGTAAAGGGAGAATGGGTAGGAAAGAGGGAACCGATTACATGGAACTGTGTGTGACCTCCTCCCTGGGGGACAGACAACCGAAAAGTGGATGAAGGGAGACGTCGGACAGGGCAAGATATGACAAAATACCTATTTACATACTATCAAGGGCTCATGCGGGAGGGGGGAGCGGGGAGGGAGGGGAAAAATGAGGACCTAATGTCGGGGGTTTAAATGGAGAGAAAATGTTTTGAGAAACGATGTACAAATGCGCTTTACACAATTGATGTGTGTATGGATTGGGATAACAGTTGTATGAGCCCCTAATAAAATGTTAAAAAAGAAAAAAAAAAAGAAAGAAAAGAAAAGAAGGCCGCGTGCATAGTGCCTTTGCTCACAGCCTCCCGGAGGATTATGGACGTGTTTGCGCTCTAATTCACAGTCACCAGCTGGAGCTTCTCAGGCAGTGTTTGTTTCCTGAACAGTGAAAGCTTCCTGGAGAGGTGGAAAGGTTCTTCTTGGAAAGAGTAGTGCCAAAGCAGTACCACACACTGACGTGAAGAATGACAGAGCATGACCAATGAACGTCTCTCAGCGCGGCTTCTGAGTTCCGCTTTTGTTCTCTGCCGCTATGTATGAGTCTTGTTTGCCTACACCCCATTTGATTTACGCAATGAGTCTTCTGGAGATGGAGAAATTGATGAGCAAAAATAAAGTCCACGTTCATGACAAATTTGAGTTTCTGATTTTTTCCCCATTTGATCCTCTTCAAGGATTAAAATAAAGACGCCCATTAATATACTAAAGGAAGGAAGGGGCGGGAATGGCATTAGACTCTAAGTTATGCAACATTTTTAATTGTACTGGTATGGCAACTGATATTTTTAGGCTTGGGATCATTTCTTATTTTCCACATAGAAAATGTATTCCCATACAGTAAAATTCCTATAAGGGAAGACAAACAAACCACCGCACGTGATTTGATTCAGAGCTTATTTGGATCACACATGTAACTATACATATTGAAAAAGATAAAATTTCTATAAATCTATCAAATAAATTAGAAATAAGAATACATATCTCCTTAGCCTGCCGACCTAGTGTCTATTCTCAGAAATTATAAGGATAAATAAAAATATATGGCTACAAAATCATAGAGACACTCTTATTAAACAAAATATCAAAATGTGAAGCTGCTGTTTCTCAACATGGCCTCCATCTAGGTCTTTGTACTTTCGGAAGCGTTGTTGCCATCTCTCTAACTCTTAGCCGAAGAAGTCGGCACGCATTGGCTTACACCAGGCCAAATGGCAGTGTGAGCGTCCTCCAGACTCCGACTGTCTTCCTTTGAAACGTTCTCTTGAGTTTGGAGCCTAAAAGAAACCTCCAGGGCAAGCTCTGAGTGAGAGTAGATGGAGTAAGGATTCCGGGAGCCTTCTCCGGAGCCACCCTGGCCACCCGTGGAGAACGAGCTCTCCTGGCCTTTGTCTCACGGATGCAGTTCTCCGTTTTCTTAGAACGAAGCCCCTGTGACCAGTCTGTACTTTGTGAGGAAGATCTATTAAGATCAACACCTTAGAGTTCCTCAAACAAAACAACTCCTCGCGCCCCCTCACCCCCCAAAAAAATAACACAGTAGCCATAACTGTGTGAGCCAACTTCTCTGCCTTGAATTTAACAGGCCCGGCATCCTTTGGAAACCACTGTTTGTGTGGGCCTTTTTTAAAAAACAAACCAAAACAAAAAACACCTTGGGAGGCACTGGAACAAGATTAAGACGAGAGCCTGTCTTGAGCCACCACAAAGGTGGTTCAAAGAACATTTGTTTGCAGTCAACCCGTGTGCATTTGAATGGAACCTACTAGGAATACTTCCGAACTTGCCTCGGTAGAATATTCAACGAGCTCCTCCCTTTCTAGTTCTTCAAATGTAGCCTCCAGAGAGAGATACAAGAGGTGTGGGAATGACAGTGTGTCGATCCTTTGCAAACTCTCTGAAGTCACCTGAGGTCATGCCTTCCCAGATCCAAACAGTCCTATGTCAGCTGGTGTCACCCAGCAATGCCACGTAAAACTCCAGGGTGCATGCAAGGCCAAAGTCATTGCTGGAGGCCGCTGCCTGGCCTTCCTGACGAGAGACATCTGAACCCAGGGCAAAAGAGAGAGCTTTGTGGCACATTTTTTTAACTCCTGCCTCTGGGTGTAGTGGGTATGCAATGGGCTGCTACCACAGGGCCACCAACTGCCACGTGGGAGAAAGACGAGGCTTTCTACTCCCCTAAAGAGTTAGTCTCAGAAACCCATAGGGTCATTATGAGTCAGCGTCAACTTGATGCCAGGGAGTCTGAAATCCCTCCTCGTGGCCTCTCTTGAACTAATCCACCCATGCCTCCTGCTCAAGGGCACTCACCTCGGATTCCCCTGAATCCACAACAGTACGCTGCGTTATGTGCCAGTGCCTTCCCCACACCACCCGAACGTCATTAGCTCATGAAACCCATTGCCGTCCAGTCGATTCCAACTCATGACCACCAAAAAGTGTTACAGGGTAGACCTGAGCTCCCTCGTATCTTCTTGGCTGTGATCTGATTGCCAGGCCTTTCTTCCTGGTGTCCTGGCATGGGTTTGAGCCACTAACCTTTTATGCTAATCGTTTGCGCCCGCGCTACACGGCTCCTCAGCACAGCAGCTCCAGTTCTCACTACATCACCTTGCTTGTGCAGCCGTGCGTTCTCTGTGCGCTGGAACGCTCCACAGGGCCCCTTGCACGCCGATTTTGGAGACATTTTCAAAGCTCTCCAAAACACTCACTGCTTGCATGCAGACTAAGAGAGCCTGTGATCCCGGGCATAACAGAGTAGCGCTGCCTGCTTCTAGCCGATCCACAGACTGCGGCCCTGACCAGAGTGTATGCCAGCAGGAAACTGCTTCTCCTAGACTTCCACCCCAGTTACTCATCCCCATGACTTCCCTGAGCCTCCCAGCAGCACCGCCATTCCTCCAGCATCCGGGCAATACCTGGAAGGACCGTGAGTGCCTCTTGTCTTCTAGAGCAGTGGGTCTCCACCTTCCTCATGCTGTGACCCTTTCATACACTTCCTCATGTGGCTGGGACCCCCAACCATAACATTATTTTCGTTGCTACTTCATCACTGTCATTTTGCGACTGTTAGGAATTGTCATGTAAATATCTGATAGGCAGGATGTGTTTTCCTGGTTATAAAGTGAACCTCATTCAAGCATAGTGATTAATCACAAAACCAATATGTCATTATATATTGTGAAAGATTTATTTCTAATGACAAATAAGTGAAATCTTGTCTTGAAGCATGGTGCAGGATGGGTAACCTTCTTCACGCCGGGTACTCATATGTGGGCATATCTGCATGTGGGTGGACCCACCTGGAGATGGATAGAAGAGCGGTGTCTCGGTTCCTAAGACCATCAGATGTATGTGTTTTCCGATGGTCTTAGGCGACCCCTGTGAAATGGTCATTCGACTCCCAAACAGGTCGAGACCCACAGGTTGAGAATCGCTGCTCTAGCTAGATCTTCTGGTGGACCAAGGACACAAAGATTTAAATAATTGAGTGAGAATAATCCAAATGGGAGAGGCACTACTAGGCTCTCTTCCTGCCCACATATCTATCCCTTGCGCATATCTCAAACTGGAAAACATCGGCTTCAGGACCTCACCAAGCCAGTTATCCCAGTCTACGTACAACCACCCTGACGCTTACTGCTCTTTGATGCGCTTATCACGCCAAAGCCCCTTTGTACCGTATGCCAGTGCCGGGCCTTAATAACATGAGCATGAAAACCCAAGCACCTTATAAAGGTATACACCAAGAATTTCAAAGATGGGTAAAAGTTTGAGTGAGGATGTGAAGGAATCAGAACTCCCATATTTGCTGGTAAGAATGTAATACAGTGTGAACAATTTAGAAAGCACTTTGAAAATTCTTCAAAAAGTTAAAAATAGAGTTACTATGTGACCCAATAATCCTACTAAGAATGGAAACAACTCATGTTTCCATTTATCAGCTGATAAATGGATAAACAAATGAAGTGTATTCACACAATGAAATATTATTCAAGTATACAAAGGAATGAAGTACTGGTATGTTTTACAACGAGGGTGAACCTTGAAAACATTTGGCTAAATGAAAGAAGGTAGTCATCTGATGCCACTTAGATAAAATGTCCAGAAGAGGCAAACCCATAGACGCCTAGATTAGAGGTTGCCGAAGGCTGGGTAGGAAATGGGAAGTAACTGCTTGGGGGCACAGGGTTTCTTTGGGGGTGATTAAAATTTCATTATATTAGATAGTGGTGATGGTTGTATAATCTTATTAATACACGAAACACCACGGAATTACACACTCTGAAAAGATTAATTTTATGGTGTGTGACATTACAAAAACAACAACAAAACATACTTGGCTTCTGATGGCCTGTTGCTCAGTTCTGGCACGAGTTTACTGAAAAGAATATGGGCCAGAGAAAGAATTGGGAGTGCACCTCCTACCTAAGAAAGTCTTACAATGAATGAAGACTGCTTGCATAACATGGTGAGCCAGGAAATACTAGCACCTCTGAGGCATAAGTCATATCCACTTAATCTGTCCATGTGTCATGTGATCACAGTCTACTTTCTCCTGTGTGTTTCCTCGACGCACCTGTGCTGCTGAATCCCCATGTGCCCCACCCACAACCCCAGGCTATTCACTGCCTTTCTCCACCAGGGAGTGTGGTGAACCTTTCCTGGTCCTCTTGGCATCCAGTTGGCATCCTATGGGAGCACCAGAGTTTAGATGGAGTGAGTGTTGGAGTAAAAAGGCTGGGATCTTTATCCCTTTAAGACCCTTTCCCCTTCCCCTGGCCTTAAGATCCTGGCAGTGGCTTCCTCCGGCAGGGCTTTAAGCAAGTGATTCCTCATGCCCAGCGATCGCTCTCACCAAACTGTGCATTTTCCTCCCTTTACCTTTGCAGACTAAGTGCTGATGGTGGCTTCCTACTGTCACTTGTCCCAGATGTGTCACCACGCCTGTTTGGTGCCTTTAATCCCACACACATCTGTTTCCTGCTGAGACATAAGCGAATATACTACCCCCTTCTCTTTGCATTTCTTGGCTGTCTGATTCTAGAACTTTTTCTTTTCAAAAAAAGCTTGTTTATTTATTTATTTTTTAAGTCATTTTATTGGGGGCTCATACAACTCATCACAATCCATGCATACATCAATTGTATAAAGCACATTTGTACATTTGTTACCCTCATTATTCTTTTTTTTTTAATTATTTTACTGAGGGCTCAGATTCTATAACTTTTTGATGCAACTTCCAATACCCACTTTTGAATTTCTTCCTTATTAGCAAGGATTAACCATACTGATGGGGGAGGCAGAGGGAAAGTATTGCGCATGTATACTTCCTTTTAATTCTTCAAATATTGCTGAGGGATGAAAGCTGTCTGAGACACAGCTCCGGGATCCCTCTATCTAGGGCAGCGGTTCACAACCTGTGGGTCACGACCCCTTTGGGGGTTGAACGACTCTTTCACAGGGGTGGCCTAAGACCGTTGAAAAACACATATTTTCAATGGTCTTAGGAACCAAGACACCGCTCCTCTATCCGTCTCCCGGTGGGTCCGCCCACGTGCAGATACGCCCATAGACTAGTACTGGGGTGTGAAGACTGTTACCCAGGCTGCACCATGCTTCAAGACAAAATTTCATTTATTTGTCATAAGAAATAAATCGTTCACAATATATAATTACATATTATTTTTGTGATTAATCACTATGCTTGAATGATGTTCAATTTGGAACCATGAAAATACATCCTGCCTATCAGATATTTACATGACGATTCCTAACAGTAGCAAAATGACAGTAATGAAGTAGCAACGAACATAATCTTATGGTTAGGGGTCCCCGCCACATGAGGAACTATATGTAAGGGTCACGGCACTGATCTCAGGTAATGGTGTATTCGAGGGACAGGGACAGAAAGGGGCTTAGGGGATGGCCTGGCCTCACCCTGAATGGAATTTTGAGGGCCGGTCTGCTGTCAAATTGCCCTGAAACACTTAGGGCATCCGTCCTCAACCACTGCTGTT
>NW_022103909.1:7741837-7751698 GCF_000313985.2 Echinops telfairi | reverse complement strand
TGATACAATTGATGTATGGATTGTAATAAGAGTTGTAAGAGCCCCCAATAAAATGATCCAAAAAATTATATAAAATCCAGATCTTCAGGTGTCAAAGGTTTCTGTTGAGTAGAAAACTTCCACTCCTAGCTCAGCCACCCCAATACCAGGAAAAGCAAGCAAAATCAGGTTTCCTGACCCACCGCAGTGAGTGCGACCACACATCCGAGGAACCATGAGCCGCCTCCGCAAACCAAGGAAATGACAGACACGGGATGCTAGAGTTCGGAGAAAAGACAACGTTCAGGTGACTTAAAGCAAAGTAGCTCAACATCCCACTGGCTCAACATCCCAACCAAACAGGAAAGTAGGCGCAGATGTGTAATGTTGATCTAAAATTAGCCGGCTCTGCACCTGGGTGGTAAACCGAGCCTGCGCTTCTGTGTCAAAGTAACTTAGATCCTCCAGGCCAGAGCTGGTTGTTTTATCCTGATAGCATTCCAACCAACAGAAAGTCAGCCCCTCTCATCTCTGATGCCAGAGAAAACAGTTTTCTGTGAGTGAAAAAGAAAGGTGCACTGTGTCCTTAGGGGAGATCCTGTTTTTAATGCACTTAGCAGCCGCCTTTATCTATCCTTGTATCCCAATCTGATGAATGGTGGGGCATATTTTCACCATTCAAGCTACTTTTCATTCCCTTCACGAGCCTTACTGGATATGCAGCATAAAGCCTAAGTATGAAATGAATTTTTGTAATATTAAGCTGTTGAGCTTTTCTTTTTAACCAGGGCATCCCTAGTGAACCCTAGTTGTCATGAAAATGACTATTTTCGTTAAGTTCTTGTAAACGGAGGCACTGGCTTAGAGGCAAAATCTTTTCGCAGATGGCAAAAACTATTTTGGTCGGATGACAGGATGTGTGTGCCTATTGTGCAGTGGCAATAACTTTGGTAGAGATGTCATCTGAAATAATTTGTAAGACCCAGCAAGTTCATATTTTGAAGTGGAGGTTGGAAGAGAGTGTTAGGAACCCATGCAAACAGGAAATGGAATAGCGAATGTCCACAAATTCAGCAAGAGGCAACCGTTTCTGAGCCCAAAGCAGGAAAATAATATTGAGAAATGCACGGATGGCTAGTCTGATGAAAACTGATGCCCTGGCAAGGAGCTAATCAAATGCATGGCCATGGGATATGCTGGGAAAGCCCTCTGTATGGATTAATGTAACACTTGCTATAAATAGTCTTTCTGTTGGGCAAAATGGTTTCAGGTAAAAAGAAAATTCAAAGGTGGGCTTTCCCACCAAAGCCACGTAGGCCACAGCAAGAGAGAAACGAGAGAAAAGAGCATGAGTGAGCAAAGCAAGATAACAAAATTCAAGAATTATGAGTAGAGAGAAATGAAAATGTATGCCCACATACAGGTAACATTGATCATAGCAATAGCCATGGAAACAACCCAAAAGTCCAGTCAACTGGCAAATAGATAAATAAAATGTAGCAAACCCATATGGTGGACTTACTTGGTTCACAGAAGAAACTAAAGACTGCTGCATGCTACACCATGGGTGATACGTAGCAGTTGGTTGGGAGTGACCGCTGACTGACTGGGTTGGAGGAGGAGGAATTCATACTAATGAGGATAGGATTTCTTTCTGGGTGATAAACATTTAGATAGTGGTGATGACTACACACCTCAGTGTAACCACACCCTCTAACTTGTACACATCAAAAGGGGAAATATCATGTGTTTATATGTATTATACCTGACTGAAACTGTTACCAAAATTAATTTTAAAGGAGCATATCTATGAAAGAACTATGAGTGTGGCTATTGCCAGAGGAAGCGATTGATATCAGATGAGGATATTAGTGCATTTTTAAGAGGGTGAAATTACTAAAGGGACCTTTAGCCTTGAAAGCAACAAGATTGTGCTCAGGATTTAAAACAACCCTTGTCCCCAACCTTCTATTAGTAGGAAGTAGGCTGAGAACCTGCCCATCCCATAAGGAAGATATATTCTCTAATTCACACTTCTGATGAGGCTGCAGGTGATGTGAGGGTTCACTCAAGGGCTATTGAGAAACGTGGATTGAGAATTCCCTTCTAGGAAGCAGAATTGCCGCTTAATTAAGGAATTTACCTCAGCCTGGGGTGGGAAGCACTCCTGCACCCAGCAGGATTTTAGAATTGCGACAGACACAGATTCACAAATGGCAGTGCTTAGTATCCTGATCCTGCCCCTGTTTGCCCAAACACATGGAGGTGTCCGATTGTGTTAGGATCTTGGAACGGGAAATACATCCTTAGAGTTGGAATGTGGAGTTAAGAAGGAGATAGTTGCTGTGATAGGAGGCTGGGGAGGTGGGAAGAATTACAGTCAGGAAGGGTCACCAAGATTTTTAGCGTTGTGCTGATTGGGATGCTAGGATGCCGTTTCAGGTTTTTGTTGTTCAATAGCATTGTGTTGTGTTTGGGGGAAAGTTCACATAGTAAATTGCACACATCGCTCCATGGGTTACGTTTTTCACACGGTGTCAGCATTCTTACCCTTTCCAGCCAAGTTGTTCTATTTCTTCTCATCTAACTCCCTCCTAGCTTTAGAGTACATATTGGCTGTTGGGTCTCATACCGCTGATTACTCAAGGAAGCACGTTGTTCAGGGAAGATATTGTTTCTTTTGTAAGCCAGTCCATCACTTAGATGAAAGGCCACCTCCAGGAGTGGCTTCAGCCCCAAGCTCCAAAGATTTCATCAGGTGATCGTCTCTGGGTTCCTCTAGTCTCTATCGGTCTAGTAAGTCCTCCTTTTTCAGGAATTTCAGTTTTGTTCTGTCTTTTTCTCAGGCACTGAGGGTTTGAGAAGAGAACTGCTATGCCATCTCTTCTGTGGGAAAAGGAGTCTGACAATAATTTGGAGAATGGATGGGAGGCATCAATCCACGGGCGAATTCCAGAAATGCCAGCCGCCGTCTGAGCCCATCTGAGAAGCGCTGCAAGCCCAGGGCCTCACTCCGAGCACATGAGCGCAGGTGCCAGAAATGGAGGTGGAAAGCCACACCTGAGAGTCACAAGAAAGCTGCTGTCAGAGAATCTCTGAGAGGGCAGCGCAGTGCCCTGACAACCCTGAACAGGAAGGGAGGAAGCGGGTCTCAGAGTGAACCTGGATACTAAGACTGGATCCTTGGAGGACCTGCAGAAGCGTCGATGTAACAGATGGAACTGCGAAGCACAGGACTATCCCCTGACTGCGAGCACAGGCATAGGAGCCGCCGAACGTTTGCACCTATTTGTTTGCAGTGTGGGCTTTGTTTCTTCTTCCATCGAACTGCTGATCGGTCACTAATTCAACAATTATTCAGTCGCTGAGACGGGGCCTTTATGGCCCAGATGCCAATCATTGGTAGGGGTCTTGGAAGGCACCTGCTTTCCTTGTCGCCTGAAATGAGCTGGGAACCGTGGGTTCAGGGTACTGTGGGGTTGTATAGGCCCCTCAACGTAGTAAGCAAGCTAGAGAAAGGGTGACTAGGAGACTAACCCTTGTGGAAAATATCATTTAAAGATCATCGATTCCCAAGGAATGTTTTGAAGGCCCCCTAGGATTTAATTGATTATATACCAGACAAAGAACAATGTTTCCATTCTTTTAGGTGAGAAAGTGATGGAAAATTGACAATTTTGTATGGTTCAACCAGGGTAAAAGTCACCTTTCTATGGATCAAGAGGTCTCCTTCATGCCATACCGTTGTCACCGCTCCCTACCGGCAGGCACTCTTGTCTGTCTCTTTCCTGCTGGATACGGAGAACTCGAAAATCAATACCACCTGCTGTCCGTCTGCGTTCCCTCCCCATCATGCCTTCCTCGCCCTGCAACAATCACCACTACCTTGAGTGTCATCGACAACAGCCCTTGATTCTTTCTGGTTCTATCCAACACATGCACATGCTAATCAAGAGATTCTTTAGCCACCCTAAGTGGAAAGAAGGAAATACTGCCTGCGTCTGCACCAGTCTCACAGTTGTTTGCGTGGGACCCAATGTTTCAGCCCCGATATCAATTCATCTCTTGGATGGTCATTGTCTTTCTTGCTTGCTCTCTGCCTGGCCATGCATGATGTTCTTTTCGTGGTTGACTCTCCTCATAACATGTCCAAAGGGTTGTTTGTTTGTTTGTTCATGTTCACTTCAAAACAAGGATATAATGCTATCTGTAGTCATATTCTGGGATTTCTTTTTCAATCACCTTTGTATTACTAACAAAGTTCATTCATTTTCAGCGCTACATAATATCCCATTGTATGGTATACACAGTGAAAGGTTATTTTGAATAC
Organism: Echinops telfairi; assembly: GCF_000313985.2. Classification (NCBI taxonomy): domain Eukaryota; kingdom Metazoa; phylum Chordata; class Mammalia; order Afrosoricida; family Tenrecidae; genus Echinops; species Echinops telfairi. The sequence goes on along the minus strand of NW_022103909.1, from coordinate 7,747,389 downwards.
TTAACCTCTCCCCGCAAAAATAAAATGAATAAAATGGATGTTTACTCTTCACCCTTACATTTGAAGGACATTGATTAAGCATGTGCATGTGGGCCGAGGCTGGAGGATCAGCTTACCACTTTCTAGGCAAGTTACTTAACCTTTCTACCAGCATCAGTTTCCTCATCCATAAAATGTAGGTTAAAAATGTATTTCCATCAGGTAATGATTGTGATTTAGCGCGCCCCACCGCCACCTCACCCATTGCACCTAGCACAGCTCATTGCTATCAATATGATCCCAATGCTTAGTGACCCTGTAGGATGGGGTAGAACTGCTCCTGTGGGCTTCCAAGACTAACTCTTTGCAGGTGTGTTAGTCTGAGTACTTTAGAGAAACAAATCCACAGAAATGCATGTATAAGAGAGAGTTTTATATAAAGGTTAAGTGTGCATCAAGAAAACATCCCAACCCAGTGCTGCCCAAGCCAAGTCCAACATTAAGCCATTAACCCATATGTCCAACACCAATCCACAAAGTCCTTCTCCATGTCACGAAACACGCAATGATGCCGACTGCAGGAGGAAAGCTGAATCAGTGAACGTGTAAGCATCTCAGCGCTGGCAGAGGTCTCCACACGGCTGCTTCAGCACCCAGGGCTGCATCGAGGTAGGTCCATGTGGCTTCTCCTTGGTGATGTCTTGCAGGAAGTGAGGTTTGCCAGCTGAAGCAGGGAACTGGCTAAGGCAGCTGCACCCTGGTTTGACCATCACAAAGCAAGAGAACTGAGAACTAGAAAGGCAAGGCTCCCCGAGCCATTTATCTCTCTGCCCTTCAATTAACCCCACATGTGTTTTATCGGCCAGGTTGGCAAAATAAACTTTAACTATCTCAGTGGGAGTTAGAAAGTTTCGTCTTTCTCCCACGGAGCTGCTGGTGGTTTCAGACCACGAGCTAAGCAGCCCAGCAAGTAACCACTATGCCACGAGGGCTCCCATATGGTGAGCACTAAGTCATTTGAGGTCGCTAGAGTTTATTACAGAATGAGTAAATCAGAGCTTGGCCAGGTTAAAGAACTTACGATTGCATGACAGAGCTGGGTCTTGAGCTCATCTCGATGCAACCAAAATGTTAGGCTCTTTCCTCTGTACCAGGAAAGTGGTCCAGACATAGCGTGGCATGGTGGCCCGAAGTGTGAAGTCATGACTGGTGTTGTTGAAAATTAAGCTCATGTTCAGTAAATATTGCAGCAAAATCCAAGATAGCTTACTGGAAATGAGAGCCTCTGAAATGAATTTTTGTTTGTTCATGTGTTTGTGTGTGTGTGTGCTTAAGAATAAAGAGTACATATTTAAAATGTAATTCATTAGCCTCTTCTGTATACACCAAGGAATGTTCTCCTGCTTGCTTCGTTGCCTCCATTATAGGCTATAAGAACTAAACACCTCTTCAAGGAGCAGTTTAAGAGAGAGAAGAATGTTTTCAAATGTAGGGGAATCAAATTCATTTTGAGAAGCGCTTTTCATAATCCACATATTTTTTCTCCTTTGGGCCTTTCTCCTGAAGGGTCAGTTTGAAAATGCAATCCTTTATCTGGAGCAGAAAGGCCATGAACTATACATTTCACATCTCGTGAGACCCTCCGTCAATTTGAAGAGGAATTACAAAGAAAAGAAAAGAAAAAGCGACAACCAAACAAACAAACCCAACCAAAGAAATACAAATATAAATAGCTCATATTTGACTTGAAACATAGCATGGTTTGTTCCAGGAATAATTCTGGAAGAATAGGTTGTATCTATTAGTCCATAGGATATTCTGAAAGAAAATGTTATTATTGCCAAAATTTAGGCAGGAAGAGGGGGTTTCCCTTAAGAAAAATATTCAGTTGCTTGCTGAGATTGCAGCCTTAAAACAGGCATCTACAATATACTTGGTTTCTTTTATTTTTCTTCTAACAAAATACCTAATTTGAAAAATAACTTACTGGGCTTATTTTTGATACATTTGGGGTGAGAATATGTACGTTTGATTTTCTTTCTCATTAGTCTTCTTTAGTTATTGTTGTTTGGGGAAAAAGACATTCCTTTCTATTCCTGTAAGTAGTTACAGGATCCGAAACCTTCAGAGGCAGTTCTGCTCCACCCTATAGGGTCCCTACAAGTCAGCATTGACTCGATGACAGTACGTTTGGTTTTGGGTTTTTAGTTATTATTGCTAGTTGCCATCAAATCAACTTTTACCCACGATGACCTTGTTTGTGACTTTCAGAAATGCCCTGGAGGGTTTTCAAGGCTGTGATCTTTCGGAAGCAGATCACCGGCTTGTCTCCCAAGGCACCGCTAGGTGAGAACCCCCCACTTTGGGCTCCTAGTTGTGCCACCAGGGCTTCTCTATCGAACTCTTCAGTCTGACATTGAGCAAACACGCAATCAAGATGCATTGATATGACTGGTGATCGGAATGCAAAAGTTGGAAACAAAGAAGAATCAGTAGTTGGAAATTATGGTCTTAGTGATAAAAACATGCATGATGAAATTTTGCAAAGCTAACAACTTACTCATTTGCAACAACGAATTATTTCACGATGCATAGCAGGGATACACATTGACCTCCTCCATGAGAAAAATGCAGGAATCAAATGGACTACATCTATGGGAAAGAACCTGGATGGAATAAATAGTCATTCTGTGTTCACGTGCTGACCACCAGGTTAGCAGGTCAAAACTTCCACCTGCTTCTCAGGAGAAAGACAAGGCTTTCTGTTCCCATAAAGAGTCACAGTTTCAGAAACCCACAGGAACCATTCTACCCTGCCCACCAGGGTTGGCTGTGAGTCAGAATCAACCCCATGCAGTGCATTGTTGCCGATGGCATCCGTGGGAAAGCACGGCAGAGAGCCTCATTCTCATTAGGAAAATAATGCCAGAGACTGACTGTGGAACAGATCATCAGTCGCTTATAAATAAGTTCATTTTAAGCTGAGGAAAAGGAACATGATTCCACGAGAACCAAAATAAGACTTTGAGTCTATTGCACCTGAATTTAGAGGCCATGGCAAGCATAGATTTGACACATTGAACATTAATGACCCATGACCAGAGGAGTTGTGTAATGACATCAAGAACATCAGGTGTGAATAAAGTAAAATGACATTCAAAGGATAGGAAAGAAAGAAAAGCCCAGAATGGGTGTCAGAAGAGACTCTGAAACTTGCTCTTGAACATTGAGAAGCTAAAGCAGATGAAAGAAATGATGAAGTGCACCAGCTAAAGGGGAGGTTTCAAAGCACAGCTCCAGAAGACAAAGTAAAGCATTATAATGAAACGTGCAAAAACCTGGGGTTAGAAAAGCAAGTGGAAAGAGCATGTTCCACATTTCTCAAGTGGAAAGAACTGAAGAAAAATAACTGTAAGCCTCCAATTCCAATATTGAAGGATTCTATGGGAAAAATATTGACAGGGTGGGAGGAGTCCAAAGAAGACGGAGGAAACACACAGTTGTGGTACCAAAACGAATCAGTCAATGTCCAACCACTTTGAGATGTAGCATATGATCTAGAGCCAATGGTGTTGACGGAAGAATTACAAGCTTCACTGTGGGTATGAGTGAACAACAGGAACTGATGAAATACCAACTGAGATGTTTTCACACATGGATGTACCCGTGAACGCTCCCACTCCTCTCTGCCGAGAAATGGGAAGAGAGAACCAGTCAAATTAGCTGGGAGAGATTCACATAGGTGCCGTGGCCCAAGAAAGGTGACTCAGTAGAATGCAGAAATTATAAATAGTATCATTAATATCACACACAATACATGTTTGCTGCAGGTAATAAAGAATGACCGTAATGGTGCATCAACAGGGAGCTGCCAGAAATTCAAGCCAGATGCAGAAAAGGATGTGGCACTAGGACTATCACTGCTGTTGCCAGATAGATCTTGGCTGAAATCAGAGACTACCCCAAAGCTGTTTACCTTTGTTGTATTAACTATGCAAAGGCATTCGACTGTGTGGATCACAACAAACTAGGGATAATATCGAGAGGAATAGGCATTCCAGAACACTTCAATGTGCGCACACTGAATCTGCGTATAGACCAAGCGGCAGTTGTGTGAGCAGAACAAGGGGGCACTACATGGTTTAAAACAAGGAAAGTTGTGCATCAGGATTGCGTCCTGTCACCACACTCCATCTGGAAGTGCAGCAAATAATCGAGAAGGTGGACTCTACGAAGAAGAAGCTCATTCACAATTTATGGTATGCACAATCTGGCTTGCTAAGAGCAAAGAAAGACTTAGATGAAGCACTTACTGATGAAAACCAGAGACTGCAGCCTGTAGTACAGATGCCACCTCAAAGCAAAGCAAAGCAAAATCCTCACAGCTGGACCAGTAAAGAACATCAAGATACATGAAGGGCTGAGCTGTCGAAGATTTCAGGTGGCTTGGGTCCCCAATCAGTGTTCCAATGACACAGCAGTGGAGCCACGAGGGATGGCATGGAGCACGTGTGCTACAGAAGATCTCTTTAAAGGGCAAAGGTGACTAGTAAGGTGCATGTGGCCGAAACCACGGTATTTTCACTTATCTCATATGCATATGATAGCTAGACAATGAATATGGGAGGAAGAATTGACATATTTGGATGGTGGTGTTGTCAAAGAATATTATCATGGAGTTTCAAAGGAACAAAAATCTGTCTCAGCATGAATGTAACATACCGCATGAAGCAGGGAACCAGTGGAGATGTCTGAGGCACCAGCCCCGAGCCCAACTACGTGGACAACCCCACTCCCCCAAGAAGAATGTGCTTCAGAAGACAGCACTGAAGCTACAGCTCAGGGAGAGGGGTGTGTCTGATCGGAGCACACAGGAGCAAACGAAGAGGGAAGCAGTGAGAGTGGAACAGATCCTGGCCCACCAAGCCCTGGGGATGATATTCCTGCTCAGAGCAGTCAATGCACAGAGAGGACCATAGGGCCGGTCACACAACGAGACATAATGTCCTTCACTGACCCATAGGGAGGACAACACTGGAGGCACAGTGTGGGAATTGTGTCCTACCTGACCCCACCACACCAGGGTGAAATGCTAAGAGCAAGCAACAGAGCAGCAAGGGGAGCAAAACAATGAAGTCCCTGGAGAATACCAAAGATAGGCATTGGGGCCAGGGCATGGCACCCATCAGACTGGACCCTGAAAAACACTCCTAAAGGTCAACCAACAGACCTGGAACTATTTCTAGTCTTTTCTTTTTCATTGGTTTTTGTTTTGTAGCTTTGTTTTGCTTTGTCTTGTATTTGTGCTTGTTTTATTATTGTCTCTGCATGTCTATCCAGATAAGATGGGTGGGATAAACAATCTGGAAGAGAAAACAACGGGACTGACAGTTCCGGTGGGACATGGGAGAGGGAGGTGAGAAGCGGGGAAAAGGAAGGGGCATTTCAACCAACCCAGGGACAAGGGAACAAGTGATCTAAAATTAATGGCGAGGAGGTTATAGGAAGCCTGGTGGGGCTTGACCAAGGGCAAGATAGCCTAGAGGAATTACTGAAACCTGAATGAAGACCGA
>NW_022103909.1:7725727-7739930 GCF_000313985.2 Echinops telfairi | reverse complement strand
AAAAAAAAAAAAAAAGAATGCTCATTTGAAGTGCCACTTTATCTCAGGTCCTTGGGTGGTGCAATTAAGAGTGACCAAGCCTGTGGAGGGGGCGTGATGCTTGGGAAAGTAGAGGGCCAGCAAAAAAAAGAGGAAGGCCCTCAATGAGATGGATGGACAATGTGGCTGCAACCACGGTCACAAGCCAAACAATGTGCGTGTGGCCCATCTAGGTAAGATTTGAATAGAGATCTCACTCCTACACCTTCACGTATGTGGTAAAGGTTTCAGATGGCTTCTGCCACCTGCAGGCAAGTCACGGACAAGGCAAGAAAGCTTTTCTGTCACAGGTCTGGTTCAAGATGAGTAAACTTGATGGCAGTGAGTTTGGTTGGATTTTTTTTTTTTTTAAGCCACAGTAGTTGCCATCGAAAATGTGACAATGAGTTTGGTTGTCTTTGTTTTTCATTATAGTCACCGCTATATTTATTTCCCAAGCTTCTAGCAAATTCTTGTATAAAAGTTTTAGCCTCACCTCTCCTTTGCTTTGGGAAACAAGGAGCATAGTTTTTATTCAACAATTGTATCGAGCATCTGTGAGCGCTGGTGGTGTAGTGAGTTTATGTCTTGGGCTGCTAAAGCAGTTCAAAACCACCAGCCATTCCACGGGAAAAAGAAAGACGAGGCTTTCTACGCCTGCAAAGATGCACAGTCTTGGAAACCCACAGGGGCAGTTCTACTCAGTCCCGGAGTGTCTGGATGAGGCAGAATCTACTGGATGATTTTTTAAACTCTGTGGTAGGCCTTGTAAGGGAAACGATAGATGCCTGCTCTTACGAAGCTTCTCACTCTTGTGGGGAAATCAGAAACATGTGACTTATGGAAGTGCAAGTCCATTTATTTGGGGGCATGCCATAAAAAACTTGGATGTGGCAACTTGTTTATCTACATCTCTAGTTTGTTTTAGAGGAGCTCTGGTGTTGTGGTCTTTAGATGTTGGGCTAATTGCAAGGTCTGTAGTTCGAAACTACCAGCTGCTCTGTAGGAGAAAGAGTGGGCTTTGTACTCTTGTAAACAGTTCGTCTTGAAAACTCACAGGGGCAGTTCTACCTGTCCTATAGTCACTGTGAGTCAGCATCAACTCGATGACAGTGAATTTGTCTTTTAGGTTGCCTTAATAGCCCCCTTGATGATGCAGTTGTTAAGCAAGCACCTGCTCACCAAAAGGTTGCTGGTTTGAACCCTCCAAACACTGAAGGAGAAACGACCTGGCCAATTGCTCCCAAGGAAATCCCAGTGGGCAGGGCTAGTCTGTCACATAGGGCTTACCATGACACACAATCAACTTGGCAGCACAGGGAAACAGGCTATGTAGAAGACACTTTTGTTGAGAGTCTTGTCTGCGACAGTGACTAGTTTGGAAAGGAGGGGTTTTCCAGATTGTAAGACTTAGTGCTAACGGGCATGGTTGGTGACCCTTTCTCCATCTCACTTTGCCTCTGAGACCATTCCCCCAACCAGGTGGGTTATGGCAACCATCCATGTTAGTACTATGTCACCCACCCACCTCTATGAATGAATCAGGAATGTTTGACCTTAAGGAACTGAACCGAATGCTCAGACTCTAATGAATTGCAAAGTCATTGACATCTCTGGAGCAAAGCTAGGTTTAACTTTTTGGAAGTCTGCCTACCTTTCGCTTCATTCTCTTAGGTACGTCCATCAATCTCCTCAGACATTTTCTCTTCTGCCACCATTTTTGCTTAAGCTAATTTACCACATTTTTACGCAAATTACATGGGCCTGCTACATTTGTTTGCCAACCACTCCCTGCAACCTTTTTATAAGAGCGGCTATCACAATTTCTTTTAATGTGTTGTTGTGAGGGAAAAGATCATAGAGCATTTATAAACAGATTTTCTTCACAATATTACCAGAAACGAGCCAACTCTCCTAGAGTGTTGGTGCAGAGTCAAAGCAAATAGCCCTGGCTCTTTATACTTAGAATCATGCCTAGAATCTTCCTCAGGTTTCATGGAAATATCGCTTGAGAATAGCTCCCTGATGATAGTTCCATTTTTTCATGCTCCTGATTTGATCTAGCTACCAAATAGATGTAAAGGGTTAGGTATATAAATTGACATTCTGGTTTATTTTGGCATTAGTAAGAGGGGAAAAAGGCATCATTGAACATGTATAATTTTATTTGAACCCTGACACATATGGCCTCCCTCTATTAACATGTGAGTCTTCTACCTCTACAGATGAGGCAATAGCTATCTTAAAGGATTATAGATTGGGTAAGTGATCTCTTTACCTAGCATGAAGTAGGTATTCCATAAATTGTGCCTATTAGAACATACAGGGATCCCTGATGTAATAGTGGATTACGTTTTGGGCGGCTAGCCCCAAGGTCAGCAGTTTGAATCCACCAGTCGGTCCCCAGGAGGAAAATGAGGTTTTCTATTTCTGTAGAGCTAAGTCTCAGGAACCCACGGGGGCAGTTCTATACTCTTACAGGGTCGCCATGAACCAGAATCAACTCAATAGCAATGAGTGTGGTTTAGTTTATTGGTATCATAGTATCATGAGGGTGGTGACTTGAAATTTCAGAACAATTCTTATTCTAACTCAAAGTGCAGATTTGGGGAGGCCTGAAAACCCCAAACCAAACTCACTGCTGTGGGTCAGAATAGAACTGCTCTTCAGGATTTCCGAAGCTGGACTGCCTTTATCCCAGAGATGAAGTGACTTCAAACGACCAACTTGTCACTGCTTACAGTGATTGGGCCACCAGGACCCTTTAGAGGATGAGTAGTGGGAAACCGGGAATGAGCCTGTAAGAGTAACCAGTCCAACTGGCTGAGAAGGAAGGCCGTCCAGACAGAATCCCTTATCTTCAAAGCTGAGGCGATAGCACCAAGGGATAGCTTAGCTAGCAATGATTACTATACCCATAATATAGTGTTCAATGAACTCTTAAATGAGTAACTCACATCTTCATAACTATCCTTTGCTCTTCTACTCTGATTTCATGTAAATTCTGCTGTACCTTCTCACAAATATTCCCCATTCGATCATAAGGGGAGCCATAGTGGCAGTGAGCTAAACACTGGGTTGCTAAATCCAAGGTTGGTAGTTCAAAGCCACCAGCTGCTCAGATGAGGCTGTCTGCTCATCGCCTCAGCAACCGCACTGACCCGGAATTGCCAGAGCTGAATGAACTCCACAGCGGTGGTTTTTTGCTTTGTAATTGGCCACAGTTGAACAGCAACTGGTCATGGTCTGCTTCCAAGTTCTTTAACCTTTGAAACCAGTCCTAAGCACACCTGCAGTCTTTTGTTTCAGCTTTAAGACTGCCAAAAGTCATCTACGAGCTATCCCGTATATCTTGGTGACCCTCCCCCTAACTAGTGCACAGCTTGTCCGACAGTTCCTTCAAATTAAACCGCTTTTCTTCTTCCCGGAGGCTTTTGTATCTTCTAAATCTGAATCAGATTATCTCCCCAGGTCTATATCAAAACTAAACTCACTTGCCATCACGAGTGGACACCAATAACACTGCCCCTGTGGGTTTGAGATTAACTCTTGCTTTTTAATCTAAGTCTCACCTTTCTCCTGTGGCACAGCTAGTAGTTTTGAACTGCTTGCCTTGCAGTTTGCAGCCCAACCTGTAACCACTACCCATAAATTACAAATGTGCATCAGAATCACTGTGTGGCTTTCAGGGGTTTGGGGGTGGGGGTTTGTGTGTGTGTAAGTCCTGGGAATCTCCCCAGACCTATGGAATCATAGAGCAAGGCCCAGGCTCCAGCATTTTAAAGCAGCCTCCCCGATTCTGATGCACTACTAGTCTGTGCTCTGTGCTCAGCAGGCCCAGGAAGTGAAGGCCCTCAGAGAAAAACGTAACACCAACCAAAATAAACCCTACCCTCGTGGCAACTTGTTATGAACTCTACAAAGCTTGCTTTTGTTATCACCATGAACATTTATGATGCATTAACTTCGGCGTTTGTCCTTTTACCTCCAAGGAAACACAGCTACTCAGGATTAAGCATGTATTTATTTTAGTTCAGTTAAAACATACACTGTTTCATTGAAACGGTGTAGCACTCCTCACCAACAAGCCACACTGGAATTGTTGGCCTCTAACAGTAAGGTGGGGGTATTTACATTATGTACACAGATATCACACCCAGGTTCTCAAAGGTCTTTCATGTCACTAAATCACATTTGCTTTGCATCACTAGATCACATTTTGAAAACCACTGCATTTTGAAATTTTAGGCCTTATTTAAAATGTAAATAAGCATTCTGAGGTTGAACTTGCACCAAGTTTTGAAAGAAAAAGCTGATATTCAGCCAGTTTCACTGAAAATATTAAACATTTCCTTGAATTTTGTACATAAATGGTCAATTTGTTCATAAGGAAGGCTGTACAGGTACTTTTGGGACAATTCTGATATGTAATATGAAGTCATCAAAATGCAGGTAAGAAACTTACAGGAATATATACAATTGAACCCAAGACCCCAAACCTGGTATTATACACATCTATTTACAAATACATATGGACAGACAATGTATGTACATCGATTATCATAAATATTGAAAAATAGGTTAGCTTTAATGGATTAATGCTGTTCTATAAATAACATTACAGTTGTAACTGAAACATCCACGGAAGACAGTAATGCAAAATGAGGTGACACGACAGTGGTTTTTTTTTTTTTAATACTGAAGACTGCTCATTAATGGGAGTTCACTGTTTAGGAACCTCGGGCAGACAAGACTGTGTCAAGAAAGTCATGCACTGGAATTTACCCTACATCTTCAACGAACCAGAGGACTGAGGTCTTCCCTACTGCTTTGATCAGGAGTCTTCCTCCACTCCTCCTCCATTGCCACTGAACAGGCTCCTCTCACATCTGAAAGGAGGTCAAGTGCAGGAAAAAACACCTGGTGCCACTTGGCTTTCCCTGGCAGATGTGACATGAAACTGGCCTTCCATCCCAGAAATTCACTTAAGTGCCCAATAAATGAAAGCAGTGCTGTGGAATCCATCTTTCTCACTGTCTTTTCAGATGGTCCCCAATTACTTTATTTCCATAGAAATAAACATAAATGGACCATTGGTTTCACCCAATGTAAGCACTACAAGACGTCTTCCAGTTCCACAAGGGTCTTTGAATTAGACATATCTTGTCTGTAATTTTGTCACATATGATACAAGAATGTGTAACATAAACCATGTCTGCCGCACTTCTGGCTCTAGTCTAAAACTAAAACAAAACAAAACAAAAAAACCGCTTAGTTCAAGAGATACCCTTAGAGACCCAGCTGACCAATTGAAGATTCCATTGTTTGCTTCCCTCAACCACTAATGGAATTATGTATATTAAACTTTAGACATTATGCCTGATGAGCAAAGTACCACATTATTTAATAATATATTCACCATACACTGTAACGTACAATAAATGTGCTCTTAAAGCCAAGTTTAAAAGTAATGTTTTCACTTCTAACCAGGATTGTAATGGGAGGGTGAACATGCAGTTGGATCAAAACAACGCCACACTCAGATTGCACTGTTTTCCCTAGCTGACCATTTGTTAGATGTAAACAAATAATTTGAAGTTGTACAAGAATGAGATGACCATCCAGTGCATATGAGTTTTGTTTTTAAAAAGCTTACTGCATGAGAAACCCAGTGGCCTATACAAAGAGAACTCGCATTATACCAAATACCAGAGTAACCTGTGGATTAGACCTCTGCTGCACATAAAACGTGAACACAACTAAGCCATACATTATCAAGTATTACACACTTCCAGTAGTCGATGAGCATTTTCAAAGTTGTACTGTCTGGATAAAACAGTTTTGGCCTATAGCCACCAAATGCCCACTTTCCACCACTGGAAGTAATGTCCAAAAAGGGCTGGCCCAAAAAAGAGAAAAGAGACCCAGAGCTGTCCTAACAACTCTGGAGGACAGATGCAACTGAATAAACCCTGTTTTACCCAATTGCATGATTTGGTACCTCAAAATTAGTTTGAATTTATTCCCCACAGAAACGTCTGCATTGTCTTCTATGCTAATAAATCGAAGCCAAAAACATCTCTTTAGTCTCTAAGAATCAGATTACTTGGGGGACAAGTGGTGAACAAAGTTCACTTGATTTGGTAAAGCAACAATCTGTTATGTATCCTTTAAAGTAACAAAGTTTCGAATGGAGAGAACTATGTTTATATTTAATAGTGTAATTTTTCATTACATCACTTTTCTCTAAAAATTATCTTGGATAAAAAAGTATTTGGCTTATCATGCCTACAAAAAGGCAAATTAATCACTTCATAATACTTGTTTTTTAAAATACCAGTGGGGGGAAAATCTGCTTTACGGAATTTATTGACAACTGGATAAAATTTCTTTTTTTAAAAAAAGAAGCAATTAAAAAAAAAAGTAAAATAGTGCTTTTGAGGTCTACAAGTATTTTTGGTACAAAAAATAAGTGTTTTTCAATGGTTATTTTAATACTTTGCTGTAAATTAAGAATAGTTTCTCACATCGAATGGTTCCATTAGGCACATTCAAGTAAAATCATAAAATATCCAAGTTAAACAACAACACAGCCAAACATGTGGCTTGATAAAAGTTAAAGAGTTCATCCATTCTCTGGAATGGAATAAAAGTGTCACTTCCCTTCACCGAGACTCGTGGTTTTGCTGTTGATGTCCATTTCCACCAGACAGAAGAGTTCTTGAGAGAGTTCACTTATTCTGTACTCAGAAGAACCAGCGAGGAATCTGCACTTCAAAAGGAAGTGAAACTGAAAAACTGGGTGAAATTTCAGTTAGTTGAGTGTTGAGACAACACTGGCATCAATGGACTACTAGAGTCTGAGTGGTGCCAGTTAATGGCCACCTCCAGGGGTGCTGTGTACCCAATCCAAAACGATCAAGGCCATGCTTCCAGTCATCACCACTATGCCGCTCAGCAGGAAGAACAAAGCCTGCACCCAAACACAAAGGAAACTGGTTAGCAAGCAAGCGACACCATGCCTTTCAGGTCTGAAAGTAATTTACTAAAACCACACCTCCATTCTTTGATAGGCTTAGTTTTACTTTATTCAAGATATTTAATTGGTTTTAGGTGATCAAGGAGCTATCTCTATAAGCACAAAATGCTTTTTAAATCAAATGGCAAGGTAATGTATCTTGAGGTACGTAGATGTGCTTTAAATAGCACTGGACTGGATTTATTTTTTAAAGCAAAAATTAAGTCAAAACAGCACAGATGTAACCCATACGGTTTTCAAGATGGGAAAGCATTATGGAAGCAGGCAGTCCATCTTTCCTCTCGAGGATAGTGTATTTGAACTGCTGACCTTATGGTTGGAAGCCGAATACTGAAACCACTAGGAATGGCAAACCAATTAAAAAATGTAGCCCAAGCCAAACCCAGATCTTCTGAAGAGACATGAGTAACTTTACAACTAACCATACCCTTCAATTATTGCCATCACATAATCTTGATCAGAGTTATTGGTTCATAAACAATTCTGATAATTTAAGCAGATGAAAGTGGCAGTGAAAAACCAGCTATTTGGGGGGATTCTAGTTCTAGAACCATACTATATTTGTGGTTGCCAAATCATGATCTTTGACATCAGTTTAGAGTAAGTGCGTGTCATCATAAACACTACTGAGAGAAGCAGCCCCTTCCTCCCTAGCTTTGCTCTTGTACAGAGATGAAGGCAGTCAGTCTTACAGAACTAAACTCGAATTTCATCTCCCCACCCACCAGGTTATAAGCCCAGTAAAGTGCCGAAAACAGGCAACAAATGCTGGATTAACATGTTCAGAAATGAGGCATCAAAAAAAAAGAAAGAGAAATAAGGGAATCATGTTACAATCCTCTTTACCTGGATTCCTCTCTCTAAGCTAACTGATAACCTAGTAGGGGACACAATCTTCCATCTGTGAAGTGCACCATTATAGACTGCTTTACTAAACACTTAAAAAGTAAACTATAGCAAATGAGGGCTAAAAGGCGGACATTAAATTTAGTGGAGGAATCGTTTACTCACCCCAATCTTTTGTATAGATTTCATAGATTCTTTTTTCACTAACTTGATATAGAAAGCAGATGGAAGAATGAAAATCAACATAGCAGCTGCAGATGCACCTGTTTAAAAGAAAAGAGTTCGATGAACCACCTGCCATTTATTAAGCCTTAAAAATCCCTGCTATTTTTGGTGATGGGAAAAGTGGCACCAAATGTGAATGTAGTGAGTGAGCGCAGTGCATCCCAAGCAAAAACAAGTGTCAACACAAGTGGGCGAATACAGGCATATTGGTATACAGACAGGTACGGATGTGTACATAGGTAAGAGCAGATAGCATTATCTATAGATATAAATATGAAGGTGCAGGCACATAAATTGAGACAAATAAGGATATTCTTCAGACATAACCTAATTCCTTCCAAAATTGTGCTTTGGGCATTAGAAAACTTAGGACCAGTCTCACAGGACAAAGTTCAGTCTGCCCACTCACTTATCCTAGTTCACAAAATCGTAACTGACATCCTAGTTAAATGAGTAGCATGTAGGGTCCTAAAGCTTTAAGGTGGTCATCTAAGACACAAGCCAGGTCTCTACTTGCCAGAAGGCAAGACCACAAGAAGGTAACCAGAAGTTCAGAAGCAATCAACAAATCTACACAAGCCACAAATTCATCTACTCTGATTTAGATGAATTTATGATTTAGATTTATGAATTTATGATTTAGAATTAGATGGTGGTCTGGCTACCACAACTGGTCATTCTACGCAGGGTCACAGTAGATGGTCCTGGGTAAAATGTGGAGACCTCAAATTCTTGCTAAAGGCCACACAAATGAGAATAAAGAGGACTCCCTGAAACTATAGTCCCAAGGCACTAATTAAACCTAGAACTTATCTAGTCTCCAAAATCACCTTTTAGCAAAATGGCATACAAAAGGGCATTATCCTAAAGTAATCAGCATGAAAGCAAAAGGTCATAATTACGCCAAAGCCAAGATGAGAAGGAAACTAGAGTACTGGAAACAGAACAGAGACTGCTGAGAAGCTGTGAAAAACATAGCCTAATGTGAAAAATGTGGCCAAATGTTAAACTGAATGATCTGGGTGAAGTGCATGTAGAAACCTAATATGCCTTGTAAACTTCTACCAGAAAACAGAGCAATCATCTTCGGCACCACCCTTAGACTTACCAATGAAACCAAAGATGTCCCTAATAGTCGGCACAAAGATGACGAGCAAGTTTGTGAAGGCCAGGACACACACAGTGATGAAGCTATGGCGCCACCAAGAGAAGTCCTTCCCTGCAAACAGCAGCTGAGTAACAGAGCTCCGGATCTGCAAAGAGGAGAAAGCAGGCTCTAATAAACTAAGAGAAAACAACAGAAAATATCTCTAAACACGGCACCTATTTCTAAAATAACATTGTGTCCCCTGCTCATGGCGGTTTTCAGAAGATTAAAAACCTCACAACTCTTTCCCTATTTAAAAAACTCACACACAACCCCCACCCCCACCCCCACAGATCGAGTGACTATTTACCGGGAAAATCACCACTGGAACCGTCAGGGTGACAGCCATCAGCACAGCCAGACGGACAATGAGAAGAATAATATCTGTAGCCATGACAGTAGAGTAGGTGTGAAGCAATTCAGCCTCAACGTGTCCTATGGGGAAAGCCCAAAAAAAGTGTCAAGTGTGCCAATCCTCCAGAGATTAAGTAGTAAATCTAACTTTACAGCAAGATTTTCTTCAAAGTTATTAAGCTCCTCAAAAAAGGTCTCCAAACTAAGAGGCTAATGAGATTAATGTGGAATTATAGCCCATGCAATTAAAATAACATCGAAGGAAATTTTTTCTAAACACGGAGGAAGAGATTTCAGCACATGAAACTCGGTCAAAACAAGAAGCACTAAGTAGTGAAATCTCTTGCTCTGGCTTTTCGTGTGCTGTAGAATCGGAAGGTGGTAGAGATAGACAGGATGAGAGAGCTTAAAGGTAAGACCACCACACAACAATGACTGGCAATCTACCTTTGAACCTGGATTCACAGAAGTAACTGGAGAAATATACTAGAGGACAAACTATCCTTAAAATTCAACTCTTCATCAACAAGAGACTGTATTTTTGCAAAGTATGAAACGACCATGTCAAGGGGTGAACAAGACAGTATTTACCATAAAACGTCAGGTATCCAAAGAGGGCAGCGAGCAAGTACATGAGAAACATAGCAAAAAACGAAATCTTGGACACATTCATCATTTTTCTACGGCTCCGGCTACGAAAATGCAAAGGAAAATGCACATCATTTCAAGTGATGATTAATTACCACCAAGTCTTAAAATGTTTTCCCCACGAGTTTTTGTAAGAAATCCGACTACTCACTCTTTCAGCTCTTCGTAAATGGGAAGAATGGCAGGGTGGCAGACAAAGGAGAAGGTCAGAATCGGCACAGCATACACAGTCTGAAAAGAAGGCCACAATTCACTTAGCACCACCAGGCAATTGACGGACGTGCCAGTTCTACAGCCTCAACTTCATTATTAAGCACTAAGGAGGCAGTTACCTGTGAGTTGAACATAAAATAATGTGGCCTGCAAGAATCATCTTCAGTCACGTTAACTGTCACTTCAGGGACCCAAGTTGTCGGTGGTGGTAGTGTGCTGTTTACTGTTTCATTCATTAACAAAGCAATTTCCATAGGGCAAGGAATCTGAAATTTCTTGCAAATCACCTGAAAATAAGAGCATTTTGCATTTTGTTAAGCCAGCTAACATGACAGAGCTTATAAAAATATTATCTTAAAAAATCTCTAGCTTTAAAAAAAAAGTACCTACCACAATCAGAAAGAACATCATACACAACAAAGAAAGGCCACTAGTATATCCCAAATATCCTGTAAAGGTGAAGGGGGGGAGGGGAGAGAAATGGGAGGAAATGGATATTAGTTTAATACAATCCATGTAGGGCAAAAGCATTTTCTCAAACGATTAAGTCCATCCTGCTTACAACACTTTAAGTACTGAAGTGTGAAAATAAAATTAAATCTCTAATTCATTCCTCCACATTAAGAATTAAGCACATCTAATAACATATATATAGTTAGACCTGAATATATAGAATTAGTTATAAATATGGAATTGCTTAAATAATACTTGTTAAAAATCACCAACAGGCATTTCCTGTCACAACTCTCAAAGGTATGTTTAGTAAGCTTTCATTAATTTCTATTAAGGGAAAAATTCAAGAGTCTTATTTCAAATCTCTTTAGAGATGGGTTTGCTCACCTAAGTTTCTCAGCAGCGACAAAGGTAGAATGAGCACCACGGACACCAGGAGAACCAAGTAGTCCCCATTCAGATACCACACTCTGAAGAAAGACAAGACAACAAACACCTCCCTTAAAAACAGTATTACAGAAGGGCTACCATTTCTAACTAGATACTTTATGGAAATGCTGTAAATTCAGGTTTGGGAAGAAACACTACTTATAGGTAGGGATAAACTTTTAACATTGTGAGCTAGATGCATTATTCCCTCAAGTGAGAAAGAGGGCCTGAAACAGTATAACTTTTGTCTCATTCTTTGTTCTGGGAAGTATGCCAGCTGATTCCTAACACAAAATGCTCTTTAAATGCTTGAAGCTAATGCAGAGAACAAAACAGCATTGTTCCATCAGTAACCTTATCTTGAAGCATTTTAAAAAGATTGTACACCAACTTGGTCACAGTTTTAGCTTAGTTTCAAGAGCCAGAAACAAGGAAGTATTTGCAAGCTTAGAAAAAGTCCATAGGCAAAACCAAAGTCAATTCCTGAAACCAGTACTGGTCTATTAATTATCAGAGTATATTGTGACACCTTGACACACCGACCTTGTATTTAAAAATGGCTGAAAGAATTCCTTGTGAACTTAAGAAAATAGTATATAGTGTGCCTCTAAGAGTTCTACCACTGACTTCCTTCTTAGGCAATCATTAACTTCACCACTAGTCTCAACTTCTAACTGCTCCTATGATTTCCACTTCACTCACCCCAGCAACACATACAGCAGAGAAAACGAATATTTAAAGACCAGCTTATCAAATTAAATGTGTAAAGCCACACCAGAGATAACCACATTTCTCTATTTGAGGTAATGAGCTGCACGTAAGTTGAGAAACAAATTATCCTTTCCCCATGTTTACTTTAGATAAAACCTGTTGGTCCACTAAGGATGAATGATTTTGCTAGAAAGATAATATTTTCAATAGCATGACCACCGCTTTCTGAATAATCTGTCTTTTAAATCAGATTTACCTCTCGATATTTTAAACTTTAACTTCTTAGAGTATGACCATAAAGAGGGGGCTCACCTGTTTCTACAGGTCAGAAATTGCTTATGCAGAATTACAGGGGCAGCTATAGTTACTAACTTTGGCCTTTTATTCTTAAGAGTTCAAATCAGCTTACAGGGGGTTCTTGATATGTATCAAAAGGGATTATTTATAAATAATAACTTACTGATAATCATTTGGTATCCAAGTTTGGAAAATAAATTTAGTAATTTTAGACTATAGTTATTTATGAGTAACCTTACTTAGCACACCTACCCAGTTTTATCTTCAATGTTCATTAATGCCTGGATCACCAAAGGTAACTCATATTTCACTATGAAGAGGTAGCTTGACATAGCTGGAGGAAAACAAAATTATACCATTACAAGTGCAAAATGTGGCACATGAGCAAAGTCTACCCAAATGGCTCTTAATAAAATTCTTACCTCCAATGTTCTGCATTGTAATTGATCCAGAGGCTGCAAGCTTTCCAACCATTCCAAATGCCTTATGTCCCAACTGTTCATATAATAAAGAGCCTATAATGTGAAGAACATAGAAACATGAAGCGTTTTATGAGAGGTAGAAGTATTTTATAGTAAGTATGCCTAATTGTTTGGGGAGAACGACGCAAGAATGTAACCATACCTCCTTCGTTGGCAGTCTTCAAAAGGAGATGAACAGAATATAGAGAAAATATGGACACGAATGACAGGAGGATTCTGTTGAAAGAAGGAAAAGGCACAGAGTTATAAATAAGCATGCCTATAATTGAAAGACAATGATGTTTGGTCCTTACATTTCAAGTCAATGTGGAACTGGTTGTAGTATTAAGACTGTCCTCCTTAAGAACTAGTTAGTCATTCACCTGCTATGCTAGCTGGATTATCAGTTTCTCTCACTGGGGGCTAAAAATTCAAATATTCTATTGCACTGCTTTACAGGCAGGGTAAAGTTTACCACTGAGCCAAAGGTACTAGGAAGCACTGGAGAACCCAATTTTCCACTGGTGGAACTATAAGACTTACATTTTCATTCTAGCTCTTTAATAATTAGCAGCACCCTTGCCTGATTTTATAAAATGGTGATAATATCTGCCACTAAACCCATCCTAGGAGACACCTATGAAAGGTCTTTAGACAAGATTCTAGAGGAGAAAAAGGATACAAAAATCAGAGAACTAATTACTGCACACTACACTGCAGTGGGCTATCAGCCCCATGGGACAGAGTCTAGGTTCACCCTTTACTTCTATTTGGGTTGAGCAGGGGGAGGACAATAAAGAACTAGAATCCCTTAAGAGTTTCCCTTTAGGGCAGGGATTTTCAACTCACTTGGCCCAAGTTTCCTTCCCCTTTACCAAGGACAGGGAAATCTCCCTCACCAGCCCCTCATCCCTAACAAAACTATAAGCAAAGAGCACCATCAGGAAAACTCACAAAAAACTCTGTAAACAAGTAGACAAGTCATTTTTTGATACTATACAGGCAAATTGCATAATAGCATCTTGTGAGGTACTAGTTAAAAAAAAAACCCAGGACCGAAAAACCATTGGAAAAACAAACAAACAAAACACCAACTAACGTGTGTTAATTAAACGTAGGTGGTGGCACTGAGCTACCATTCTACCATTGGAATGGCATAAGTTTTATGGTTTCTAGTCAAGCTGAGGTGGACACGACAGCTTTGCCAACCTCACCTTTGACCACGTTAATCAAAAACCATTTCAAACATCAGCTGTCAAAATAAGACCTTCCATCTTGCAGTGAAATCATGATGAGGGATGAAGAGACATCATATAACCTCAGAGATGTATTCTACTCATTAAGGTGATTAAGTTACTTAAG
>NW_022103909.1:7711798-7725501 GCF_000313985.2 Echinops telfairi | reverse complement strand
TTTACTCCTATACCTCTAGAGATATACCTTGTAAAATACTGATGGGCAAAAAGCTTATATACACTCTTGCTATTTCTTAAACCACTTAGTGCAATGGTTAATCTAATCAAATACACAGCTTTGAAAGAGCATCTAGTAGAGTATAGAATTTCAAAAGTGCAAAGATGATTTATCAGAACTTTGCTTTCACTTTTGAACTGAATGCTACTTCGCCCCCTAATTCTAATTCTGTGCTATAACCACACTAGCAAGATTTATAAGTGCCCCCAGTTTTCATACCAAGACTCAATGATGCCACTAAATACTAAAAACTTTAGGACCTTTTTCATGAATTTTCTCATCCTCAGTTAAGAGGTCTCAAAAAGCCCCCAGGGAATCCAACGAGCCAGATAGAATCCCAGCTTCCAGTCAAAGCCGGGATTAACCTCACAGCCCAGAAGTAGAGTTGTAAAGGTCTGCTTTTCTTTTCATGAACATTCTGTTCCGGTGGAGAAAACGACTTGAGTGGAAGGCACCAGGAGTTAACTAAGCCCCTAACTCAATGCAGGGGCAATTCCATATTAAACATATTCATTGCTGCCTCTCCTATACAATTCAGTGTAACAATCTTCTACATAAAATTGTTTTACCCATCCCTAGGTACTTATACTTAAGAGCTATGACATGACCATCACTGAGAATATGCCCAGTTTTCCAAGTATTTTTCTGAAAGCTTCATTAAAAAAAAAAAAATAAAAATCCAGCTTTCCACCAAGGATCCCTGATATCCTTGCTCCGCCCTGACCCCCAACCAAATGGTATAAAAACTAGCGGGGGTGGGGGGGCCCGGGACACAAAAAAACAAAAACAGTGTTCTATTGTCTTCTGTAACTCTAAAATCTTATTTTGGGTATTCTGGAAAGCACTGGGCAACTAGAAAACAAGTATTTTTTTTTTTAAGCAAGCACCAATTACTCATTATTATTTGCTATAACCTGGGGCAATCACACAGACAAGAAAAACATTAAAAAAAAATCCACGTGGGCTGCTTTTCATAAAGAATTAACTCATTCTTCTTTCAACAAGCAAGTTCAGGACAGGTAAATACCACACACCTCCATCCTTAGAGGCACCAGCTCTTTTCCTGATGTACGACACAAGTGGGCCACAGGTCCTTGGGTGTCTTCTGTCAATTTACCAACCTGATTTGGAGGCCCTATGCTTACTAGTATTTTTCAGTTTAAGTTTCCCCCTAATCAATTGGCTTTCTTGATAACGCGCATTTATTGAGTTGAAGAGATCTGAGGAAGTCTCATATTTCTAATTTTCAGCAAATAATTTAGTCAGCTCCTTTAACTGTAAATCCGATTTCTGAAGCCAAAATAACGTTACATTTACTGCCCTGTGCGGCAGACTCACTACTTACACATACTTACATAAACAGAGCAATTCCAGTATTAGCCATGGCATAAGAAAGCCCAAGGATTCCACTGCCCACAATCGCATTGCTCAGATTAAATACTGACATTCCAAAGGAAGTAGTACCTGGATGCTACATAGAGGGGAAACGATAACCAAACATATAACAATAATTAAATGGAGAAAACCACCTTTGGGCAAGTCAGCTTTGAAATCTAAAAAGTACAACTATTCTTTTACTCCACAAAGCCACAGACACAACAAATGACTTTGAACTTACAAAGTCTGTTTCATACTTCTTCTTCCCCAAATTTGACTCAAGTAAAAAGTTCTGGTTTTCAGGATCTACATCGGCATAATGGCTAGGGAAGAAAAAAGAAACATACACACGTATTAGGCCGAATCGAAATATCCATAATCATACACGTTAGGCTGCTTTCACTCGATACAGCCCACTTTCAGACATCAAAAACGGCTTTACTTAAAACGCATGCACATTAAGTAGCGGTATACGCTTGGAGGATGCTGACATCACCACCTCACATTTCAAATCAGGCACTCTCTCCAGTTGCAGCGAACTCAGTCAAAAGAAGCATAATCCTGCGTAAAGAATTCCTCCCTTACCCACAAGCTATTTTTGTAAAAAAAAGGAAAAAAGTAAGCAAGCAACTCTACCTTTTCAGAGCCGCTTGCTTGGTGGGATAGGAGTAGTTGAAATCACTGTTGGAACTGTAGCTGCTGCTGTCCTCATCGGGGGAAATGTTGAACCTTCCCATTTCGGCCTTCTTCATGGTGGACACTCGGAGGAATCGGGTGTCGCGATCAGCGCTGGGCTCCTTTAGTCCGTGGCTGTGTGTGCACCGACCCTCGAGGCTGTGAAGGTAGCGGCGGCGGCGTCAGGGACTGCAGCTCCCGCTCGGCCCGCCCAGGCGGGGTGTCACGTGACCCCGCCCCGCGCAGCGCGGCTGATTCATCCCCAGCCAGGCGAGTGGAAAAGTACCAGGCGAGCAGTGCGAGGGGCGGGGGAACGGCGAGGGGCGGAAAAGTACAGACGGCGGAACCGTCGAGAACAAAGATAATTCCACCGCAACGCGGCGGCCGCCGAGCCCCCCGGCGCCCTCTGGCCGCCGGGTTCCCTCTCGGGTGATTTTAGGATTTTACTCTCCGTTATCCCAGGTCTAAGCGAAGGGTGCTGGATGGGGGGCTCTGTCTGGCTTTCCCCCTAGTCTCTAAGGTCGTGCACAGGCACGCAGCGCACACCTCCCGCCCCGGCATTAGCTCGATGTGCATGCCACCCAAGCGCCCCGCTCGGCTCCGGGTTTCTAGCCTTTGGAACAGCAGGGCCGCCGAAAGCCGTCTTAGAAACTCAGGCTGGGGCGATGTCGCTGCGGCAGGTAACATACTTCCAGATGGAAGCAGAAAGCCTTTGGCGGGGCTAGAAGGGCCGTCCCCGGGCTCCGAGGGTTTGTTTACACTTGCACACCGTGCCCGCGTCCCAAGCACAGGCATCCAGAGGCATGTGGCTGGCGCGCGGGCACCTCGCCCGGCCACCTCCTCCTCTACCCGGAAAGGAAACTGATGCAATATCGATCATAGATTGTCAAACGTTACCGACCGCTCTTCCCCTATCCTGGCCTCCATTAGAATAAAAACCCAAACCCACCTTCGCCTCCCCTAGAGTCTTGGTTCCCAGGATTGAATTTTTAAAATTGTAATGATGAACGCAAATCAGTCACACGATTTGCCGCAGCGGAGCCGCGGGCCGAGCCGCTTCCCCTCCCCCTCACAGAAGGATGCCGCTCCGCGCGACGAGCGGGCTCCGGTCCCCGCCCTGCGTCCCCTGCCCGCCCTGGGGAGGCGACCCCGCGCGGGCCGAGGAGACCGAGGGGAGCCCCCCCCCTCGGACAAGGACCGTACCCAGGGAAACAGCCCCCGCCGCCTTCCCGCCGCGGGCCTTTCCGGAAGCCCCTCCCCCACCCAGAGGGGCCCCCGCGCCCTTTGCAGGGACGTCCCCAGCGCCCTTTACCTCGGTGGTCTCCGCTCCTGGCTCCCGGAAACCTCACAGAAACGACCTCTGCGGGGTTTTCTCAGCCAAAGCACAAATTGTAAAAGATGTTTAAGAAAAAAAAATTTTTTTACCCAACAAAAGACTGGAAAAAAAATGTGAACACACAATGGAAATGGCAAGTGGCCGCCCTAATCCACCGTCTCAAGGGGAAAGCGCGAGTGTGAGGAAACGCGTGGTCCAGCTGCAGGCAACCACTCGGCGACTGACGTTTGGGACGGTGGCGACTCTCAACTCCGGAGCATCCCGGCGAGCGGCGGGTTTTAAAGGCGGCCGTGGACGTCAGGGGGCGGGGCCGCGGCCGCCCGGATGGCTTTTCTTTGTGTATCAACACCACCTGGGCTCCGCCCCCGGCCTGCCGGGGCCCATGGCCCCGCCTCCTCCCCGCCCCCCGCCGCTGGCTCGGCCCAGCCCAGCCCAGCCGCTGGCGCTCTGGACCCTCCAGCCAGCCAAACTCCTTTCCCTGCAGCTTTCCTTTCCCCTCACCCCGAGAAGACCCCGGAGGCTTCCCGCAGGCTGCTCGTTTCAGCCCCTGGGGCTGCCCACGCCAGCGGTGGTCTTTGAAGAGCATTTTCCTTCAAAGCCCCTTCTGTCCAGCCCACTTTGCGTGCTCCTCGAGGCTTTTGGGGGACACATCCCGCCCACCCCATCCTTTTTGTGCTTGTTACGTGTGGGATTTTGACATGGCTGTTTGGTCTTGCAAACTTGAGCCGAGGCAGCCACGCAGTCCTGGTGGCGGGTTTCTGTTCTGGTTCTTTCTTACCCATCTGAACGTGCTTTCACTCTTCAGAATCGGTCGGGTGGCTGCTCTGACTTGGGATAGCCTTTTTGGATGAAAGTGAAAAAACCAGAACTGGGGAGAGGGGCCCCCCAGAGCAGCAAGCCAGACCCCTGGAAAAGCATCCCGTTTCTGTGACGCGGTTGAGGGGCCCCCTAGATGCTCGCAGGGTGCGAGCTCTCCTTGGCCGCCTTCCCCGGCGTGGACGCAGGCGCTGCCTCCGGTGGAATGCTGCCGCGAGACGCTTTCTCCCGAGCCTGGTGCCGTCCCTTCCAGGAATGCTGGGTGGTCTTGCTGAGCCAGGCGCCTAGGGGGTCCCTTCGTTGTGGGATACTTGGAGCTGCCGGGAAGGCAGGGGTTTCTAAAACAAAGAGTGCTGAAGAGACAAACGCTCGTTGAATTAGCGAATAAACAAAGACGTTTGACCTACTGCTCTCTTCCTTTGGGGGACGTGGGAGACGTTGGGCAGGGCGCAGAGGAAAGGGTTGAGTGTGACCATGATTTTTGCTTTCAATATTTTCCTGAGGAAATCTGCACAGCTATCTATTTCCGTGGCACGTGAGACTGCCCGTGCCGTCTGCCTGCACCAATGTTCATAATTGACAAGGGTGGACCCGATTTCCCCTTTAACTGCAGGGCTCCCCACCCCAAACCTTCTGGTCAGACCAGTCTCACCTAAACAATACTCTTTCCTGCTTTAGTGCCCTATACCATCGCCCCCCACCCCTCCCCAGCCCGCCCCAAATGTCAACATCACTCAAGACTTAGTCATTGATCCTGGAGAAAAGTCTCCCTCCGCCTTAATCCTTACCATCTCAGGGCTTTTATTTGCAGCTAGTGTTTTCTGTAACCAAACCGTGCAGGATTTAAAAAACCCTGGTTGGTTTGTACTCAAAATTGTTCAAATCTGTGGTTTTCTCTCCCCTTTAGGTTATGAATTCTCTGGGGGCAAATTTGTAATTTAACATACAGTTGGGGCTGCAAATATTTGATTATTTTCCTTCCACACATATTGCGCAGTCGCATCAATCAACTGGTCAGGAGAACAATCTTGAGATCTGTATTGGAGGTTTAGAGAGGATTCTGGGGAAAAGTCTTTAGATCAAGTTTCAACTGATAAAGATCAAAAGGGCTTGGACCCCCTTTCCATTCCAGTGAGTCTCTGGCACAGCCTTAGCAAGGTGCTGTGGAAGTCCTCAGGGCCAGTGGCTGTCGCAGGCAGGTCACAAAGAGACCTCCTGTCCTTCGGACCTTTTAATGGTTTACATTGAAACACATACTTACGGGCAAAGCAATTAAAAATTCGGAAACCAACTCACTGCCTTTGAGTCAATTCTGACTCATGGCGACACTGCAGGATGGAGTAGAACCACCCCTTCGGCTTTAAAACAAAGAAACTCACTGCCCTCACGTCGATGTCAACCTATAGTGACCTTATAGGACAGGGTAGAATTGCCCCTGTCCGTTTCTGAGACTGAAACTGTTTAAGGATGTATAGAGTCCCGTCTTTCTCCTGCAGAGCAGGATCAGGTTTTCGAACTTTGAATCTTGCAGATGTTGTAACTGCTACACCACCAGGGCTCATTCCTTTGGGTTTAGAGGCTGTCAATCTTTACTGGAAGGTTCATCTTTCTCCCTCAGCGCCCTCAGATAGTGAGTGTGCTCAGTTAACCTTCTGGTGAGCAAGCAACCCTGGACACCACCAGGGCTCCCTACCCAAGCGCAAGACCTATACAATTGGAGGCAAATTGGAGCTCAGGATGACGGTGGTTGTTTAATTTTATCTTACCTTCTGTTGGACCAGAACCTGAAGAGGAAATGACCAAAAAAAGAAAAGGGTTCAAATATTCATTTTTCTCTCACCAGTTTGATTCATGATTTGAAGGGCCAAGCTGAGGCTCGTTTGCTGACTCAAGTGACACCCTACTGAAGCCTGCCGTGCTCTGGGGTCTTGCTTTCACATGCTGCGCTAGGATGCCTAGCACTCGGTGCTCTCATCTGATTCCTGAGGAATTGTACCACCAAGTAGCTGTGGATCAGAGTGCAAATATTTTGTTTGGTTTCTAAGCTAATGTCTAGAAGAGCAACATTTTCCGAACTGCAGAATGGACGCGGTGGCGGCATGGGATCAATTCGGTGGATTGCTATTAGCTTGCTGCTACTTTTTTATGAAACAGAGCAGAACAAAACCCCAAACCCCCACTGCCTTCAAGTGGATTCTGACTCATGACACTATAGAGTTCCGAAGACTGTAAATCTATTTCTTCCCTGGGATGGCTGGTGGGTTTGTTTGTTGTTGTTTTTCCCCCCAGGGAAGAGCGCAAACACAGTCCCCCACTACCACAAATTATGCAGCCGAGTCTCCCACATTTAGGGAAATCGCAGGGGTCAGCATACCCAGAGTGAGCCTCGCCCTTGGAAAATCACCTTCGTGATCATGGTATCTCCCCTGCCAGGTAAGTATGGCTGGTGGGTTTGAACTGCCAACCTTAAGGACAGCAGTCCAACGCTTACTGTAGTGTCACCAGGTACAGAAAATTTTAAGCAAACTGCTATGACATATATAATCATGCCAAGTGTTATTCTGAGTTGTGATGTAAAACATATTTCTTTCTTTTTTAATACTTTTGTTTGGGGCTCTTACATCTCTTTTCACAATCTATATATTCCTCCAATGTGTCAAGTACATTTGCACATATGCCGTCATCATCTTCAAAGCATTCTCTTCTCACTTGAGCCCCATTTCTTCTTCTTCAGCTCCCCATTTCTTCCCCCTTCATCGCCCACTCTCCTCCCTCATGAACCCTTGATAAGTTATAGATTATTTTTTCCATATCTTACATCATCCTCTGTCGCCCCTCACCCACTTTTCCATTATTCGTCCCCCTAGGAGGGGGTTCTAGGTTGAACCTTGTGATCAATTCCCCTTTCTCTACCCACACCCTCCCCTAAGTAAAATGTATTTCTTACTGTGGTCTCATGTGAAAACAGTTTGAAAGCTACTGAGAGCAAACCTTATCACCACTCTTAAGACAGGAAAACAGTTATAAATATCAGTTGTCAACTTTGAATTTTCAGGAATGTCCTGTCCAAGTAGGTCATTAGAAGTTTTTAGTGGTAGTAGATACCAGTCTTCTCTAGGCATGTGGTCATTACCAACTGATAAACTAGGAATGGATGGGGTTGGTGTGTGAGGTGTGTAACTAGTTTGCCTTCTCAATTTCTTGCTAGCCTGCTGGTCTTTAGGATGATCGGCAGCATTCTATTGAACATTCTATTGAATTTGCAGCCAGTAACTTTACACATTAAATTAACTTCTCCCTACCTCTGTTTCCAATGGAATCGTTTAAAGCTCCTGAGTTGGTATTCAGTTTTCTCTTGTATGGCCCAGGCTGTCTTCCCAGACTAATCATCCTTTATCCCTTGCTGCCCCCAAAGCATCGCACCTCTGGTATTCATGCCCATTTGTAATCCCTTTCTTTTGACTGTGGGCTGGATCTAATGACTTGCTTCTAGTGAATGCTGCTGCTGCTGTTAGGTGCCTTTGAGGCGACTCCCGTTCAGAGACCCTATGTACAGCAGGATGAGCCACTGCTACGTTCTGCACCATCCTCACTACATCGGTGTACTGAAGCCCACTGCTTCTAGTGAACAGAACTGAGCAACAGAGAGAGCGTGTCACTTCTAGGATTAGACTATTAAAGGGGGCGTGGGGTGGGATTCTGGCTTACATTTTGCACAATAATGCATTCTCTCTTCCTGCTTCCCTCCCTCCCTCATGTGCTTTCAGGGAAATCAGCAGCCATCTTGTGCACTGTCCCATGGAGAGCTACGTGGTCTGAAGTCGCTGGCAAAAGTCTGCCCAGGACCCAAGGCCGACCAATAGTCACATGAATAAACTTTAAATCATCTCCTGCCCAATCAAACCTTGAGATGAGGGGAGCCCAGTCATACCTTAGCCAGAGGTCCCAGCTAAGCCTACCCCAGATTCCCGGCCCATAGAAATGATGTGGCAGAAAGGTTTGATGTTTTTAAAGTCACTCCCTGTTGGTGTCATTGACTCTGAAACAGATTTCCTTCCACAGACCCTATGCTTTTGCCAAAACGTATCACTCAGTGCTTTCCATGAAAAACATTTCCCCCACTTCTTAAAATGTCCTCTTCCATGCCGATCCCATTTGTCTACATTCTACCTTACTGTGGAGCTCCCATGCAGCCTTGATGTTTCTGCTCACAATGAACCTTGTTCTACTTTGAATTTAGTTCTTTATTAGTATCCATTTGTAATACTATATTTTGTCTTGTCTGTGCACGACTGTATATTAGTATTTTCTTAGGGCAGAATCTGGCTAATCACTCTAGCTCAATCATTTGTTTTAAAAAAAGTGATTTTTGAATAAGTGGATGAATTAAATGTGTTTTTTTAAGCCAGAGTAGTTACAACTATCTAAAGTTATTTTCACATATTTACTTGTTTGTGTGTTGATTGTTTGTCTCCCTCACTAGGGTATACACTTTATGAGGACAGGAATTTAACCAGTTTCAATCACTGCCACTTCTAGAACCTAGTGAGCAGTCTCAGATGAATTTGCTGAATGAAAGAAAAAAGGAGGAGGAGGAAGCAGCAACAAATATTTTTTGAGTTTCTGAATGACCAGGGGAAAACATATTGTTTAAAAGGCATCTACCTTAACTCTAAAGCAATGGTTCTCAACCTTCCTCATGCCGCTACCCTTTCATACAGTTCCTCATGTGGTGGTGACCCCCCAAACATAAAATTATTTGCGTTGCTACTTCATCACTGTCATTTTGCTACTGTTATGAGTTGGGCAACCCCTGTGAAAGGGTCATTCGACCCCCAAAGGGGTTGCAACCCAAAGTTGAGAACTGCTGCTCTAAAGGAACCTTGGCGGATTGTAGAAGTCTGGCTGCTAACTTGAAGCCCAGCAATTCAAACCTACCAGGTACCCTGCAGGAGAAAAATGAGGTTTTTTGGTTTCTGGAAATCTTTACGCCACAGAAACCCCCAGGGACAGTTCTGATTTGTCTTAAAGAGTTGCTCTGAGGTGGAATCTTCATGGCAATGAGTTTTTGGAGTTTTGGTATCTTATCTTTGACTAACTGAACTAGAACTCTTATTTCCCTACCCAAACGGTTCTTTTCCCCAATCTTTCCAACTTAGAAAAATACCACCACCATTCATTGGAGAACTCAGGTCCCAAACCAAGAAGTCAGGTAGTCCTCTCTCTTGAAACATCTATCCCATCAGAAAGTCTTGAGGACCCTACTTCTATATTCAGAATCTTGCTAGTTCTTAACATTCCTACTGCTCTCTCGACAGCTCAAGCCACTTGTACCTCCATTTATCTCCTGGAGCCAAAGAAGAGCCACAGCGGAATTTGCCTCCCTGTTTCCAGTCCAGGTGCTCATAGCCCATTCTCCACCCAATAGCAAGAATGATCTAAGAACAGGAATCAAGCCCTTTGCTTAAAGGAATAAAGCCTGTTTAAAGCCCTCCAGCGACTCCTAAAGCCTCAGTTCTGATTCACTGTCTTACACGGTTGTGCTACTCCCTATCTCATCCTTTCCCACTCGTTGGCTATATTTGCAATATATAACAACCCTGTTGCCTTCTTTCTGTCCCACGACATAGTCATTCCTGTTTCAGGGCTTAGCACTTACGTTGCTGTCTGCCTAGAGATCTTCTTGCCCCTATCTTTGTGTGCTTGCTCTATCTTTTAGGCTTCAGCTTAATATCATTCCCCTCGTTAAACACACACACACACACACACACACACACACACACACACACAGAACTTTGAAGATTCCTGCACCCAATCACACACACAAAACTTTGAAGATTCCTGCACCCAATCTCCATTTGCCCTGTTGTCCTATTTAATTCTTCATGGCAGTGTTCATGATATGGAAATATATCATTTAATTGTTCCCCCTTCCAGCATCTTGCCTCCTAAATCTTGCTGGAATGGGAGCTCCACGAGGAACCAGTAGTTAAGAAGTATTTGTTGAGTTAAAACAGTTGACTTTATCCTTCAGTGCCAAGCACACACACACATACTCTGAATACAGTATCTGTTGAATTGAATGAATGAGGGAATGTTTCATACAAAAACATCTCAATACAGGAGGGAAGATGAGATGTATATGCTGCTCTAATTTCTAGTCAAGATCTGTGGCATACTCTTTGAGTTCAGACTCCATTTCACTGTTTTTGTCTTTTGAATGTGGATAACAATGCTGGCCAATTCTGCCTTCCTCAGAAGGCTGTTAGATCCTTCTGTATATTTTATCCTTGGGCTCATGCTTGGTAGGTATTCAAAACACAGCTGTTAAGCCTAAAGCAGTGACGGTGCCTTTGTGAGCAGCCTACTGAATTTCGCATGCTTTTCTAGCATTGAATGACACCTTATTAGGCACCCATTGTTGCAACACATTTTCTCCAAACTTATGTATGAAAACGACAACCACCATTGATGCTTTCTCAATGTGTCTAGGGGTCAGATGGGGGATTCTGACTTGGCGCGTCTGTCATCAGCAGTTGACAGACTGTCTAGTCATCCTGTGCCGGAACCTGGAAGATCTGCTTCCAAGATGGTTCCTTCACGTGCTCACCAGGTGCGTTCTCTCCATGAAGATTTCTCCACAGGCTGACTGAGTTCCCCACAGCCTGAGTGTATCTGTAACATGGTAGATGGTTTACCCCGGAGCAGTGATCTAAGAGCGACTGAGGCAAAAGCTACCATGTCTTTACCGTCTAGCCTTGGAAGTCTCCCATCATTACTTTCACCATATTGTATCTGTCCCAGAGGTAAACCCTGATTCAATGTAAAGGGGGAAGGGGGCTTGTTGAATACTGTTCAGAAGCAAGGATCCCTGGAGCCATCTGGAGGCTGGTGGTCACCCAGTGGTTGTCAGCAGCTGGATGATTTTTATTGCAAGAAACCGAATATGAAATTACAAGTGAATTAATTACTAAGGACACTTATTATCTCACCGAATAGGATGTCTGCAGATAGGGCAGTTCTGGGGTTCATTCTTGGCCTCGATAATCTCAAGGAGACTTTTCACTCAGAGGATTGTTCCTGGTGTGGTCAGATGTCCACTGTTGTGGTTTCAGGAGTCATTTGCAGACAGGATCACGCACAAACCAAAACAAACTCACTGCCATTGAGTCCTTTCTGACTCATATCGACCTTACAGGACAGGACAGAACTGTCCCCATGGGTTTCCAAGACTACAACTCTTAATGAAAGTCGAATATCTCATCTTTTTCCCACAGGGTTGCTGGTGGTTTCAAACTGCTGTTCTTGGGGCTAGTAGCCCAATGTGTTACCACCATACTACCAGGGCTCCTAGGGTCACATCCCGTGAAAAAGAAAGGGGTGTCTGTTTTTATTGTGAGAGAGAACAGTTCCTGAACCCCGAAGCTGTAGCTATCTCAGATCCCATTGGCCAGGATTGGGTCACATAATCACACATTAAAACATACATTGTATTGTGAATCTATATACTTACCAGTGTTTTATAAGTGGATGCCTCATTTCTCAGCAAGAAAAAGAAAATGATACCCATGAAATTCAATTTTAGAAATTACTTTAAAATAGTTGGATGGCTTTACACATATTTTAATGTGAATAAATTCCATTCTGTCCAGACTATAGAACTCTCCAGGAACGTAAGAACAATTGTGAGGACGGCCCAGGACCAGGCGGTGTTTTGTTCTGCTGTACAGTCACAACCAACGCAATGGCATCCGACAACAAACGGGATCAGTCTTGGCTTTCTCTCATTACCTTCTGAAATTCAACAACAAAGGGTGGTATTTTGTGTGGCATTTGCAATACAGCCCTCATATGACCTTTGACCTATAACTCCCACTGGGCAATTACATGAGACTAGGCATTAGGTGCTTATCACTGACCAAAATCACAGATGTGAGTTTCCATATACATGTTTACCGGTTATTCAAAAAGTGCCAAGGTTAACCTAAGAGTCAAGAAATCAAGCTAGAGCACAAGTACCTGCCACTCTATAGGAAACAGCAAACTGCTCCACGGGGTTTCCAACCCTAGAGTGTCCTGACTGGAGTTGATAGCATCTTTCTCTCTCTCTCTCTGAGTACCTGGCAAGCTTGAACCGCCAACCTTGGGGTTAGCTGTCCAATGCTTAACCCATGTACCAGTAGGGCTCCTTATTTAATAGTATCTGTGCTCCAGTCATTGTGGGAGGAAGAGAAGACTTTCTGCTCCTGTCAAGACTGTTTGGAAACCCAGAGGGGCAGTTCTACTCGGTCCTATAGGATGACTTGATGGTATGTGCAATCCCCTTGACGGCATACAGGTGCTTCTGCTGCTTTGATTTGTTTTTAAATGCTCTATTCATTAACATTATTCAAATCCAAATTTTGCTCAGCAGGAGAAAAATGTACAAGTCGGCTTCCTAAAGATTACTACCTTCAAAAACCTTCTATTCTGTCCCATGGTTTACTATGAGTTGGAATTGACTCCACCGAAATGGGTTTGAGTTTTCTTTTATGCTTCGTTATTTTGAAAAATTAAGAAGTTCTGATTCTTAGAATACCCCGAAAAAGGCTTAATTGTCAATGCTCCGTCTTGTCCAAAGAGAAATGACAGGGGTAGATGTGCTCTAACCCCAAACACTCTCAGGTCACGATGACCTACATTCTTGGCCTTCCGTCAGTTTCTGGATCTTTCCTTGCCCAGGGTGAAGATACTTGAGATTTATTAAAATTAACATACCTGCAATTCTGGTTCTCAGGCGAAGTTTTCTCATGTAGAACTCAGACTGTTTGGCTGAAATACCTGGCACTGTGTTTCTGATTAAGGTGCTTGCATCTGGTTCCAAGTAATCTCATGGTGGGCCACCTGGAGCTAAGGCCACTTTTCAAACCTCCCCTCCCCACTTGAGCGACACCCATCAGGAGAGGAGAGTTCCAGAGCCAACCACTCGCTGCCACTGTTCAGTGTGTGTCTTCTCGAGGTGAACCACGTGCTCAGTACACCCTTTTGAATGAAATAATGTCATTGTCTGTCCCTGTCCCCTCCCCAGGGTGTGGGTGAGGTTAACAAACTCCCTCAAATTGCTGACTCGGGTCAATTTTGTTGGTGGTTGGGAAAAATAAGTGAGGAATGTTTTGGAAAAGGGAAAGTAGCTTGCTTATTCTCCTGGTGGCTGGCTCAGTGGGAGTGGGTAAGGCTCAATGGGACTGTGTTGGTGCTTTGTTTCAACCAGGGCGTCTTGCGCTACAGGCGAAGCCCAGTGCCGGTCTGCGGCAGCTTCCCCTCGGGTCCCAACCCCGTCTCAGGGTGTAAGGGAGAGGAGGGGCGGTATCTGAGGGGCCGAGGCGCCCCAGCGGCGAGGACGGAGGCGCCAGGCCGCCGCTCCGCGCCCCGCAGGATGCCAGCCCACTCCGCACAAGGT
>NW_022103909.1:7694544-7711434 GCF_000313985.2 Echinops telfairi | reverse complement strand
CAGCCCCGCCCCTGCGCACTCCGGACTCACGTGACCGTGACTCACCAGGCGCCGCCCCTCGAGCCTCGCCGGGTGAGGGGGCGAAGGAGGTGGGGGGAGGAGGACAAAGCGGGCAGGGGAGCGGAGCGGAGCGGAAGGCGGGGAGTCGGGAGGGAAGTGATGATGGAGGCTGGGAGGAGTGAGCGGGCTTCCCAGGTGCGCGGCGCCTTGGCGGGTTTCGAGGCGGCGTCAGCCACGCGTGGGGCCGACTTGTGCGGCGTTTGCCGGCGACACGGAAACCTAGGGAATCCTAGAGCGTCGGGGCTCCTCCCGTGGTGCTTTCCGGAAGCCGCGGGGACCCTCGAGGCCCCCGGGGGTAGCTGGCGGGAACGCGGCCGGACGGGAAGGATGGTCGGCCTCGGAGCGTGCAGTCCGGGAAGCGGTCACGCCCGGCTGGCACCTGCCCGCGCTTGTCGACGTGGCTCCTGACGTGGCGGCTTGCGGCCGAGCCAGGCGTGCCCCGCCCGAGGCCCGAGGGCGCGGCCCGGGTGCCCTGCAGCCCCACGAGGCACTGGAGTGTCCGGTCGAAGCCCCGGGCCCACGAGCAAAAACCAACCCCGGGGCTTCGGAGAATCCCGCCCCTGGCCTGCAGCTGGGTCCGGGCGATTTCCCCTTAAAACAAGCGTTTCGACGAAGAGCCCGCAGAGATGGGCGCCCACCCCGGTGCAGGGCTGAGGTAGACACCGCGCCCACGTCCCGCCCTAGCTCTGCACTTATAAGGAAACATTTCTTACGGAAGCACTCAAACCAGAACATCGCGTATCCTTTGACTAGGCTCTTTCTAGTAATCGTGACCTATCCCGCTCAAGTCGTTCCATTAAAGCCGTGGAAGCAAATAGTTAAAGAAAACCCACGAGCAACAACAAAACCCCCTTTAATTAGAAAGTTGACAGTTTGTGTTTATCAAGTGCCTTTTCTGGGAAGAGCAGAGAAAGCTGCTGAACTGGCCAAATCGTTATTTTCTACATTTGTCTTTTAAGTGCTCGGCCAGGCTATGTGTATTATTTTCTGGTACATTTCTGCAACTAGAATGATTATAAGTACTAAAAACTAGCTAATATATAATATTTTGGGTAGGCACTTTTAAGTACCTGACATATATGAATATTTAATCCATCAAATCTGTAAAATAGACACTATTAAATGCCTCTCTACCGTTTACAGATCAGGGCATTGGAAATTGAAGTGAAACGCTGTGCCCCGAGGCCAGTCAGCCTCTTGAGTTGAGAGACTGGGACTTGAACCAGACAGTCCAAGGCTGTGGCC
This sequence comes from Echinops telfairi, assembly GCF_000313985.2. NCBI lineage: Eukaryota > Metazoa > Chordata > Mammalia > Afrosoricida > Tenrecidae > Echinops > Echinops telfairi. Next base: position 7,710,129 of record NW_022103909.1, on the reverse strand, counting down.
GCTGTTCTGTAGGAATTTCCTATTAATAAACTTGATTGTGTTGAAATACTAAATTCAGACTTTGGTGGGACTTTCTTTCGCCCCTAATTGTTTCTTTAGTTTTCATAAAGTTGATTTTGGAGCTAGATCTAAATCGAATTTGGATAGAAAACCACACACAATTTAAATAAAAAGGAACTTTTCTGAAGCAATCATGCATGTTACATGGAAGATGATGTTAATATTTCACCCAAACTCCAAACACTCACTGCCATGCAGTCAGTGCAAATGGGGCTTACTGTCCTCCAAAGAACACCAATCTTTACACATTTAGCCCCTAGCACGGGTGGACTCTCCCAACAACATGAGGGTGATGCTTTTCAGTTGTCAAACCGTGCATTGCATATTTGTTGACTGCAATGTATTCAAGAAGGGGTACCCTTGAAAAAAGGTCTATGTAAAAACAAAAAAATGAGCTGATACCAAGGGCTCAAGTAGAAAGCAAATGTTTTGAGAATGATGAGGACAACAGATGTGCTTGACACACAAGGGATGTATGTATGGATTGTGATAAGAGTTGTATGAGGCCCCAATAAAATGATATAAAAAAAGAAAGAAAGAAAAAAGGTCTGTCCATGTTATCATGCCTCTTGAAAAGGACATTTCCAAAAGAAACACATACCAGACAGGTCCAATAAGAAAGGTACTACTATCTTTTTTTTCTAGAATCCTTGAAACCTTTTCCTGGTGCACCAGGACTGGTTTAGGAGCCTCTTCTGTGTGCGCTCATAGCACCAAGGACTGACCCTTGAGGCGGTACGTGCCACATCATATTCTCATTGCATGTTCACCTAGGTGTATCATCCAGGGGATTTTTACATTCCCTCTAGGGCAGGCATTCTGTCCTGTCTCTGATTTTTCAGAGCTCAGACATACTTGTGAGAGAATGAGTTTACACAAGTGGTCAACCTTGCCTCGTTAGGATGGACTGAAGTGGGATTTAACAGAGACCCACTCTTCCCCGAGGAAGAGTCTCTCTAGTCTTGCTCACTACGGAACAACTCCCCTCAGTCCTTCTTCTTGCATTTTCTTGAATTCTTTGTTTATTTACCTCTTTACTACTGGATATAAACTGCTTGAGGTCAGAGACTATATTTGTGTTTGTATATATCTAGCTGCCAATAGCTGTTATATGTTATCTTGCACCTAACATTTGTTGTTTTTGTATTCATTAAATAAAAACAATAGCAACTACAATAAAAGCCTCTGAAAAAAATTATGCCTGGTTATTTCATTTTATTTTGGTACTGAATTAATGAATGGTTAGACATTTAATAGCTAAGCAGTGAGCTGCTATCCCCCAAGGTCAGTAGTTTGAACCCCTCTGCTACAACGAGAAATGAAAGATGAGGCTTTCTGCCTTAGAAACCCAAAGGGGCAGTTCTACTCTGTTCTATATGAGTCCATTTGATGCCAATGAGTATGAATTGGAATTGATTTACTGACACTGGATTTTATTCCTGGCCTTAGAATTGTGGGGTGTTTAGAATGATAGAATTGGTGTTTTGTTTTTTAAACGACTGGAGGAAATCTTAGAATGCATTATCCAATATATAGACACTAGCTACATGTGGTTGTTGTTAACCAACAACTCACTGCCATGGAGTTGATGATGCCAACTCATAATGACCCTATAGGAGTTTCTGAGCCTGTAACTCTTAATGGGAGTAGAAAACTCTCAAGTTAGTTCAGGCTTACAGTGACCCTGAGGACCCCACTCTACCTAGTCGGCCAGCAGTCACCCTCACAGTCCTTGCAACCACTGTATTGCTCCATCTTGTCGAGGGTCTTTTTCAATGCCCGTCTACCAAGCATGGCATCTTTCTCCAGGGACTGGTCCCTGTTGATAATGTGCTTAGAATCTGTGAGATGAGGTCTGAGGTCTCGGTATCAGTCCTTCTAAGGAGCCTCTGGTTGTATTTTTTCTAAGACCCATATGTCTGTTCTGGAAGTTTCTATGTTTGTTCTTCTGGAAGTCCCAGGTACTTTTAATATACCCTGATAACAACATAATTCAAATGCATTAATTCTGTAGACTTCCTTCTTCACTGACCTGCATTCATAAGCAAATGAGGTGACTACCCTGGGCCTGGCACTCCTTAGTCCTTAAAGTGACATCCTTGCTCCGCAACACTTTAAAGAGCCCTTGATTATGTAGACAATTAAATTATTTCAAATTACATAAAATCAAACAGTCTGTTCATCAATAGCATGTTGTTTAATAGTCACATGTGGTTAGCGGTTACCATATTGGACAGCACTGGAGAAATTGGAAGAGAAGATAGGTACAAGAGTATAATTTTATTAGCTTAAATGTATCACTAGTATTTTAAAAAATCAGCTTGTTTAGCAGTGCTATCCTTGCATACACGGAGCATTGTATTATTTCAGTTATCTGTTATCTCCTATAGGAGGGTCCTTCAAAAAGTTCACGAGAAAATTCCATTATAATTTAATTCCATCTCCCACCAACTTTTGGCTGTTAGTGTACGGAGGATCATTCTGGCTGGTTGTCTAAGGAGCCTTGTTCAGGAAGTGTCTTTCTATGGAGCATCATTCTGGCCATGCTTGTCTATGGAGCGTAATTCTGGCCCTGTCTAAGGAACATCATTCTGGCCAAGTCTCTGTGAAGCATCATTCTGTCTTTGTATATCTCTGGAGCATCATTCTGTCTGTCTGTCTTAGGAGCATCATTCTGGGCGTGACTGTATATAGAGGACCATTCTGGCCATATTTATCTATGGAGCATCACTCTGACCGTTTTTTTGCACTGGAGCATCATTCTGGGCCTTTTGGAGAAAAAATTTTTTTGTTTTTCATTTTTTTTCTTTCTGAATATTTGTGTTTAAATTAATGCACATGTATGCATATTCAGGAGAACTGATGCTTTAAAAGGAACCATTCTATTCCTTTAAAATGAATATTAACCCCCCAAATGATTCTTTGCAAATCTCAATGATTTTCTGTTCAAAAGGATTGTAATTAACTTGAGTCACTCACTGCACAAGTTTGACATTCACTAGATTTGGCCGTAGTTTTTAAACTAGCATGATTGAGAAACTAAAATACACGGTAATGTTGGGAAAGGACAAATGCCAGAGAGTTTTGGACAGACCTAATATATATTTAATGACATCAGACACACAATACAGACAGTTCTCAATTTACAAGCACTATATTCAGAAGTGGCCCAAGTAGAAAACACCCTGAATGTACCTTCTTTACACTCTTCCTTAGAACAGTATTGGCAAGGTAGCCATTATGCAAACACAAATAAACACATAACATGAAGACAGGTACAAATAAACCTTGAAATGTACAGCTTGAGTTGTGGAGGTAGTAAAGGAACGGTGGAAGACTCAGTTGAATAGTAGAGGTTATTTCCATGGTGAAATACATTTGTTTAAGTGGTAACCCCCTGATAAAGATAGTCCTATGTCCACCTTAACCTCCCCATACCAGGCCTCTCTGTAATATGCTCCGCCCCTTTCCCTAGTCTTTAACTTCTCCAATTTCCTCTGTATTCTGTTCTGTCAATTCCAAATTTTGTGACCTCGTGCAAGTTTGCTAGCTACTCTGAGCCTCCGCTTTCTAAACTGTAAGTGACTAATAATACATGCTGAATATCAAGGAAAATATATGCTACAATACTTTATAGATTAGAAGAATGATATCCATGGAGGGGGCTATGATTAGAAATATTAATAAAACATGAAGACATCCTTGGAAGGTTAAATGTCATCTTAGGCTGGTGTATATATATATTATGAGAATATGGCCCATCAGATCTTTTCAGCAGGTTGATGCATGAAGGATCTTGGTGGAGTGGAAGGTGGGTTCTCCAAGAGATTGAGAGATCGAGAAGAGATGCTGAAAGAGAAAATCTGGAGGGAGCTTTGGATGCATGTCACCTTTTCCTTTAAGGGATGATTGTAATGGCTTGCATTTTCTCTCTACATCCTTCTTCTATTTCATTGATTATTCCTCAGGCTAAAGTTTCCACTTCACATTCTAATTCGTCTGACCTCGTGTGTTTTTTTAAAAAGTTGACGTGGCTGACTTTGATTTTTCCAGTTGTCTTTTGCTGACGGAGCTTCTGTGAAGGGTCAATTCAACATACAACTGACTGCTGAGACCCCGGGGCAGGAAATGTTTGTTGTGATTATGAGGAGTCAAGGGTCCAGCTATATCTTTAGACGTGGGGAACCCATGCCACTTAGGGTTTCTTGCTGATCTAAAGCAAAAATAGCAGTAGCGGGGCCAGACCTAACCAAAGCAAAACCCCCAAACTGAGAAAAGACAGGTGTGGATGGGTGAGGGGCTGGGAAGGATGTGAAAACGAATGATGGATAGCATCATCGTGGTAAGCAGGGCACATGCATTAACTTGTCTGGTCATCCCTATTGGACAGATGCGGAGCCTGTGGTACAGAGATGTTGACTAGCAGTGCCAGGTGGCACAGAGCTTGTACGTGGGGGAAGTGGGATTTCGAGTGAGGCAGTTTGACTCTGCAGTTAGTGCTTTTAGTTTTTTGTTGTTTATGATTTTTTTTAAAAAATCATTTTATTGGGGACTCATACAATTCTTATCACAATCATCCATCCATCCATTGTATCAAGCACATTTGTACCTTTGTTGCCATCATCATTCTCAAAACATTTGCTTTCTACTTGAGCCCTTGATAGCAGCTCCTCGTTTTTCCCCCCTCCCTTCCCGCTCGTCCCTCATGAACTGTTGATAATTTATAAATTATTATTATTTTGTCATATATTACACTGTCCAATGTCTCCCTTTACCCACTTTTCTGTTGTCCATCCCCCAGGGAGGAGGTCACATGTAGATCCTTGTAATTGGTTCCCCCTTTCTACCCCAACTTCCTTCCACCCTCCAGGTATCGCCACTCACCACTGGTCCCTGAAGGGATCTTCTGTCCTGAATTCCCTGTGTTTCCTGTTCCTATCTGTACCAATGTACATCCTCTGTTCTAGCCAGATTTGTAAGGTAGAATTGGGATCATGATAGTGGGGGTGGGGGATGAAAGCATTTAAGAACTAGAGGAAAGTTGTATGTTTCATCATTGCTACACTGCACCCTGACTGGCTCATCTCCTCCCGCGAGTGCTTTTAATTTTTATACTAAATGGTTCTCAAATGTTTAGGTCTTAGGACATCTTGTACTTATAGGAATTAATGAACATTACCAAGAGTTTTATATTTTTGGTATTTACCAAAACTGAGATTAGAAATGAAAACTGAGAAATTAAAAGTTATTGGTTCCTTAAAGAGTAACAAACTTATTAGATAGTAACATAAATAGCATTTAAAAATGAAAACAGCTATTATATTGCTAAAAAAAAATTAGCGAGGAGAAGGATGGCACTGTTTTCAAATTTTGGTCATTTCTGCGTTGTTCTCTTTTGCTGTGACGTGGTGAAGAAGAGGGAGAGAAATGAGAGAGATTCAAAGGTGTAAGTGTTGGAAACTCATGACCTGTCCCACAAAGCGCCCCTGTGGCCTGTGTGGGAGAGAAATGATAGGAAGGCATCCTCTCTGGAGAGTGTAGAGAGCTGTTGTCAGGCGCCATCAAGTTGGTTCTGACAGCGATCTTACATAAAACAGAACAGAACACCGCCTGGTGCTATGCTATCACCACAGGTTTTGTTATGTTGGAGCCCATGCCAGTTAGGGTTGCTTGCTGATCTACAGCAAAAGTAGCAGTAGCAGGGCCAGACCTAACCAAAGCAAAACCCCCAAACAGAAAAGAGAGGTGTGGGTGGGTGAGGGGCTGGGAAGGATGTGAAAGCGAATGATGGATAGCATCATCGTAGTAAGCAGGGCACATGCATTAACTTGTCTGACCATCCCTATTGGATAGATGAGGATGCCTGTGTGTCAGTCCATCCACTTGAGGGTCTTCCTCTGCTTTACCAAACATGATGTCCTTTTCCATAGACTAGTCTCTTCTGACAACATGTTGAAAGTATGTGCAGAGCAGAGTCTGGATTTTCACTCCTAGTTTAATCCTTAACACACACACACACACACACACACACACACACACACACACACTTTGAGTCATAGGCCTCACTAAATTTGAAGGGATTTTAGATATTTTCTGCCAGGAGCCCTGGTGGCATAGTAGTTACACAGTGGACTACTATTTACAAGGTCAGCAGTTCGAAACCACCAGCTGCTCCACAGTAGAAAGATGGGGCTTTCTACTCCCGTAAAGAGTTATAGTTTTGAAAATTCACAAGGACAGTTCCACACTGTCCTATAAGCCTGCCACTTTCAATAGCAGTGAGTTTGGTTTTGCCTAGATTTATTCTAACCAACCTCCTTTTTGCTAGAGGCAAGCAGCAGCTAAGCCCAGGCAGGAAGATGTCTTATTGAGGGTTGAATTACAGGTTAGTTGCCATGAAGGGAAGGAGACCCTTCCCATTTTCATGTACTATGAATTGGTAAATCTAGTCCCTCAGTCATCAGCTAACATATGAAATGACAGTCATAAACATTTGCAGTCAGTTCACATGTTTCATCAATGCTATAGTGAAAATTGCTCTTCTATACCCAAAATAGTCTGTCCCCCAAAGTCTTAGTCTGTTTGGTAGTATTTGGTTAGGATGCTTTACAGCTTCACTTTCTTACTTAATGCCTTTTGTTTGTGTTGAAGAGAATATGACCTTGCTGTTGGAACAAGGGTAAGAATATGAGAACCAGCAGTTCTGTGACATTTGCGAACATTGACTAGCCATTATCTGCAGGATCTGCTTTTCTTAACGATGAGCATATTATGGTTTACAGGTTTCCAAGACAAGCACTTTCTTGCCAACACGATCCCTGAACATGCAGTTCTGGAAGTTGAACTTGCGACAGAAAGGGGGTTTTAAGCGTAGGGCCCATACACACACATTTCGGTGGATGTGAGGCTGAGCCACAGTTGGCTATGCTAAGACATCATTATTGAACAGCCCCAGGATAAAGTGATTCCAGATGCGCTCTTAGCAAATACCTAGTACTTACATTTTTAACCCATTAGGCTAAAATCCACTTTAGAGTTTGGGGAAGCCAGAACTCAGATCATTTCCTCAGAACTAGTCATTTCCCTCTCCTTTTTTATGTTTTAAGCATATTTGAATTTTTTTCATTTCATAGGCTTTGTCACATGGTTTCATGAAGAGGAGAAGTAGTGAATGACTTCCTCCGACAATTTCAGAGGATTACTGAGCATGATAGGATTTTTGCATCTTGCCCCTGGAAGGTGAGGAGGTAAAGGTAAGCATTTCATTTTTATTCCCAATATTTAAGATTTATCTGCAGAAATGATCTTTTCTGTTGAATGTGACAGAAGCATTCTTAGATAGTCCTTGCGTACCTTAGTTGAGACTAGAGCTGCTAACCACAGGAGAGCGGTTCAAAACCACCGGCCATTCGGAGGGAGGAAGATAAGGCTGTCTACTCCAGTAAACAGTTGTTGCTAGGTGCCACCAGTTAGTTCTGGCTCATAACGACCCTATGTACAACAGAACAAAACAGTAGTCCAGTCCTGCCCTAACCAGTTACAATCTTAGAAACTGTAGGTTTACTTCTACCTTGTTCCATACGGTTACTATGGATCAGAACCGACTTGATAGCAGTGAGTGAATATGCTCTTTTGATATTAAAGTATATTTTAAACATTTTACATACTCTATTTGACACTGAAGACCAAAACATGTGTTTGCTGAAGGCTGGTACTAGGAGCTCCATTCCCTGGAGTCTTCAGAGGTACATGTGTTGTTCAACTAGAGTCCCAACTGTGACACCACCTAGACACAAGCAAGAATTCTGCATCCAGGCTGCCTAGCTTACTTCCTGGTTCTGCTCTTTACTAGCTGTGTACTTGACTTTTCTTCAATGTAAAGGAGGCACAATAAATAGTACTTGACTTGTAAGGATTTAATGAGTCTGTTCTTGTAAAGAAAGCCCTCAGAAGCCTGCCTAGCAAGTGTTAGCTTAAACAAACAAAATAATCTCATATTTTGTCTTTGCCGTGTCAGACTCTAACTTCAAGTGGCAGCTTGAGCAATATATCAGTAGTTAATCTTAAATGATTAGGGGAATTAATTTTTTTTTCTGTGAAATATTCTAAGGAGTCCTTAGAAGACTACACCTGCTGGTGTAGTGGGCTATGCTTTGGTCTACTAACTGCAAGGTCAGCTGCCAGCTGCTATATGGAAGAGAGATAAGATTTTCTGCTTCCATACAGAGTTACAGTGTCAGAAAGCCCACAACACATCTATCCTGTCCTAGAGGGTCTCTATGAGTTGGTATTGGCATGAAGGCAGTGAGTTTGTTTGTTTGTTGTTTTGTGTGTGTGTGTGTGTGTGTGAGAGAGAGAAATCTTTTAGGTAGTTTCATCCAACTGGGACTAAAACTGGAGCAGAAGAAGATATGGAAGGCATCGCAGAGTATGAATGCCGATACTTAAAGCTTAAGACTGGGGCTTTGCTCCGGAATAGTTTATCCTATTTCCAATAGGAGATAAACGCCATTGCTGTTACTTGTCATCGGGATTGCCAAGTATATGTAGTTAGACAACACGAGGAGCTTGCTTTGGAGGAAATGGAGAGGTTGTGATATTCCCTGAGTCAGTTAGGGGGTCATTACTGAGCAATTGTTAGAAGACAAGGAGGGCCTACTAGTCTATACAATCTTTGTGACAATTAGACAACCATCCCTATTCCTGCTGTCTTGTTGCAGCCTTCTCGGGACTTTCACTTGGTGAAGGTGCCCTTCTTCTTGGAAGACACAGCGCCATGTGAGGCTGCAGATCTTGCTACTTGGAGTACAGGCTGGATTTCAGCTCCTGATCAGCCTTCTGCCCTTGAGCTTGTGCAGTGCACAAACTGTGCATTGAACGTGGTAGCCCTCAAGACAGGTGTTTCAATTTACCTTCCTGTGCTTTGGCATGCTCATTCTGTTGTCTACTTAAGTAGTTTGAGTTGGGGGGAAAATGGTGGTTTTTGTCATTGACCCCAATGGTTGATTTTAATGCCACTTAAGATGACCCACAAATATCTTGTTGGCAGTCCAAGACTGTTTTCTCTCAGAGGTTTTCTTAAGCTACTTAATTTAGGGTCAAGGTCGTGTGTGTGTGTGTGTGTGTGTGTGTGTGTGTGTGCGCGCGCGCATGGCAGGGTTTTGTTCTGTTGTGCCCAGGGTAACTATGAGTAGGAGCTGACTTGACAGTGCCTAACAACAGTGACAATCAGGCTAAGATCTTGTTAAGTGATATACAATTCTTAGAATAAAGAGATTTAGTCCCTTTTAGCCATGAATCATATATATATTATATTTAAAAAATAATTTTATTGGGGGCTTGTACAACTCTTATCACAATGCATCCATTCATCCATTGTGTCTGTACATTTGTTGCAATCATCATTCTCAAAACATTTGCTTTCTACTTGAGCCCTTGGTATCAGCTCCTCTCTCTATATATAGTAATGCTATTCTACTTTGTTTTCTACACATGTGTACAATTTAAGATGATTCATTTTATTTTATTTCCAATGGTTGCAAGCTGTAATGGAAACACTGGGTGCGCTGAAAAGATCCTGGCTAAAAACCAATGAGTCTATTGACATGGAATCATGTCAGGAGTGGCCTCACAAGATTTGTAGGTTTTGGCCTCTCTCATTTTTCATCCACTATTTCTCTTTAGTATTATTACAGTCAAATTCCACATTGGATGTGCATTCAAATCACATTAGTGTTTGGACTTCAACCAAACATAGCAGAAAGTCTTGGTTTGTTGACATTACCTCCTTCTAGGCCGAGTTCATAACTCCTCTATTATAAACTTTAGTGATCCTGAACGTCGATGCCTTTGCGTCATGTAATATCTCACCTACGTTCCTCAAAGAGAGTGCCAATAATAAAAAGGCACTGAGGAGGTTTTTTGGTTTTGTTTGTTTTGATTTTTAACTTCTAATTGTGAATTAGTTGAAGTTTTACAGAGCAATCCTAGTTTTATGTTCAACAATTCATACATTCGGATTGAACTCATCCATTGCAATCTGATTCAACTCATCCATTGCAATTTCCTCAATGGACTACTTCGTTCCTGTTTCTGCGTCCATCCCTCTTTCTTTCCCAGCTTCTGAACGTTGTCCTTGGATAAATGCTGCCCTTTTGATCTTAAATGGTTAATTATTCTAACACAGAGCTGTGTTCAGTTCCAGACATGAAGTATAAGGGCCCTCGTCTTGGGAGTTCCACCAGTCTCTAACCAGAGACTTGGGGAGCCTACCAGTTTCTATCTGACTGGTAAGCACAATTCCTTTTAGGATTTTGAGTTGTGCTTCACATTTCCTTCAGCTTTTGGACCTTCTCATGTGACCCTTTTGGTGGCAGCAGGGCACCAGCCGGTCTCTGGTCTGGAGGCTGTGGAGACTGCTGTTAGGTTGATCCATTCCTCCACTGTACTCATTGTTTCCAACTGTCTTTCTTGCATTCTTCTTTCCTCTGGATGGGGAAAGACCAACAGCCAAATCATAAGTGGCTAGTAAGCTTTTAAGACCTCAGTGGCTCCTCATCAAATTTGGGTGCAGAACAAGGTCTTTGTGAACTATGTTATGCCAATTGACCTTGGTTTCTCTGGAGACTATGGTCCTGAGCCCCCCAGGCCCAACATTAGGGAATTCTTTTTCAGTTCAAATATATTTTCTCTCACATCTAAGGAAATGTGAATTAGCTCTCATTGTTCTATTCTTGCCCTTTTCCATTACATTTCCTTTCCCATCTTCTGCCTCACTGTTCTGAATTTAGTAGAAATCTTTAAAAAAATTCTCTCATGATATAAGTAGCTCTAGAAAAAGTTTTTTAAATTGTCAAACTTAGAGAAAATGCTTAGTAACAGGTATTCAGAGTACTACAGTTTGTAAAGCACTTCCAACGTCAATATTACATTTGAATATGATGATCTTTTGAGATGGATATTATAATTTTATTCAACAAACTGGCAAAATGAAGTTCAGAGATGCATATACTGCATTGCTCAGAGGGAATATGAAGAGAACCAGACTTTTCACTTTTTATTGATTTCAAAAAAGGGCGATTAATTCTCACTTGCCCCAGGGGATTAGCCAGTATTGAAATGCTAAAGCACCCTTTCTCCCTAAAATATGTATAGCATAGGATATATGGTATGGCATAAGATAAGAAAGAGCTACATAGGTAACTAGTCTGTGAATATGCCCCAACTCATTCTTGGAATCACTTAAAATTCTTAGTATTTTAAGCTCTGATTAAACAAACAGGAGAATAAGTAACTCTTGACCAAAATTTACATTAGATAGCATATCTGCAGTCTTTGAAAATACTCAGTCAGAAAACCTTGGATTTCTGTTTTATTTTGTTTATCATGTGCCCCAGCTAATTTTTTTTCAGGGTATGTTGACACTCAGGTTAGTTTTGAGCTGCTAGTTAGAGCATCCAGTGCCTGGCATATGTAGGCATGTAAAACATCTCAAGTAAATGAGTTTCTCCCCATGTTGACCATTGTTCCTATCAAAACAACAACAACAAACCAAACTCACTGCCATCGAGTCAATGCCTACGTATCATGACCCCTGTGAGTTTCTGAGACTGTAATTCTCTATGGTTGTAGAGAACCCCATCTGTCTCTCAGGGAGCAGCTGGTGGTTTCCAAGTGCCTAGGTCACATCGTCACGATGTGTTGATGGATTTAAAGTAGAAGCTTTATAGCATCTGAAGTGGTACAGTGGAAGGCACATGGACCTGGGAATCTGAAAAGATCGGGGTTATCTTCAACCTGCTAATCGCCATTCTTACTTTTTACACATAACTTATGATCTTCAGTCTCCTTACCTAGAAATTGGGGATTACAGTAGCCATCCTACAAGATTATTATAAGAATCATCTGAAACAATATATGCAAACTACCTAGCACAGTGATCATGCATGACACAAGCTCAAAGTTCAAGTTCAGAATGAAAAGGAAGGAATAAATAGCTATTGTGGTTCTAAGTTATTATGATAAAAATATATATAATTAAAAGAGCTCAGTATATAGTAAGCATGGGAAAGGCATATGAAGATGCCTATAAAATGTCTTATTTCTCTAAGTAATGTACATATACTGTGGAGGCAATGAGAAGCCTGAGGATGCTGAAAGTGTCGAAAGATGCATTTGAAATTTTATTCTAGAAATTATAGGGGTGGTAGCTAAAGGTTCTAGAGAGCAGTGTGGATGGAGAGGGACATTCTAAAATCCCACTTAGTAGACTGGCCAACCAGTCAGTGGTAGGACTTTCTTCTGTGTTTCAGGAACCGTGGAAGCTACTGTTAGTCTCTGACACTGAACAGGAGGAAAAGGAATGATGAGCCAGTGAGGGTTGAGGGCTGAAGTGCACAAGAACAAAGCAGAGTTGAGATGACCATGTTCTGATGGGTGAAAAGCCCAAAGTCTGTTAAAATTCATAACCAACACCATAGAGCATAATTTTTACATATGACTTGGGCGTATGACATTTTGAGAGGTTAGGAGGGTATTATTTAAATAATTTCTGATGAGTCATTTTATGTAAAAATCCTCTGCATAGTCTATAGCATCATAATGCTGCCAATAGTTCAACAATCCTGTTATCAGTTTTACTCAGAACAGCAAAAGGACACACAGTGAAGATAATTTTGAAGAGGAACAAGGTACAGATTTGTGTTTTAATAGATATCAAGACTTTCTCTAAAGCTGAACTACTCAAGAAATGCAGAATGACAAAGGGGTAGACATATACACTGAAGGAACAGAATGAACAATTTAAAACAGATACATGAAAACTTGATATATGAGAAGCCACACTGGGGGAAAGTCAGATGATTCACTAGGTATTTCTGGTCCAACTGGTTATGAACACAAAACACTAGAATCAGATCCCTATCACTCCCAATACGAAAATCAATTGCAGTGGATTAAAGACATAAATTTGAAAAGCGCATTTTAAACTTCCAGAGAAAATATTTTATCACCCTTGGCCTAGATCAGGTTTTTGGTATTTTTTTAAACAATGTATAAAGAAACACAAAGTATAATGGAAAACACTGATAAACAAAATTCCACTACTTTAAAATTTAAATCTTTTATAATTAAAAGGCACCAAACCAAGCAAAGGAACAAATATGCCAATTGCCACTGAGCTGATTGCAATGTACAGCAACCCCCTGGGTGCCAGAGTAGACTTGTTCTCCAGAGGCGTTTTCCGTGTTGGGGATGTTTGGGAAGTGTTTTTCGGAGGTGCCTCTGGGTAGGTGGCTGCAAACTGGCCTCTCCGCTAGCAGCCACGCACTTAACCAAGACCACCCAGGATTTCGTGGAAAGCACTGACAAACATGTGAGCAAGTGAGAAAGAGAGCTATGTAAGACACAGAAAAATGCATTAGAATAGAAATCATCTTTATAAATAGAAAAAAGCAACTCAGTAGAATAATAACAGTGCACTGAAAGAAAACGTGAATGGCCAAGAATCATGTGAACACAGTAATCAGGGGAAATATAAAATTAAAATCACCAGAAGATAGGATTTTACATCCGCCAGAAGCCAAGTGTTAGTGAGCTGTAGAGCAAAGAGAACTCTTATGCTTTGTTCATGGGTCGGGCTTCACTGGCCGACCTCTCTGGAAAACAATTTGATAAGATCTAGCACCCCTGAAGATGTACTAGATCCATCCTAGGGGATGGATCCCTAGCGACAGTCTCTTGGCATTTACCCAAGTTCCCCCTGTATAGTAGCAGTGCAGTGAATAGATCTAAGAGGGAGGAAGAAAGAATATTTGCATCGTTGGCTTCTCTTTGCTGTATTCTGGTTGTTGTGGGATTGCTTCTTTATTGCCAATGAGGTCCCATACCGCCTGTATTAGTCTGGGTACTTTAGAGAAACAAATCCACAGCAACTCATGTATAAGAGAGATTTTTATATAAAGGTTAAGTGCACATCAAGAAAACATCCCAACCCAGTGCTGCCCAAGCCCACAAGTCCAACATTAACCCATTAACCCATATGTCTAACACCAATCCACAAAGTCCTCCTCCATTGCACAAAACAGAGGCAATGATGCCGACTGCAGGAGGAAAGCCAAGTCAGTGAATGTATAAGCATCTCAGTGCTGGCAGGGGTCTCCATACGGCTGCTCCGGCACCCAGGGCTGCATTGGGACAGGTCCATGTGGCTTCTCCTTGGGGATGTCTTGTAGGAAGTCAATCTTGCAAGCTGAAGCAGGGAACTGCTAAGGCAGCTGCATCCTGGTGTGACCACCACAAAGCAAGAGACCTGAGAACTAGAAAGGCGAGGCTCACGGAGCCATTTATCCCTCCGCCCTTCAATTAATCTCACATGTGTTTATCGGTTAGGTTGGTACAATAAACAAACTCACCCCCCTACAGGTATTCTGGGATACTAAGGGTTTCAGATTTGTCTTTCTCTGTAGATCTGTGATTCTCCTGTGATTAGAAATAAGGATTTACATAGTGCTTGCATCAAATAATTCTGCAAATGCATTGTCTTTGAAAATTCACTGTGCTCATTCTTTAACTGCTAAGCTGTGATTTACACATTGAAAACAAATCTAACTAATGTGGAAGATAAGAGCCTCTTCGCCCCCTACATTCTGGGCGGCATAAACGACTAGTTATTACTGGGTTCTTACAATTGCAGTGGCAAAAGCAAGATGAGATCTAATGTCTGGAAAGGTGCAATGCATTGATGGGCATCTGAGTAAGCAGCAACCCCATCACTGGTTTGTAAAGAAATGGCTGTTCTGTGTAAACGGTACGTCTTCGCATGCACTAAACAGTCCTTTTTATAACATACATTTCTCCAACCATCGAAAACATGGTAGTTCTTCCCAGAGCCAGAGGAATCTCTGTTACCCTGGCAACAGCATCTTCATTCCTGCTCCCAAGTACCACCTGATGATTTCAAGTCTAACAGCTGTGCAATATCTACATTTCCACAGAGGACAGAAAATGCATCCATGCATCCTCTCACGGAGCATTTAAGAAGAAATGAGCTTACAAATGTGGGGAAGGAGGGGAAGAGATAGCACCACATGCCAGCGGAGCCAATTGGCGTGCAAAAGTGCCAACTGTAGCCTTGCAGGCTTGACCGGAGCAGGCAAGGCCACCTCCTTAGGAGCATGGGGCTGCTGGGTGGATTTTCCGCCTGATTCATCATGTATATACTTTTGAATGAAAATTGACATTCTGCTCAGCAGCAGAAATTTAAACCAGAAGGGCGTGCAGCCGTCACCTGAGAACATGAGAGATGGAGGGATACAGAAATAAAACAAAACAAAAAACACTTCCAAAACCTATCATCTGTTTCTTACTTATTTCTCATTGTTCCTACCTAACCTTTCTCCAAAGCAGTGGTTCTCAACCTTCTTAATGTTGCGACCCTTTCATACAGTTCCTCATGTTGTAGTGACCGCCCCCCCAACCATAAAATGATTTTCGTTGCTACTTCATAACTGTCATTTTGCTACTGTT
>NW_022103909.1:7676873-7691498 GCF_000313985.2 Echinops telfairi | reverse complement strand
CCCCTGCTACCCATTTCTTCATTATTTTCATCATTTTTTTGTTCCCTTTCCCTACCTCCTCCCCAGTTGGTGTGTGGCAGTTTTATTGACATTTAATTTACCTCTCATACAATTCAATGGTTTAGACTCATTAAGTGTTTCACTGTTTTTATTTTGTGATGCAAGAATGGGAACTTTCAATGAACCCATTAGTAAACGCTTCAGAAAAACATAACAAAATGTTATTAATGACTTTAAAGATCAATCTGCAAATTGAACTTCCAAGTGACCGTGTAGCTATTCAAAGGACTGAGCAGCATAAAACAAAGAGGATGGGAAGGGGTGACAACTAAGTGGGAAGCAGCGCTCTTAGGGAGGAAGCAGGAGAAAAGAGGGGAGTAAAGGCTTGCCTGGAGAAGGAAATGCAGCCAGAGAAGTGATAAAGAAAGGAGAGGAATAAGGGGTAGGGGTGGGGGGCAGCTCCAAGCCCCTGGCTGCTCAGCAGAGGTGAGTCCTAGGGCTGTGTGATGACACTCAGCTCGGGGAGGGGGCAGGATAAGAGGGGCAAAGGCAGAAGTCTGAGAAAGAGTTTGGATTTTCTGGTCTGGAGGACATGCTCTGCTGGCAGCTTCTAGCTGCCTGTGCTCAGGTGAAGATCAGCAGGTAAGCCCTGGGGAGCAGGTGGGGGAGGGTGGATGGTGTGAGATGTACTCTTTGTCCCAGGGACCTTTTTCTTCCCATTTCACCCCACTCCTTTCCACCCCACATTTGGACCTCCCCTCCTTCATTTCTATCCACATCTTCACCTCATTCCTAAGTAACCAATGTTTAATCAAAACAAGGAAGGAGCCCTGGTGGCATTGTGCTAAAGGCCTTGGGCTATTAGCCCGAGGTCAGCAGTTGGACTCCAGCAGCAGCTCTGGGGGAGAGAAAGGAGGCTCTCTGCTCCCCTAAGATGTGCTGCCTTGCAAACCCACAGGGGCAGCTTGGCTGTGTTCTACCAGGTTGTTGGGAGTCAGAGTCAACTGGAAGGCAGCGAGTTTGTTTTTTTGAGGTATCAAAACAAAGAGATACACGTGTTTTTTGTTTGTTTTTTTACCTAATACTAGTAGGAAAACCACTGAGCAATTTTCACACTTATCCTGGTGAAGGTGTTAAGTGCATTGGGACTCTCAGAACCTGATGGCTACAGCAAGCCAGCCATTCTCCTGGTTTTTCACTTTAAATTATGCAGGGCCTTTGATTCAGGAATCCCATCACTAAACAATGACCTTAGGTTTTTCAAGAGTGGGCCAAGTCAAGATACCTGTATAAAACTGTTCTTTACAGCATGTACTACGTTCAAAAGAACAATAAGGTAGAACCACCAGCTAAGTGGAAGCAGTTTTCAGTGGGGAGTTAGTCATTACGACCTGTTAATGAGACAGAATGACACAGGTGCCTGTAAAAAGGAGGCCCGTTTTCTGTGTTTATGGAAAAGGATCTTAAAGGTCCTAGTCCAGGGGTTCTCAACCTTCCCAACGCCGCGGCCCTTTCATACAGTTCCTCATGTGGCGGGGACCCCCAACCATAACATTATTTTCATAGCTACTTCATCACTGTCATTTTGCTACTGTTATGAGTCATCATGTAATATCTGATATGCAGGATGTATTTTCATTGTCACAAATTGAACATAATTAAAGCATAGTGATTAATCACAAAATAATATGTAATTATATATTGTGAAATATTTATGTGTTTTCTGATGGCCTTAGGCGATCCCTGTGAAAGGGTCATTTGATTCCCAAAGGGGTCACGACCCACAGGTTGAGAACCGCTGCTCTAAAGGATCCCTGCACAAGGCTAAATACTTGGCTACTAGCTGCAAGGTTGGCAGTTTGAACCCACCTGGGGCATCTTGGAGACTGGCACTCTGCTTGCACACCCTCTGCAGCAGTTCTTCTCTGCATACACTGAGTAGCCATGAGTTAATGGTGCCCACCAACAACCTTTTCCAATGGGCTGGGACCTCCCTGAGATCTTGTATGAAGAAAGCGAGTCACCTCTTTGGTAACCTCTGTGTTAGGTATCCGAGTGCTAAAGAGGAGAACAATCTTGCTGGGCTGCAGGGTGACAAGGAGATGGGGAATAACTTCCTCTCCTCTCCAAAGACTATGGATGAACAGTGTTAAATATTTATGCGTCTTACATTTATATATACATCTTAATGTATATAAATATATATTTAAAGTTTTTATTTTCCTATCCCTGATGATCATGTTTCTATAATATGGAAAGCTACAAAGAGAAAAATGTGTACAGCAGCAAGAAAAACAGTCACTGGAAATGCTAACATAAAATTATTTCAGTCTAATCTATCAACTTTTTAAATCTTCAAGTCGCATTCAGAAGAATTCAAGTTAGCTAGCTACATTATAACTGGATTGCCAGTTATGAGTTTTACTGCTTTAAATGAGTACTTTGATTCAGGTATGGAATTTTAAGTTGTTTTTTAAAATTTTATCATTTAAATGTATATATCAATTCCGATAAGCGTTGCATGAGCCCCCAATAAAATGATTTAAATAATAATAAAAAAAGAAAATGGAAAAAATTGTCATTAAAAAAATTATTGTTGCAGTGGGTTCATTTTCTTTTCTCCTTCCACCCAGGGTGTCCTCCACTTTGTTTGTAGAAGTTGTGCTTGCAGGCACCTCTGCTTAGACACCAAATGGAGATGATGCAGAATTTTCTTTGGCATGAATTTTCCTTCTTTCTTTTTTCATGAGCTACATTTCAGCACATCAAAGTATCACCGACAAGTCTACGGAATCATCTAGTCTGCAGCTGGACACCTCTCAGATCTTACTCATCAGCCTATTGAACACTTCCCTTTTCAGAAACAGATACATACAACATTTTTAGAAAGCCTTGTTTTACCTGCCCTGGCTTTCTAAATTAAAGCAGCTGAATTTGATGCAAGTTCAGTGTTGTTTCCTTTAAGTATTAACTCATCTTTCTGGGCTTGAGACATAGGACAAGCAACACCTGTCCTCATCCAAACCCTTTGGATGTATTTTTCACCTAAGAAGTAGGGATTTCAACAAGAGATCCATTCTCCCCTGAATAGCCACGTTGATGAGGAAGTGAGCATCCACAGACTTCACCTTGTATCAAAAGTCCCCTGAGACACCTTAGTCATATTCTGTACAGGACAGTGAGAACTGCAACCAGTTTCTCTACACCCCTCTCACTGCCCCCAGGTCAGCTCAAAGGTCTGCTTTGATGAAGCCCCTCTGCAGGGTTCTTCTGGTGCCCTTCACAAACTGTGCCCCTTCAGGGAGATGCCCCCATTCTCTGGAATGCGGATGGTCCGGCTGCTGAGAATGGTCTTCATTTTAGCAGTAGATGCAGCTCTTTGATAAGACTTTTGTGCTGTGGAATCTTTTCAAAGGCAGCTTGTTGGTTTCATGTAACCTCATCCTTGAAGAAGGAGAGATTTAGCCAACCTATTATAAGAAACCTGGAATAGATTACTTGACCAATCAACTGAAAGAGATTGATATTTGTGCTCATTCCAAAGAAAGGTGACCCAACAGAAGGCATAAATTATCATACTATCAAAAATAACACAAAGTAAAATATTACATAAGTAAATATTATACAAGTAATATTGTGTAAGTTAAAGTTTACTGCAGATAATTAAAAAAAAAATGGATGTGGCAGTACATCAACAGAGAGCTGCCAGACATTTAAGCCAGATTCAGAAGAAGATATGGAACCAGGGATATCATTTCTAACATCAGATAGATCTTGGCAGAAAGCAGAGACTATCAGAAAAGTGTTTACCTGTGTGTTATTGACTATGCAAAGTATATAACATAACAAACCTGAATGACATTGCAAAGAGTAGGAATTCTAGAACATGTACTCATGCTCATGTGCAACCTGTACACAGACTAGGTAACGGTACAAGGGAGCACTATGTGGCATAAAATCAAGAAAGTTGTGCATCAGAGTTGTATACTTTCTGCATCCTTACTCAAGCTGTATGCTGAACAAGTAATCTGAGGCTCTAAATGATCTGAAGAAGAAGGCAAGCCCAGCATGGAAGGAAGGCTCAAGAACAACCTGTGAGATGGAGATATGTAGATGACACAACCATACGTGCTGAAAGTAGGAAGGGAGGGAGGCAGTCGTTTACACAGAGTACCAGGGCCCGATAGATGGATAGAATAGTAATTAAACTGATGGATTGAGGAAGCGAGTTCTGTGGCTATCTGGAGTGAGTATTTTCAGGAGGGGGATCAAAGAGCACATTTTAAGTCCTTCTAAGACTTTCGGCTGGGGTTTCTAGTGAGCTGAGATGCCATGCTAGGATTCCAAAGAGAAGCGTGTATATATATCACAAATCAAGAGGATCTAGTGTTTCAAGAAAGATCGAATGGTTATCTCTGCCAGATATTGCTGTCACGGTGAGCGAGCAAAGAGTCCAGAGCTGACCATCAGAGGTATCAACTGCCGAGGTCCTTGGTGACCTTTAGAAGAATGATTTCAATGATGCAATGAGGATGAATGAGGTTTGGAGTGGATTCTAAGAAAACCTGGGAAAAGCTGCGCTGGAGACTGGGTACAGAGCACTCTGAGAAATAGGTGGTAGCTGAGGAGAATGTGGGACCAGCCGAGGTTGGTTTTTTTAAACGGGAAAAATTGCTACAGTGCATTTGCCTGCTAAAATGATCCAGTTGTTACTGTTTGGTGCCATTGAACCCACTCTGACTCATAGTGACCCTGTAGACTGTATGTACTATAGAATGAACCACTGCCACAAGCTTTCCTACGTCTGAGTCCATTAGTGTAGCCACTGTGAAAGCCATCTCCTCGAGGAGGGTCCTTTTTGTCTGCTGACCCTCTCCTTCACCAAGCATGATGTCCTCTTCTAGGCACCAGTCCCTCCTGATAACATGACCCAAAGCACTACGGGAGACAGATGATCTCAGGAGCATTCTGGCTATCCTTCCTCCAGACCGATTTTTCTTCTTCTGGCCATCCACAGTACTCCCAATTCTTCAACACTACCATCATTCAAATGCATCAAGTCTTCTCTGGTCTTTCTTATTCACTGTCCAGCACTCACAGGCATAGGAGGTGATTGAACATGCCATGACCTGGGTCAACGGCTCCTTAGTCCTCAAAGTGACAATCTGATATTGCAAGAAAGAGTAGACAGATTAGTGGAGCAAGGCCTTTGACTAGGTGAGGGCGTGGACTCCAGGGTACAAGTGGCCAGGCTAGTTTTGGACAGGAGCATAGTGACAGAGGAGAAGCTGGGTGTGTGTGTGGGCACAGGGTAAACACTTTGGCATGTGGTCAGGGTGGTTCGGCTGGGCCCCGATGGACTCCTGTCCTTTCACTCCAGTTGATATATTGGAGAGATGAAGATACCATCTGCATGCTTGCTGCCATTTGCATCAGTTCTCTCCTTGAAAGGCTGACCCTCTGGCTCTCCTCTCGTAGGCACACACACGCAGGCCCTTCTCCAGCCTGTTCTTGTCTACCCCCTCTCTTTTGGTAATGTAAGTATGACATGCATCTCCAACTTTGCTGACATACACACCTAAACTGCTTCGATGAAGTAAGGACGGTGAATTCTGTGTGGGGTGGATTCTAAGAAAGACACCTAAAGTCATACAGCAGGGAACAGAAGCTAGATGTTGTGCCGTTTCTGGGCTCCCTGATGCCATCATCAATGTGGGCAGGGACGCTCTTCTGCTTTTATCCAGGTTGGACCCATCCCATGTGGGGAGGATTGTGTCAATGCCAAGTTCAGTCTGGCCTAGAGTGCTGCTTCTACCAAATGGAGGGGTTTCCACATATGCTCAATAAATGGACGGTCTCATCACACCCTCTGCCGAGTTGAAGCATGAAGCAGTCTGTCCTCCTCTGGCCACAGTCTTTAAGGGACTCTTCTTCCTACTCACCCTCCTTTCACCTTCTGGTTAGCACTCAGCTTTTTTGTTTGACTATTTTGATTTGGGGGGAAAAGCAGGGTTTGTGTGCTTATCCAGTTATCCTTAATCAGAGAGTTAGACATTTTGAGCTTGGATGGGAACCAATCTAGGCCTTGTAGTATAACTTCTCATCTACTCTGACGTCTTTAGCTGCCTCGCTTGGCCACTTCAGGCACCACCTAACAAATATGTCCAGCAGAACCTTCTGCTTTCAACACAGGAAACACACACACAGACCCACAGATAGACAGACAGACACACACACACACACACACACACTTGCGCACGCGCACACCTGCTTTGCTCTCTTCTGTAAGATGTTGTAAGAGAAATATGCGAATGCTTAGCCTGGAAACAGCTCTCTCTTCTGCCCCAAGGGCTGCTATTGCATCTCATGGGGTCTCTGAGGGTGGACTTTGGTGTGCATCTAGCTGTGACCTTAGGTAGGATACATTCTCCTCAAAATCTGCTACTTCACTTTTCTTTCTTTCTTTTTAAAAATAATCTTTCACTGCGCTTTCAGTGAAAGTTCACATAGGAAATTGAGTTCTCATGTGACAATGCATATACAAATTTTTAAGGAGCCTGGTGGTGCAGTGGTCAAAGTGCTCTGTTGCTAACCCACACGTGGGCAGTTCGAAGTCACCAGTTGCTCTTCTGGAGAAAGATGTGGCAGTCTGCTTCCAAAAAGATTTACAGCCTTGGAAACTGTCGATGGCAGTTGGACTCTGTCCTCCAGGGCCCCTGTGAGTGGGAAGAAACGTGATGACAGTGGGTTTAGGTATATGGCATTAGTTACATTTCTCACAGGGTATAAACATTCTCTTTCATTGTGTTCTGGTTGTTCCACTTCCAGGACTCTAGTTTCCCTGCCCCCTTGTCTGTTCAACTTTGCTCCAGTGTAATTTTTGATATTTTGGTCTCATACATTTTTTTAAAAAGTGGCACACTATGCTCATCGTTAGTATCCTTTACTTTGTTTGCTGCTCTGTAATTTCACTAGAAGGTGATTGACAGGGACAGGGATAGGTTCAGTTCTAGGTTTTAAAAGCGTCTTGGGACTAAGGCTTCAGGATGTCTTCTGTTTCGGTTTGCTTGGCTTTTTAGAAAATAAAAATTTGAGTTGTGCTCTACATTCTGCTCCGACTCTCTGGGCCCCTGTGCTGGGCCCCTGGCTGGAACACTGAGTGGTGGTGCTGGTTGGGGGCCAAAATGAGCTCTTCTGGTCTCAGGAGAGCAGAGGCCGTGGCTCAGGGAAGTGCTCAGCCCTGTGGAATTGTTCCTTCTCTGAGACTTTGGTTTCTTTCCCTTTTCTCCTGATCAACAGAGACCGATAACTGGGACTCAGCTCTCTGCACGCAAACTTTAAAAAACACATTTTATTGGGGGCTGTACAGCTCTTATCACAATCTATCCATCCATCCATTGTGTCAAGCATATTTGTACATATGTTGCCATCATCATTTTCAAAACTTTTTTTTTCTACTTGAGCCTTTGGTATCAGCCCCTCCCACCCCGTTCCATCATGAACCCTTGATAATCAATGTTTTCCATGTCTTACACTGACCAATGTCTCCCTTCACCCACTTTTCTGTTGTCCATCCCCATGGGAAGGGTTATATGGAGATCATTGTGATCAGATTCCATTTCTCCCCCCACCTTCCCCTCCTATTATCCCTACTCTCATTATTGGTCCTAAGGGGTTTATCTGTCATGAATCCCCTGTGTTTTCAGCTCTTATCTGTACCAGTGTACATGCTCTGGTCTAGCTGGATTTGTAAGGTAGAACTGGGGTCACGATAGTGGGAGGGGGCAGCATTAAAGAACTAGAGGAAAGTTATTGGTGCTATCCCCACTCTGACTGGCTTGTCTCTTCCTTGTGACCTTTCTGTAAGGGGATGTCCAATTGTCTACAGATGGGCTTTGGGTCTGCACTCTGCACTCCCCCTCATTCACAATGATATGATTTTTTGTTCTTTAATGCCTGATACCTAATCTCATTGACACCTCGTGATCACACCTACTGTGGTACTTCTTCCATGTGGGCTTAGTTGCTTCTCAGCTAGATGGCTGCTTGTTTACCTTCAAGCCTTTAAGACCCCAGATGCTATATCTTTTGATAGCTGGGCACCATGAGATTTCTTCATCATCACATTTGCTTATTCACCCGCTTTGTCTTCAGCGATCGTGTCAGAAAGATGAGCATCACAGAAGGCCGGATTATTAGAACAAAGTATTCTTGCATTGAGGGAGTACTTGAGTAGAGGCCCAATTCCACATCATCATATGTAAATAGATTTACATATGTACATGCCTGTATTTAGACCTATATAAATGCCCTTTGCCTCCTAGTTCTTTCCTCCATTTTCTTTTATTTTTCTCTTGTGCCACTATCATGTTTGGCCTTCATTCCAGTTTCAGTAATTCCTCTAGACTATATTGCCCGTGGTCAAGCCCCACTAGGCTTCCTATAACCTCCTTGCCTTGTTGTTCCCTTGTCCCTGAGTTGTTTGACAACACCTTCCTTTTCCCTGCCTCCCCCTCTCCCGGGTCCCCCAAGAACCATTGGTCCCCTTGTTTTCTCCCCTGGATTGTTTATCCTGCCTATCTTATCTAGATAGACATGCAGAGACAATAATAAGCATAAAAACAAGACAGAGCAAAACAAAATAAAAAACTCCAAACAACAATGACACGCAAACTTTTAAGACCCCAGACACTGCTCATTTTACTAGGATGCAGAACATCAAGTTTGTGTACTCTATTATATCGACTGAGTTGTCCCATGAGACTAAGATCCTAGGGCTTCAAACTCAGAAAATCCATCTCTCAGAAAACCAAGGCATTTGTTAATGTCTGAGTGTTCCCTGTAAGTGTGTCTTTTAAGATAGCTATGCCTTCACAACCATTTCCATATTTCACACACTTCTATCTACACACACACACACACACACACACACACACAATATCACACCTGTACCTACCTACATACTTACATACCTGTATGCATTCATATGTGACCAGACACTGTTCTCCCATCCTTGTTGGTGTTATTCCAACTTACATATGTTAAGCAAATCTGCTATTTTCTACTTCTTAAACAGTATATTGTAAGTGACAGCAGTCTCCTGTTACACATGTGTTCACATGTACACATGTGTAACACCATGTGTAGTATGGCCCCATAAACTCTTGTGCCATCTCATGGTTAATTAGCTCAAACGCCTAATTATCATGAGGTGTTATTAAAAAGGTAGAGCTGTAGATGGATGAGAAGGATATTTCAAGTACTGAAGTAGGAATCACAGAACCAAGGAATATATTTAGATGGCACATAAACACTGTGCCTTGAAAATGAATGTTATTTGTCTTAGGTTAGTAAGTATTTTTTTGAAACATAGTGAAGTTTTGAAGTGTTTGGTGTTGTCTCATACTTCCAGAAACACTTTCACTAGAAGAAAACTTGGCATGAAAGAGCTCAGCTACAAATATAACCAGCGCCTTTGCCCCCGCTGCCCATCTCGCGCTCCCCAGAAAGTTGTGCAGGGGTCTTTTGCTTGGACTTGCTGCTTGTTGCCATCTCTTGCCCCTCTTCCTTTTTGGTATGAGAACTCATCAATAAGAAAATGATGGCCTTATTAACATGTCCATATATGTTTACCATGTGTGTGAGGGTGAGAGGTGGGGAGCTCTAGGCCAAAGCTAGAATGAGTCCTATGAATTGTGTGCTTGTTTGGACCCTGGGCCACTCCTGCCCTCACATGGTGCCAGTACATTCTCCAGACAGCTCCAACACCCCGCTCTGTTTCTAGCCCACTCCTATAAAATTCCACGCCAAGGTACAAGCCACAGGCCTCTCTTTCTCGGGTTTTCATGCAAACACCATTTTAGAAGAAAGTGTAAATGTCAAACCTGCAAGACTTTTGAACAGAGGAGGCTTCATCTCATTCGGTTCACAACATGCCAAAATATTCTGTGGCAAGTACTCAAATTTTAGTAGTGGCGTGTAAATTCCAGAGGGGGCGCGGGGAATGGAATTGCTGTGTTAGAGGAATGGGATAAAAGGAGAAACAGTGAGATCCTCATACACATTCCTGGGAGAGACCTAGAGGACCTGGCTATGGACATCGCTTTAATGGCTGCTTCGTGCAGATCAGTAAATAAACTCAGTCCCCACACTATGTAGAGCACCCAACACTGATCCCGTTAGGCATGGATGTGAAGTGCCGATTCTGAAAGACACTTATGAATATGCACATAGAACTCGCTGCAGGAAGAAGTTAGCGTCTTTCTTCAAATATTCCATATGTACACATTCCAGAGTAAATAAATACACAGTCAGTGCTCGTCATCTGAGCACTAGAAAGCACATTTGTAATCAGCCCTAGACAGCAGGGGAAACTTCCTGCAGGCTCTGAGGAGGTGTACCCTTCATTTAACAGATGTTTATTGATAATAGGAGGCAGGAAGCTCTATGGCATGTCTCTACCTTCAAAGGGCTTTAACAGTCTGATAAAGCGCTTTAGGAGACTTTGGCCACCAGGAAATTGAAGAGAACTTTGCAGCGCTATATGAGAAAGGTATAAACCTGGAAAGAGGCAAGAGAAGGTCAAATGTTTTATTTAAAAATTATAAACGAAAATAATATCTATGCAATCTGAAAAAGTCTCAAGGAACCAATAAGGGCAAACATGGCGATTTTATGCATTCACCTAGAGCAGTGGTTCTCAACCTGTGGGTCTCGACCCCTTTGGGGGTTGAATGACCCTTTCACAGGGGTCGCCGGATTCATAACAGTAGCAAACTTACAGTTATGAAGTAGCAACAAAAATAATTTTATGGTTGGGGGGTTACCACAACATGAGGAACTGTATTAAAGGGTCACAGAATTAAGAAGGCTGAGAACCCTAAGTATCCTAAATTATGAGATATGTTCCATTGAACTTTAAAAATATTGGATGAAAGCTGTGGATCCCAAAATATGCATGTGCCTTCACCTCAGACAGTTATATAAAAGGCTAAGGGATTTGGAATCTGAGTTCATGAGCTCTGTATTTTCAACCCCACATAGTTCTCGTATTGTGGTTTGGGTGTTATAGCTTTTACATACCTAGCTTCTCCAGTAGAATGTTAGCACTTCTGGAATAGGGTTGAATCTGCTGTCAGGATTCAATTTGTCCTTAATTGAAAGTATCTTTCTGTGTAGCATGATGCTTGTTATGCTTGGTAGAGGGCACTAGAAAGGTTGACTGACTGCCTGACTCTCTTGCTTAGGCATTAGGTTAATACAGCATCTTCCCAATGTCAGTTAAGTGATACTTCATAGTTCGCCCCATAGCAGTTTATTATTTATATGATTATTATCTACTCCCTGTAGCTGCAAGATAATGCTTTGTGGTGACAGAGAGTTACATGTTACCATATTTCAGAATGAGAATGCTACTTTCATTCTGTTTTCTTTCAGTCTAGAGTACTCCGGGGAGAGCATTGTGATTGAGTGATGGTGTGGCATTGATCTCTCTCTGACATGTGGATGTTTTATTTCACAACAAATATAGGGGCTTCTCTATAGGCAGCATTGGAGTCCCTGGGTCATGCAAATAGGTAATGCACACAGCTAACCAAAAGGTCAGAGGTTCAAGTCTGTCCCAAGACACCGCAGATGCAAGGCCTGGTGATCTACTTCTGAAAAATCAGCCACAGTTCCGTGGCACATGTGGTGTCCCCATGAGTCGAAGTCAACTTGATGACAGCTGGTAGAAGGCATTATCTGGCGACAAGGGAGTCACATTGCTTTGCTTCTTCTTGCATTGGTTTTTACTGTTGTGCCAAATGATATTAATTTCCTATTTATGGAAGGGATAAAAGTTTTTTTTCTTTTAACATCTACTTAAGAAAACAGTTCATTAGTTCACTGTATCGGTGTAACACGCTACCCACGAACATGGTGGCTTAGGACAAAGCAGTGGTTGACCTGGGGTCTCTGGGTGATTGTGTTCCTTTGGGCTGTTCTGCTTCTCCCCATGACATCTGTTAGAGTCGCTCCTGGGACCTGAGAGCTTGGCTGCGGCTGGAACGTCAGAGATGACTTTGTTCAGATGTCTGGCCGCACAGCTGGTGTGACTGGAGTAGTTGCTGTTGGCCAAGTCGTGCTCTCTCTCTGTATTGTCTCCCATCATCCAATAGTCTGCCCTGGACTTTCTCAGTATGAAGAGTCAGAGAGAAAGCTGCAAAGTCTTTGAAGGCCTGCACCTGGAAGTTACCAGGCATCATTCTTGCCACTTTTAATGGATCAGAGCAAATCACTACCCCCATCTTTTGGGGAGGGGCTACATGTATGGCTAGGAGTGAGGAGATTTTGTTTTTAAGTAAGCAATTTTTTTGTTGTTGTTTAAAACTAGCTTGTATCACAAAAGAATTGAAATCACTTTCAGTTTTGCTTTTCCTCATTTTACGTATAACCACTCAGATCAGTGTTTGGATCAGATGAGTAAGGAGACCGGAGGGTGATGTCATTGGAAAGCAGTGTGCCACACAGGGTAAGTAAGTCACAGGACAGGTTGCAGCAGATATGGCAAAAGGTGTGAGGTTGCTATTTACATGGCTTGTGTTTGGAAGATGCTTTATTAAGTTCACACCTAAATATTGCAAAAGGTCAGTCAATTGAGATCTTTTAGTGCCTTGTACATACTAAGCATATTACTGCATGGAAGGTTTAAAATGAGAGATAACACAGGATCCAAACAGCTTAGGGTCTAGTGAGGGAGATGACTATATAAAGACACATTTATAACAAATGAACATCTTTTGCATGTTGTAGTGAAAGAGCTAAAACACAGAGTTCAGACATTTTATGCACAAATTTGAGTGGAAATGTATTTTTCCAGGCTGATGACTTTTATCAGATTCTCAAACAAGTGTGAGACCTGAATGGCCCCAAGAAGCACTGACTCGATAAAGGGACGTGGTGCTGTGGCACAGAGAGATCCAACCTCCTAACCTAACTGCAGTGCTCGGGAAAAGCCTTCTTAGAAGCGGAGACCTCAACCGAAGACAAAGAAGGCATCCATAACACGGGGAACAAGTCATTCATTCATGTAATGAATGTTCACTGAGCGCTGTGTCAATTAAGTAAAGCTTAACATGGGGAATAATTCATTCCTTTAATGAGTGTTCATTGAAGTCTCTGTCAATTAAGTAAGCCTTAACATATGCACTTTTTACAAAACTACGTAGAGGTCAGGTATTCCCAGGATGTAAAATATGGACTCTGAGCCCCAACCAAATCTAGCTGTCTTTCAAATGTGTGCAACGCCTCCACTGCGGGTGTGGGGTGAAAAGAGAGGGGCTGACCTAAGTAAACTCTGGAGAAGGTGGCTAACGGAGGTGGCCATGCCACCTTATTCTAATTGCTGTTGTCATCCCCATACAGTGAGGGTTCTCAATTCTGATACTGCCTTACACATACACCGGAATGGAATGATGCAGTAAATGATAGTAGATGTTTTCACCTTCTACTGCCTTCAAGGTGACTCCAACTCAAAGGACAGGGGAGAACTGTCCCTGTGGGTTTCTCAGATTGTAACCCTTTTTTTTCCCCTGTAGATGTCAAAGTTTATTAGTGGTTACTAGGGTCAGTATACAGAAAGTGGGGGGTGGAGGGTAGCGGGGATGAAAAAACTGCATGGATCATGGAATGGTATGCTTGCAAACATATTCCTTTAATTGCTGTCAATAAGGCTTAACCCTGTAAATAATTGAATGGGCAAAAGTGT
The DNA here is from genome assembly GCF_000313985.2 of Echinops telfairi. NCBI lineage: Eukaryota > Metazoa > Chordata > Mammalia > Afrosoricida > Tenrecidae > Echinops > Echinops telfairi. Next base: position 7,677,751 of record NW_022103909.1, on the reverse strand, counting down.
GTGATAGATACACAAGGGGACTTCAAAAAGTTTGTGGGAGTCTTCCATTATTTTAAAATGTGTTCACAGTCATCACTGGGGCTATATCTTGCTGATTTGTTTGCTGGCTTGCTCTTGCATCTGCATGGCCAGGCGCAGGGCCTTTCTGAAACCTTGCAGGCTGAGAGGTACTTGGTAAATTTGGCGAGGGTGGTTTCTGCTTTGTTCTCAATGGTCTCCAGGTCATCGTCAAGCTGCGTGGTCATCGTGGGAGAGCTTAGGTCAGGTTGGCCCTTGCTTTGAGCTGAAGAGGTGCGAGGAGTCTCGGGCAGAAGACACATCTGGGAGCGCCGGCTATGAAGTGTTCAGGCTACGGTTCTTCTCTTGTAACCCTTAAAAAAAAAATCGCGGGGGCTGTACAATTCTGAGCACAATCCAGCCATCCATCCATTATGTCAAGCACATTTGTGCATTTGTTAACATCATCATTTTCAAAACATTTTCTTTCTACTTGAGCCCTTGCTATCAACTCCTCATTATTTTTCTTCCCTCCCTCATGAACCCTTGATAATTTATAAATTATTATTATTTTTTCATGTCTTATACTGACAGATGTCTCCCCTCACCCACTTTTCTGTTGTCCATCCCCCTGGGAGGTGGTTATATGTAGATCATTGTGATCGGTTCCCTCTTTCTCCCCCTACCTTCCCCTTCCCCTCTTGGTATCACTAGTCTCGTTCTTAGTCCTGAGGGGTATAGCTGTGCTGGATTCCCTGTGTTTCCAGCTCTGATCTGTACTAGTGTGCATCCTCAGGTCTAGCTGGATTTGTAAGGTAGAATTGGGATCATGATAGTGGGGGGAGGAAGCATTAAAGAACTAGAGGAGAGTTGTATGTTTC
>NW_022103909.1:7662560-7675555 GCF_000313985.2 Echinops telfairi | reverse complement strand
TGTGCTCTCATCAGACATGTCCCTCTCCCTGATTTATAGTTTCAGTGCTGTCATCTGAAGTTAATTCTTATGCTTGGAGGGGACTGTCCATGTAGTTGGGATTGGGGCCGGAGATTGTAACTTTTGAGGAGAGTCAAAAGCTTCATCTTTCTCTTATGGAGTGGCCGGTGGTTTCTAACTGTCCACTTTGTGATTAGCAAGCCAATGCGTAACCCAGTACACCACCAGAACCCCTTCAGATACTCTTACTACTCCTTTTACATAGGCAGCAATTGCGGCTCAAAGAGCTGGATTGGGAGCTTGCATTCCTTTTCTCGGGCAGCTGTAACAAAACAATACCAACTAGGTGACTGATATTTATTAACTCACAGTTCTGGAGGTTAGAAATCCTACTCAAAATCAACCAGGGGATACTCTTTCGAGGTGTGTAGGGGAAGAAGCTTTCTTATCTCTCTCGGCTCCTTTCAGGCATTTTTTGGCTTATAGCTGTATCTTCACATGGCCATCTGCCTTCGTTATCTGGTGCTGCTGCAACAAAAATGGACGGTTTTAAAGAAAAGAAATATCTCCTCTTGCAAGTTGTTTTGTTTGTTGTTGCATGTCAACTAATGGGTCCTGACTCCTAGAGACCCTCTCTACAAGAGAATGAACCCCCTCATTCCTGCACCATCCTCATAATGTTCTTACATTTGTGCTCATTGTTGCACTCACAGTGTCACATTGTCACAGTGTCTCTGTGAGGGACTTCCTCCTTTTTGCTGTCCTGCTACTTTACAAAGCATGATGTCCTTTCTCAGGACTGGTCTCTCTTGATAACATATCCAACGTACACGAGAGGAAGTCTTGCTTTCCTTGCTTGTTTGTTATGAGGTGCCGTCAAGTCGGTTCCAACTCATACCCATCCCATGCACAACAGAATGCAACCTGGTCCAGCCCTGCACCATGCCCACCATTGCTGTGCTTGAGCCCATCGTTGCAGTCATTGTGTCAGTCCATCTTGTCAATGGTCTTCCTTTCTTCATGACCTGTTTTATTTACCTTACCAAGCATGGTGTCCTTTCCAGGGATTGATTTCTCTTGAGAAGGCTGAATTCAGGGCACCAGCTCCAGGGGAAGATTCTCTGTCTCTGTTGGCCCTGTGAAAAAGTCCCTGTCTTCTTTCAACATCTGGGGACCTGACATTCCTTAGAGATGTCTTTGGAATGTCTTGATATCAATCTTCTTTTGGGTCTAGGATGTTCTTAGCATAGGAATCCTGGGTCCAAAGGACACACTGTTCCTGGTTCTTCTTCATTGGTCAGACTCAGGTCCCTCCCATCTCGACTTGCTTGATTCATTTCTTATTTATCTAAAAACGAGTGAACTGAAAATAAAACCTAATACTGTAGAATGCATTCTGACTTCTTAACATAGCCGTCTTGAGTCCTGTCTCATTAATATCATAGAGGTTAAAGTTTAGGGCACAGAGGATAATTATATCAGACCACAAAGTGAAAGGTAATTGTATAGCACCGAGAATCATGTCCGATCCAGATCAACACTCCTTACATCTGCCTTCCTGCATTTCTTCTCTCTTTTAAGGGTACTACTCAAATTGGATTAGGACTTACCCTTCTCTAGTGTGACCTTATCTTAACAAACACCCTCAAACACCTTTTCAAAACAAAGTTTTCTTCACAAGTACCAGGATGTTGGACTTCAGCATATCTTTTTTGGAGGAGGCAAGTTAACAGATTTGGTGCTAACAGGTGAATGAGGACTGATCATAAATGTAAGAAAGAAAGATTTTTCTCTCGGGTGGAAAAACATCATTTGGGAAAAAGCTGGTTCATCTTTGAAGCCTGCGAAGAGGTAGTCAAGCCAATCTCCCACACATGGAGAGGGGCCCAGGGCCAGGATGGCGGCTATCTAAAGTCACTGCCGAGACACTCATAATCCCAAACCACACTGAACACACCCCAGAATTACAAAGTGTGTTTTTAGAGAGGCCTTGAAGCACCACATATAACCTTAATATTGGGTTAGTTTCTAAAATTTTTTTTTTTTATCCTAGTAAAAGGTGAATTTTGAGGTAGCTGCGTAGGGATCTGGAACCTCATTTACTTGTATATATCCCGACAGGAGAGAATTACAAAGATAAAGGTTTGATTAAAAGGGGCAAGATCCTACCAGATTTTATGGGTGGATTATGTGAATGAAGGAGAATTATGCGAACAGGAAGGAGACCTTCAGGCTGGATTTATTTCCAGCTCTATGGGGAATGTTGGGATCCGTGTTGACTCTCAGGGACCATTCAGGAACTGTTGAAGTTCCTTTAATGTTCATAGTGGGGGCCCAGGGGGATTCATTAGTTTAGGTTTCATAATGATACTGCTAGAAACAAGCAGAACATTTATGGACTTTCTCACTTCATTATAGAAATTCTTTCTGGCACCTCTTCATGACTGGTGTTCTCCTGGGCATCCTGGTACTCCATGCCCTGGGCATGGGAGGCTCCCCATTAGCTGCACATTTTGGCACGAACTGAGGTTCCACTGAGGTGTGTTGGAGAGGCGACACATCCCAATGCTGCTGAGTTTACCCCATCCTCTCATTCCTATGCCCAGAAAAGCATTCCCCGAATTCCACTAATTAGACCTCTGGGTGTTTTATGGTAAGGCTGACAGTTTTCTTTGACAGGCAGTATTGTCACACAGAACTGTCTGTGCCCTGCTGTATAGCTCTTCATAACCGAGCAATAGCTTACAGGATGCCTAGAGTGTCACAAACATATGTGGATGGCACTGCTCTATCAGTCCTAAACCGGTCAAGGTCACAGACCATGTGCCAGAGGAAGGAAGATGGTGAGTACATGGTTATAAATAGATGTGCAGCTTGGAAATGACCCTTTCTGGAACGTCAGCTGGCAATAAGCAAGGAAGCGATGAAACACAATAATAATTTTATTTTATTAAAGGGAAGCCTCCAGGTGTATGCCCAAACCCATGTTATTGTGTTGAATCTGATTGTCATCTTGGCATGTAGGTGGTTTACACTTTCATTAAAGCGATTTTATGACAAGAAAACATTAATTAAAAGCAAAGAATGAATAGAAGGCAAATATTCACTCCAAAATGCAAAAGCATTGTGACATGTAATTTTAACTTAGAAAATGTAAGTGAGACTTGCAAGAGCAATGGAATTTGTACTTTGTCACTTGGAGCCTTAAAAACATAAACACTGGGGGTCACTTCCATTAGCAAGCTGAAACAGAGCACCAAATCCTATTTCCTCGCCCCTTGCTCTCTCATTCACCTACAACAGGTTTATCTGAAGGACAATATACCTCAAAGGTACCAATCAATGCCTGGAGATGGTGTCTGAGCCCCTCCAACTTCCGGAGGGTGGAGGAGAGTCGCCATCAGTATCAGCCCAAGGCTATTTTCTGTGAGGTGAGGGCAGGACATGCCTCCAGCCTCCAAACTTTTCATCAGTTCTGACTTCAGCCACCCGACAGTGTTCTCCACTTCTCTCCAGGGCTCAATAATTCATCACAATGACCACACGGAACTCAGAGATCAGGTTCAGGAGTATGAAGTTTATTCGGGAAGTTAACATTACAGTTTAGCATCAGAAGTGCTCGGGATGCAGTCCTTAAGTCGGACAGCCTTCTGTCAGCTGTGCTAGCAGGCACGCTCCAGACCCTCAGCCTCTCATGTGGCTTGAGCAAGTGGTACAGAGCTCTCTTCGCTTTCTGCTTCTTAGCTCACTGGTTGGCTTCTGCTCCTCTCATCTTATAGGGGGTTCTTAAAATCATATCAGGGGTCAAGAATTCAGGCATAGACTTTAGACCTTGGGTAATGTACCTCCTTTTCGACTTGTGTTTTAGCTTCCTCACCTGTAAAATGGGACTATAATTGTAATAATTATTATTGATAATGCCTTACTAAAAGGGTTTCCTGAAGATTAAAGGGCAATGTAGTTGAGGCACTGAGCACACGGTGGGTTTCATGGCTACTCATTTTATGACCACCATCATTGTTCTTCCCATTTTTTGAATAAAGCCCAGGATTCAGAAAACTAGGACATGCAAGGCAGGAGTCAAAACAGGAACTCCCTGATTCCCAAACCCCTGCTGGCCACGGACTTCCCATGACATCATTGCAGCAGGGGATGCTGCTTTGTGAGAGTGGAGGGCCCGGGAGTGAGGTTCAGCTCCCACTTTGGGAAGAGCTAACAGGAACCCGGAGGGGGGGTAGAGGAGCAGTTATAGTCAGAGCCTGAGGGCCCTCGGATGCTGCCCTAATTGGCACTCTTCTCTCTGCCGCATTCCGACCTTCTCCCACTGGTGTTGCCCTTTATATGTGTCATAGTTGCCCAACCTTAGGAAAATGTTTAATTAGGTCATGTCCACGGGTTCAGTTTCTCTGACCTTACTTAATCTTCTGAATAGCAAGAAGAAGATAAAAGGGATTGGGAATGGATACATTTTTTTTAAAAAGCAACAACTTCCTAGTCATTTGTTTTCCCCCATGTTATGTTCTACAGACCTCTTGGGGAGCAGAGCTGCCCAATCCTACTCTATTGGCACAGCTCCACTGGCAGCTTCCTGTGGGACAGGCCCAAGATGTGCTTTTCTTGACCAAGAGTCACCCCAGGTGAAAACATACTATTGGTAAACAGCTACTCTAGGCTTGCATCTACTCAGTTCCTTTTCTGCTCAAGAAGAAACATTGGTACTGTGCCATCCCATCCCACCGCCTGCAAAATTGAGGCGGAGAGATGCTTTTTTGGAGGTTGATGTTTTCTTTGCATGCCTTCATTGTGCACTCTTGTCTTTTCCAGAAAGCTTAGTGAAAAGACTGCACAGGGTACGCCCCTGGTAGGGACTGTAACATTACTGGTGTCTTCCTGCTTTCCCTCTGTGTTTCATCTCTTGGATTCTCCCTTGCATTCAATTGGTTTCTATGTGTGATTTTCTTCTGTTGGTGCCCAGACTTTTTACAGGTAAGACAAAGGTATCCTCGTTGTCACTTCCACGACACTTAGTAAGAGCACTGCTTAGGAAACCCCGGAGCATTGGGAATGACGACTCCAGTTTACCCCAAAGGCCATTTCAACAGGTCGGGGCTCCAGTTTAGTCCAGAGGCCATTTCGACAGGGGGGTGGGGGGGCATATGGCAGTTGTAGAGATGCAAAAGGGATTGAAGTGTAGAGAAAAGGGAGAGAGCAGAAAGATGCAGAAGAAAAAAGGACTTTAAAAAAATAATTTTATTGGGGCTCCTACAGTTCTTCTAACAACCCATCCATCCATCGTGTCAAGCACATTTGTACATATGTTGCCATCATCCTTTTCAAAACTTCTTTCAGCTTGAGCCCTTAGTATCAGCTCTTGATGATTTTCCTCCCTTCCTCACCCTCTCATGCTCATGAACCCTAGATAATTTCTAAATTATTATTATTTTCATGTCTTACACCAGCCACTGTCTTGCTTCACCCATGTCTCTGCTGTTCGTCACCCTGGGTGGCGGGCAGGGGGGGCGGGAGGGGGGGGCGCTGGGGAATGTTATACGTCGATCATTGCAATTGGTTCTCCCTTTCTCCCCCCACCTTCCCCCTACCCTCATGGTATTGTTACTTCCATTACTGATCCTGAGGGGTTTAATCTGTCCTGGATTCCATGAGTTTTGAGCTCTTGTCTGTACCAGTGTACATGCTCCAGTCTAGCCAGATTTGTAAGGTAGAACTGGGGTCATGATAGTTGGGGGGAGGAATCATTAAAAAAAACGAGGCAGAAGAAAGGATTTGAGGATTAAAAAAGCATGTCTCAATTTTCCTTTCCGTGGCCAGGTCTTGAGGTCTTCAAATATCAGCAACCTGTTGCTATTGAGTCACTTCCAAGTGATTAAAACCCCACCCCCACCCCCCAACCCAGAGGACTCCCAAAGCCATAATCTTTATAGAAGCAGAGTAACATATTTTCCTTCTGTGGATTGGCTGGTGGATTGAGTGGATTAGAACTGTGACCTGCTGGTGACCAGCTTGAGAAAAGAGGGCTGATGATCTACTTCTGAAAGTTCCCAGCCATTGAGAACCCAATGGGCCCCCGTTGGAATTGACCTGATGGCAAACCATTGTAAAGATTAATCTGATCTTCCCAGCCCAGGCCAACTGGCGCAGAGTGGGAAAGGAATCACAGGAAGTAGAGTCAATGGTGTAATTACGCAGTAGGTCATAACATCAATTTTAGGAGTTATACATATTTTGTCTTGAGCTCAATCAACTCACTCACTGCTGCTGAGTTGATTCTGATTCAGTGTCCCTATAGGACTCATAGTGCCCCTATAGGTTTCTAAGACTATAAATCTTTACCAGAGTAGGATGCCTCATCTTTCTCCTGTGGAGCAGCTGGTGGTTTTGAGCTGTTGACCTTGGATTTAACAGCCCAAGACGTAATCCACTATGTCAGCAGGGTTCCTCTGAGCTAGACTGGGGTAAATATTAATCTCACAGTGATTTCAACAGATTGGGTTCCCATTTGAGCACTGGGCTGAGAGAAATGGTTTCCTATTTTCTGTTCTTGGAAACGTTGGAAATCTTTTCTTCTTCTGATGTTTTCCTGGACCAATGGAAAAAAAGAAGGAGAACAGGAAATTAAGCAATACGTTAAAAGAACAAACAATTTCCTAAGGCAGGCGCATTAGTGTTGATCCTAAATGCTAGATGATTTCACTTGAGAAAGAACCAGGGCCCACAGACTTTTGTGATAGATTCAGCCGTACTGCTTGTTAATGGCTGTCCCGCTAACGTCGTGACCCTGTGGACTGCTTCCCAGGGCTTTGTGGGCTGTAGTCTTTCCAGAAGCAGCCCACCCGAGAGCTGCTGCATGGGTCTGAACCACCAACCTTTAGGTTAGTAGCTGATCACATACTACTTGTACCTCCCAGCATCTTCTTCTTGAAATACCATTATTTAAATCTAGGTCTTTTGCCAAATTTTCTGATGTTCATAAAGGGCCTGCCTGCATAAGTCCCCCAAACCTTGGTGCGAACAGACTAAGTTCACTTCACAGAGGTCTGCAGAGTGTAAGGGGCCAATGGATGATGGCCATGCATTTTCATTCTAGAACCATCTTCTGAGACAAGAGAGAAGGGAAAACATGGGCCATGACAGAAGTGAAGAGGAATCATTTCTTACCAAGTGAGACACTGACCGCACTGGGGAGATTTGGTTGTGCTGTAACAGAGAGTACCCGTCCTTCTTCTTGTTCCCCAAGGGAAACCAAAGCCCGCTGCCTGACTATGTGGACAAGCATGGAGAGTCAGCTCCAAGTCCATGGGCAGCATCTCTCAGTTGATTCAATTCTGGACTGTGGGGATGATGGTGCAGCGCAGACCCCATTCCTGTTCCCAGCGTGCGCCATCTGTGGCACTTTCTATCATTTCATTTCCGACGTGCTTTAAATAGCTTTATGTACGCTCATGTGGGAGAGTGCTTAGTTGCCAGCAATGGGCTGTGCAGCTCCCTCACCCTAGAAATCGTTGTCAGTGTAGCATCAGAGAGTAAAGAGCTAACAGGTGGGAGTCGACGCGAGCCAGCAGTATACGCAGATGGCTGTGCAGGATGGCAAAAATCTTGGCTTTCTCCTACTTCAAGCATTTTCACTCCTGTTTTCCTACTTCACACGGCACAAAGCTACTATGTGCAAAAATTCTTTTGCCACACTCGCGGGAGAGGCGACCACTGAGTTTCACTGGAGGGATTTCGTTTCAGCTTTTTCTGTTGTTCCCCGTAAACTGCTGTTGCCCAGTTGACTGAACAGTAACACAATGGGCGTGAAAGTTTTCGCGAGCTGGCCTCAAAGTTCCACGCCGTTCATGTTCATTGCCTCCAGGGAGGATGTCTCCCCACTGGGAGTGTCAGGATGAGAAAAGCGTCGTTTCCGACCACCAAGCGCACAGGTTGGCTAAGTGAGTCATAGACTGAAAAAGTAGCTGCTTGAGGTGAGGCGGCATCTATGCTCAGTGATGTTTTGGGGAGACACGAGTCAAGGGATGATTTATCTGAACAGCCGGAATCCCCCATGTCTGCCGAGTGGGAAAGCCAGAGTAACTAGGAGGAAGGCCAGGAAGACATCTCGGCGTGGGCACTGTGTTCAAGTTAGGGAGTGTGAATGTTTGTTTTCTTTTCAACGTTTTATATAAAACACTTTTAGACTTTGAGAAGATTTAGAAAAGCCCAATAATGAATACCTATGTACTCTCTCTGTAGATTCACCAATTGCTAGCATTTTCTCACATTCATTTGCTCTGTCTGAACCTGCGTTGTTCTTTGGTGCCACTTAGAAGCAAGTTGAGGAGCCCTGGCGGCGTAGTGGGTTACGAGGTGGGGCTGCCAACCATCAGGTTAGCAGTTTGAAACCACCAGCCACTCCACGAGAAAAAGAAGAGGCTTCAATTCCCACGAAGAGTTACTGTCTCAGAAACCCACAGGGTAGTTCTACTCTGCACTTTAGGGTCGCCATGAGGTGGAATTGACGTGATGGTGGCTTTTAAAGCTTTATTTTAAAGCCAAGTTTCAGACATGGGGGTACTTCTATCCCTCCACTGTTCAGCAGGTGTGATCAGCAGGTTGAAGTTGAATGGCCAGGCTAACTTCATATACATGTGTTTGAACAAAAGCTCCTTGACTAGTTGTCTCCTTGAAAAACAATGTAACCTGTTAAACACACACACACACACACAAACACACACACACACACACACACACACACACCCCAAACCCACTACCATGGAGTTGATTCCAACAAGAGGACAGAGTAGAACTGTTCCCACGGATGTCCCAGGCTGCATCTCTTGAAGGCAGCAGGTAACTCACCTCATCTTGGCCTAGTGATTCGGCTAGCAGATTCAAACTGCTGACCTTGTGGTTAGCAGTGCAGTGCATATTCCATTACACCACTGAGACCCTCTTTAAACAAACCTATAGCCACCACAAAAATGAAAGAAAACAAACGGGAACCGTGTTCACGTTCAGTCACTTATAAAGCAGGCCTCTCTCAATTTCCTGACTACCAAAAAATAGTAAAAAAAATAAACTGAATACTGAGATTATTTTAAGATTTCCTTGACGATCACGAGTAACCTCCAATTTCATTTAAAAAATGTTTAAAACACATGATTAATCTTATAAGTGCACTGTAACCTATAACATAATATAAAAAACAGATTTTTATGGTCTCCTCTATTATCTATTTTTATCTAATAGATCCACATGTGATTGCATTTTAAAAACCATGTTTTCAGTTGACAAGAAAGATTGGAAACCACTAATGGTCCCCTGGTCTCTCGTTTTTTTCGGCTTTAGGGTTTATCTTTGTAGACTCTGTCAGTAGATAAGAGATCCAGCGATTGCTATCTTTGGCTGAAAAGGTCTTCAGAAAGGAATTGGAGACTTGTATAAGTGACATTCTAAACAATACTAAGGAGCTGCTTACGTGCAGTGTAGAGACTGTTAAGATAAAGGAGGGTGGGGACCTAACCTACTCAGGAGTGGCATTTCTTCACGTAAATATGAAGGAAATGATTCATTTACAACCAACCAGGAAGACTGACAGCCCAGTATTGCCCAATTAAGCATTCGAAAACAGTTTCAGAGGCAATATTTGATAATCAATACCTACCCCTTTTCTCTTGTTAATCACTAGTCTGTGCTAACAGCAGAAGTAACCATTACTTTTATTGTGCTCCAGTTTTATAAGCATCTTCACAGATACTTTATGAAGTGGCGAGGCAGGTAGCATCACTCTCCTTCTAAGGATAAAGAAAATAGGGCCCAGAGACATCCAGTAACTTGCTCAACGCTACATAGTAAGAGAGTGGGAGAGCCAGAATGATCAAATCTAGGTCTCCCTACAAGTGGGAGGATAGCGTTATAAAGCTTCGTTTCTTAGAAGTTCAGTTTTGTGGCTCTGTACAATTAGGAAAACATCCATTTTGCAGTAAGGTTTTAAAGAGGAAATGAAATAGTGCAAGAAAAATTAACATATGCATAGGCAGATCCATACCAAACTCACTGCCATTGAATCAGTTCTGACTCATAATGTCCCTGCAGGACAAAGTAGAACTACCCCTGTGAGTTTCCGAGGTTGTAACTCTTTCAAGGACAATAAAGCCTCATCTTCCTCCTCTAGGACAACTGGTTGTTTCAAACTTCTGCCTTTGTGGTTAGCAGACCACCTCATAACTCACTACCCACCAGAGCTCCCTGTACATAGAGATGGAGTTCAGTATATATTTCACTTTCCTTTTAACACTCTACTTCCAGGCCATGTTTATGCCCTGTAACAGCAGCCTCAGTCAGTACTTTCAAATGATCACTGCCTCATTCTTTGTATATAAGAGACAGACGAGGCTTTCTGCTCCCAGGATTTACCCAAAGGGGCAATTCTGTTTTGTCCTGTCCTTCAAGGCCACTACAAGTTGGAATCTACTGGATGGCAATGAGTTTTAAAAAATTATTTCTATACCATAGTAGTCAAGGATGGTATTTCCACTTGTTCATGACAAGGTCAGTGAGTAGTTCAAACCCACCAGCTGCCCCACAGGAGGAAGACGAGGCTGTCGTGCCAGTAAAGATTCACAGTCTCAGAATCCCTCAGGATCAGTTGTACCCTGTCCTACAGGGTCCTTTTGAGTTTGAACCAACCACATGGCATTGAAGTTATATGGAATCCTCAGTATACGACTTTTCCCGAGAAAAGTTTATTTGGTATTTTAGTTTATTTGGTATTTTAGTTAGTAGCTCCATCCCCCACTTCTGGGCAAAGAGCCAAGAATATTTTGAGGCAATTACAACGAATCTCCCATTTATTAAATAATGCTGTTAGTAAATATAGGTAGAGTTCTAATATACTTACAAGGTGGCATATCTAAAGGGGAGGTAACAGCAGCAGGCGTAAATGAAATCATAAAAATCCATTTATCTGCCAACATATTCATATAAGAGATTACACTACTGGTCAGGAATTTCCTGCTGCATATCCTTCCCCCCCCTCCTATGGAACTTTTCAATAGCTTGTAATGGGCTGTTGTGTTTCCTTTTCAGCCTTGGCTGTTATCAGTTCCACTCAGATATTCCTTCCCATTCAGCTTGGAGTACTTTGTGACACTAATGAATGAGTGCAGCTATTTTTTTTACCTATTACAATGTTGATTTATATCATAGAAGAGTCATCGTTTCTGCTTCCCAACACATGGGACTGTTAGAAGAATTTCCTGTCCTGAAAGATACATTCATTATTAGAACTTCTAGGAAAGGGTGTCATAAAATGGAAAGCTGCACATGGATTTTAAAAGAAATAATTCCCTGCTAAAATCATATTCAGCAGTAACAGTGGAGGAGGTTTCCTGGGAGGGGAGCGGATTCGTTTCCTAAGACTGCATGACCAGTGCTACAAACTGGATGGCTTCAAACAGCAGAGATCGATCATCTGGGAGTTCTGGAGGCCGGAAGGCGGAATGCGGCCTGTCAGCAGAGACACCTTCTCACTGAAGGCTCTACAGCAGCGGTTCTCAGCCTGGGCATGGAACGACCCTTTCACAGGGGTTGCCCGATTCATAACAGTAGCAAAATGACATTGATGAAGTAGCAACAAAAATAATGTTATGGTTGGGGGTCATGACAACATGAGGAACTGTATGAAAGGGTCATGGCATGAGGAAGGTTGAGAACCACTGCTCTATAGGAAGAGCCTTCCATGTCTCTTCCAGCCTCTGCCGGCCCTAGGCATTCCTTGGCTTATATATTGTGTTAGTCTGGGTACTTTAGAGAAACAAATCTACAGAAACTCATGTATTAGAGAGAGTTTTGTATAAAGGGTAAGTGTGTATCAAGAAAACATCCCAACCCAGTGCCGCCCAAGCCCACAAGTCCAACATTAACCCATATGTCCAACACCAGTCCACAAAGTCCTCCTCCATCTCACAAAACACACACTATGATACTGACTGCAGAAGGAAAACCAAATCAGTGAACGTTTAAGCATCTCAGCGCTGGCAGGGGTCTCCACATGGCTGCTCCAGCACCTAGGGCTGCATCGGGGTAGATTCATGTGACTTCTCCTCGGGAATGTCTTGTAGGAAGTGAGCCTTGCCAGCTAAAGCAGGGAACTGGCTAAGGCAGTCAGTTAACCCCACATGTGTTTATCGGCCAGGTTAGCACAATAAACTAACTACCTCATAGATGAATCATCTCTGTGTTTGCTTCTGCTTAACATGAACATCCTCTTTCTGTGTGTCTGTCTGCATCTCTTTTCCTCTTTTTTGTAAAGCCACTATCTATATTGGATTAGGGCTGACCGTATTCCAGTATGAATGCATGCTAACTAATTCCATCTGCAAAGGCTCTATTTCTGAAAAAGGCCATATTTGCACTGACTGTGGGTAGAATGTTGACATATCTCTGTAGAGGAATCAAATCAACCAAGCCATAATAGTGATAAAACAAATTTGAGTGCTTTCAATTAAGGAAGTAATTCCAAATGAAAGGAAGTCTTGGGGGAAGAACACTTGATAGATAGTGGGAAACCAGAGTCTGAGTCTAGGTTCTTCTGTGCAAGAATGAAAAAAATATGTAGGCCTGCAGACTCTCAATTGACTCAGTTGTAGAAATTATCATATGTTATTTTTTTGGAATCTCTTTTACTCTACCAGGTCAATAGTAAGTCTTCAGAAAAATCTTAGTTTATAGATATGGTATAAAACCTCACTTATGTAGCCCAAATTCAATATGCAATTCACATTTTTAGCTATTGTAGCATGTATGCATGTAAACAACAAATAGAAAGTTTCAGAAAAGAAATAAGTGGACTTAATGTTTTCAAACTTTCAGTGGAGGAGCAATAGTTTTATATGTTTTTTAAAAAGCACAAAAAAGTGGGTGAAGGGAGACATCGGACAATGTAAGACATGACAAAATAATAATAATAACAATAATTTATAAATTATCAAGGGTTC
>NW_022103909.1:7658705-7660848 GCF_000313985.2 Echinops telfairi | reverse complement strand
CCCTGGTGGTGTACTGCTTATACAGTGAGCTGTGAGCTTGCCCTGTCCGACGTCTCCCTTCACCCACTTTTCTGTTGTCCTTTATATTGAGAGGCAATCCATAGTGAAGCCTGTATTTTTTTATCTTCCTCAGTAAGTGCTTCCAGTCCTTTTGACTGGCAGCAAGCAGGGGTGTATCATTTGCATTTCACACAAGTTAATGAGTGTTCCTCCAATCCAGATGCTGCTTGCTTCTTCCATAGCCCAGGTTCTAAGATGGTTTGTTCAGCAGACAGACGGACTAGGTATGGTGAAAGGCTATAACTCTTACACAAATCTTTATTTTAAAGCATGCATGATCCCTGGTTCTGTTCTAATGAATGCATCTTGATTTATGAACAGGTTCTGCATGAGCATAATGAAGGGTTCTGGGATTTTCATTTTTACCCAGTGTCATCCATGCTTTGTTATGATCCACACAGCCTGGTATTCTCTGTTTTTAGCGCAGATCCATATGATGTCAGCAATGATAGCCCTCCTCCCTCTTCTCAATCCAGCCCCAATTTCAGGCAGCCCCCTGTCAATACATTGCTGCATCCATTTCGACTTATCTTCAGCAACATTTTATTTGCATGTGATATTAATGATCCTTTTTCTGCTTTATTTGCATGTGATATTAATGGTCACTTCAGAAGTGGCCTGTCTGCTTCTTCTTTCTAATCCACTGTGGGCGACACTGATGGTGTTTGAAATACTGGTGCCATAGCTTCCAGCAGCACAGTAACACACTGGCCACTGCAGGCAGACAAACTGACTAAAGAGTGGTAGAATGATGTGGTAGGATTATGTAAATGTGAAGTGCTTGTGGCCCACCAATATAAATAAGGGTACCACACTTGTGAATGGACCCATGCAAATGAGCTTTATGGAACTTTAATGTGGAAATGATCCTTTTGACCATTCCATTCAGCTTAGAATGAGTCATCCCAGAAGAGGCTCTGTACTCCCCCAAACAATTATGGTCTCTGAAAACCCTCAAGGGCAGTTCTCCCCTGACCGATAGGGTTGCTATTAGTCAGAATCAACTTGATGGCACTGAGTTGGGAGAGGCAGAAAGGGAGGGGTCTCCTTACCATCATAAAGGAGAAGCTGGGAGTGGAGCATGATCTGAGATCTCCAAACCTCCTGGATGAAGTAGACAGAGAGCTTTAATACCACAGTTGCAGAGAGACGAGAGATGGTGAGAAGTCGAGGCAGAGAATGGTGGTGGCAGAACTGGTGGCAACAGAATGGGCCTGAGAGAAAGTGGTGGCTTTCCTAGTGCACAGAGCAAGCAAGCTGAGTGCCTTTGGAGGCTTGTGGGCAGTTTGGTTTGCTGACTCATGGAGCTAAAGCTGAGGGCCTTGGTGGCAAGGCTTACTGGTGGAAGGGGCATTTATCAGTAGAGCTTTGTAATACTTGCCTGAGCAGGGCAGAAGCCAGGTCAAGAGGGTGCAGAGCCTGAACATATCTTTGGGCAATGCTGTAAAGAGGTTGGTCTGAGTGAAGAATTGCATTCTGAGCAGCTACTGATCCTGAATTAGAAGTCTTTGCTTCCCCAATAAACCCTGTAACTGTGAGTATCCCCTGTGAGTTCCATGTGGCCATCGTAATAAGTTGCTGAGCCCGTAAACAGAGAGTCTGTGGGAGAGGTGGTTGACAGGAGCTTTGGTAAAGACCACGGAGCGAGGGGCACATCTGACACCTCCTAGGAGTCCGTCTTGGACTGATGCTGATGGTGAGTCACCTCCTCTCCACCTGTGAAGTCAGAGGAGGGAAAAAGTTGTCCCCATGCCATTTTGGTCAGTATTCAAAATTATACTATGGATTTCAGAATTAATGATATTTATATCATTACAAATGATTACAAAAATTAATGTCCAGAAATGCAAATACAGGACATTTGCCACCAGTTCTGCCACCACCATCCTGTTGATATAACTCACTGTTCTCATGGCTCCAAGAGAAGCCATGGAAATGAGTTCGGTTTACTCAGGATATCCCAGCAACAATCCTGTGGCCCAGAGTAAGGTTATTCTATAGATTTGCTGATTATATGACACCAAGGGACAAGCTGGACAAATAATTGATGTAATAACAACACTCCTCCCCTCTACCTCCTCCC
>NW_022103909.1:7642679-7657937 GCF_000313985.2 Echinops telfairi | reverse complement strand
ACCCAAAGCCAAGATTTTAGCGAATATCTGACTAACTTCACTAAACTGAACAACCCTGGTGGTGTACTGCTTATACAGTGAGCTGTGAGCCTCACGTCGGCAGTTTGAAGACACCAGCAGGAGGTTTCTCTGTGGGAGAAAAACGGGGCTTTCTACTCCCGTAAAGTGACAGTCTCAGAAGCCCACAGCATTGAGCCAGCATTGACTGGATTACAGTGAGTTTTTTGCTTAATCAAGTTGATTCTGACTCCTGGTGAACCCCTGGGTATAGAATTGTGCTCTATACAGTGTTCCTTTCTGTAAAAAAATTAAATTTTTACTGCTACAAAATCATAGAAAACCTTTGTTAAACAAAAAGATAAAAATGTGAAACTATTGTTTCTTGACATCTCTTCCATCCACATCTAAACACTCCCCCCACCCTCCCCAACTTTTTATTGTGAGTTTGATGAAGGCTTACACAATCTATCAGCTTTCCATACAGCAATGCATCAACTTTTGTTCAATCTCATTGATTACAATCCTCACATTGAAATATCGCTTATCCCACTTCTTTCCTGTTTCCTATTTCCACTCCTCCATCTTTCCTAACCTTTCTTAATTTTGTCTTTGGAAAGATGCTGCCCTTTTGAGATCAAATTATTGATTATTCTGAAATGTGTATACTTCACTGGTGTAATTGTTCCCTTATAGACCTGTCTATTGTTTGCCTGCAAATTGAACTACTGTGATGAGTTCATTTCCAAATGTAAGCAATGACTAAGGGCCACAATCTTGGGGGTTCCTCCAGTCTCCAGCCAGCCTGTAAGCCTAGTCTTCAAATTTTTTAAGATTGAACTTTGTTGTACGTTCTTCTCCTACTCTATCCCAGGACCTTCTAATAGGACCCCTGGCAAAGCAATCGGTAGTGGTAGCTGAGCACCATCTAGTTCTGGTCTCAGGCTTGTGGAAACTGATGTTTGGTTGGCTTATTAGTCTGTTTGACTAATGGCTTTGAGTCCTCTTTGAGTCATCTTTATCTTTCTTCCTCTGGGAAGGGAGAGACCAATTTTGCACTTTGGAGGTCTGCTCATGAGCTCTTTAAGAGCCCCCATGTGCTACTCACCACGTGGAACATAGTCTTTGTGAATTAGGTTATGCCAGTTGACTTACATGTCCCCTGGGCCTATGGTCTTGGCCCACGAGGCCCAGAGATGCTGTCCTTCAAGGTGTTTGGTTATGTCTGGGAAGTTTTCATAACATTCCCCTCTGTATGTTCCACCGTATTTATGGCTATATTTGCCGCAAAGATAAATACCCATGTACACATATATAGGTTCATATCCTCCCACACTGTTCAGCCTGCTGACGATCAAGGCTTCTAGCCATAGACCTTCACTGGGACAGTCTGTTTACCTTTGTTGCTTTGCTCTTGCAAAACTCTGCCTCCCAGGGCTTTTGGTAGCTGACGTTTCAAGAGTAGATACAGTACACAGATTTTTCTTCCATGGAACCTTTGGGAGGATTGAAACCTCCACCCACTTAGTTAGCAGTTGAGCTCCTTAACCATTTGTTTTACCCACAAGTAAGTGACTGATGCTTTTTTCCCCCTTTCACTTATCAGACAGAAAAATCATGCAAATAACAGCAATAATAAAACATGCAGATGTGAAGGGTTTTAAAAAAATAGCTTCACTATCAAGTTTGTTGTTGTTCATATTGTGAAGGAGGACATTCAGGGCCACAAAAAGGAACAGATAGCCTTGGGATGAGCTTTCGAAGTCCACGGGTCTCTAAGATGACTTTCATTTTCTAGTAAACCAAAGCACCGCTTCTTTTTGTGCATTGACTTCTTCGAATCACTTACTGATCGCAGAGGGTGTCTGCAATGTATGCTTATTTGCACATTTTTCAAGGTCTACAAGTTCTCAGTTACCAACGGAATTGTTCCACAGAAATCTGTCACTAAGGCTCCGGGGTATTCCTTATTCTCAATCTTTTACTCATGCTAGGGGGTTGGGGATTACCCTAAACTAGAATTAGAGACTGATTTGTAAGAGTGGAAGAGGGGATAGACTGTGACTGGGTTGGGGGAGGAGGGAGGAATGCGGAATTATTTTGGTAAGTAAGGCATTTAGAACTGCCAGAAGACTGTAGATGCTGCTCTCTGAGACTTCCTGTGCTTCCAGGCTTTGAGCTAAAGGCTCTGTCTTCTTGCACTGCTTCTCAACCAGGGACTCTGGTGTCCTGATGGGGATGGCCGTGGACTGCGAACCGCAAGGTCAGCGGTTCCAATGTACCAGCCTTTTGTGGGAGAAGGATGAGGCTTTCAACTCCCTGAAAAATTCCCAGCTTCAGAAACCCACAGGGGCAGTTCGCCTCTGTCCTATAGAATGGAACAGGCCCAGTGGCACTGAAGTGGATTCTTCCCTATAGCTCTGTGAGGTGGCACTTATCTTTAGACACACTAAACAACAACAATGACTTAGTTTCTTAGTGCTGTTAAGGCAAGTATACCACAAGTGAGTGGCTTTAAAAAACAAAAATGAATTTTCTTCCAGTTTAGGGGGCTAGGTGGCTGAATTAAGTCAGGGCTGGCCTAGGAGAAGGCTCTATCCGTCTGTGTTGAGGGGAATCCTTGCCTTGTTCAGCCTCTCTTCCTTGGCTCCTGGATGATCTCCCAGCTTTCTCAATTTGTGCTTCCCTTCTTCGGTGCCTACTCTGCTTAAAAAAACATTATTAAAAGGTAATTTTATTGGGGCCTCTTACAGCTCTTATAACAATCAATTCGTCAATTGTATCAAGCACATTTGTACATATGTTGCCATCACTATTTTCGAAACATTTATTTTTTTACAGAATCCTTGGTATCAGTTCCTCTTTTTTCCCTCTCCCCCCTTGTGACCCTTTTATAAATTATTATCATTTTAATATCTTACACTGACCGCTGTCTCCCTTCCTCCATGTTTTCTGTTGTTTGACCCTCCTGGTATGTGTGTGTGTGTGTGTGTGTGTGTGTGTGTGTGGCTGTATGTGTATCATTGTGATTAGTTCCCTTTTCCTTCCCTCCTCACCCCACCTTCCCCCTACTCTCCTGGTATCGATACTCCCATTCCTGTTCCTGGATTCTGTGTGTCTGTTGTGAGCTCTTATATATTATCTGTCCCTGTGCACATGCTCCGGTCTAGCCCGCAGTGAAAGGCAGGACTGGGGTCATGATAGTGGGGGTGAGGAAGCCTCAAGGAACCAGAGGAATACTGTGTGTTTCATTGGTGCTATACTGCGCCCTGGTTGACTCATCCCTTCCTTGTGACCCTTCTGTGAGGGGATGTCCCATTGTCTACAGATGGGTTTTCGGTCTCTGCTCCAACCCTCCTCATTCTCAACAATGTGTATTTTTATTTGTTGGTTTGCTTTGGGTCCCTGCTTTATTATTTTTTTAATCATAAAAGTTAGTCCTTTAAAACATACCCCACACTGGTAAGAGTCTCATTAACACAGCAAAAAAACCCTATTCCCAAATGAGGTTACATTTGCAAATTTATGGGCTGATTTATAACACATAATTTTGGAGACATAATTCAATCCGTAATGCTGACCCAGTGAAGTCGAAGTAATTGACCCAAGGTTTCACAGCTAGTAAAGAGTAGCAGGATTTGAACCCAGGAATATACGGACTCTAAATTTTACTGTGTGGACCCGGCACTTGGCTAGCTTCTACCCTCTGAGCAGTGCTGACAATATGGCAATTGCCCCGACTGCAGACTATATGCTTCCTCTCTTGTAACATTTTCTAGGATACCTCCACTGAACCTCCCCAATACCCTCATTTGAAAAATAAAAACACAAAAGTCCCAGTTGCTCTAAAGTGGATTCGTACTCATTTCTGTCAGAGTCAAAATGCATGCCAGACGGTTTCAACAGCTGATTTCCCCCCAAGATATCAGTTGGCCTTTCTTCCAAGATGCTTCTGAGACTGTAAATGTTTATGAGAGCAGACAGCTTCAAAACAAGGTTCAGGACCTTTTGCTCTGGACCAGAGGTAGGGAACATCTGGCCTCTGGGCCACATAAGGTCCTCAAAATCATCCAAACCAGTTAACATTACACACTTCACCAAAGAGAAGCCATTTCAGTCATCCCATAAGGCATGAGTTAATGAACTGTTTCACTAGTGTGGCTGCAAATAATGTTATAAATATCCAAATGGCCCTTGGCAGAAAAAATGTCCCCCACCCCAGATCTAGTCTGAGCAAGACTGGCTACATACTTTACAGAATGTACTGCAAAACCAAAATGTGATCTAATTGCTCAAACACTAGAAAGAATGTCAAGATGGCGACAGGATAGCATTAAATCAAGTGTAAGGTGCTTCTTGTCCTTCCACGCAGCAGCGACACCCACAATAGGAAAATTCCAAACCATTGTTTAACAAAATGAACCCATTCTGGGCACGGATGTCATTTATATTTATATCATTTTGGTCATAAAATTTTGGAAAAGAGATAAGATTTACAATGGGCTACATTTACTTCATTTATTCCTCAGAAGGAAAGTTTCTGGAAACTTCAGGGGGTAAATATTTTCAGACAGAAATAATTTATGTAAATGCTAAAAAGCAAGAATGAGAAGAAAGCAAGCCTATAAATAGTTCCAGGTCTATCTGCTGACTTTT
The DNA here is from genome assembly GCF_000313985.2 of Echinops telfairi. NCBI lineage: Eukaryota > Metazoa > Chordata > Mammalia > Afrosoricida > Tenrecidae > Echinops > Echinops telfairi. The sequence continues at coordinate 7,653,284 of NW_022103909.1, read as the reverse complement.
ATGAATGTCTGGTGAGGTTCCAAGTACTGCCCCCGCGCCCCCAGACAGCAGTCTATTTTAGGGGTTCCCTCGGGGACTTATTGACTTTGCTTCCATTGCTGATTTGTTGTGCTCTCTTTATGATTTGCCTCACTGTGGGGGCGTCAGACCAGACACACTTCCCGTACTGTGTCTCCCGTGTTGTCCCTGTAGTGCTGTGGGCCAGTGAGGGGACGTCATGTCTCATGCTGGGGCGGGCCCAGTGGTCCTCTCTGCGGAATGGCTGCTCTGAGCAGAGTTGTCGCCCTTGAGGCTTGGTGAGCCAGTATTAGGTCTGCTCTCTCTCCGTCTCTCTTTCCCTCTTAATTTGTTCTGTGTGGACAGGACAGACTGGCCATTCTCCCCAGCCTGTGTCTTCAGTGATGTCCACTGTAGCACCTTCTTCTAGGGAGGGGGTCAACATAGTTCAGATTGGGGTTGGCCCTGCAGTCCTCTCTGTTAATGAGCTACACATGCAGGTATGTTGTCCTCAAGGCTTGGTGCATTGGCATGAGGTCTGGTCTCTCTCCCTTTCCTATGGAGCATAAACAGTACCCTCCCCATGGGTGGATTAATTCCCTGCTTCCCCCCCCACACCACTCCAGTGCCATCATCTTTCTTTTTTTTTTAATATGTCTATCTATGTAAGATAGGTAGGATTAACAATCCCGAGGAGGAAACAACAGGACCAAAGGTTCCAGGGGTGGGGGTGGGGAACATGGGACAGGAGGAAGTGGGGGAAGGGAGTTGTGAACCAGCAAAGTCAACAAGGGATCTACAATCAACGGTGAGGAGGGTGTAGAGTGCCTGGTGGCGTTTGATCAATTGTAATGTAGTAACTTGGAGGAATTACTGAAAGCAGAATGAAGGGTGAATATGATAGTGGGCCAGGAGGCAAGTAGAAGGAAATACAGCAACGAAATCGGAGGTGTAAGCTATATAGAGAGGTATAAATATAGACATGCATATATGTAAATATATTAGTATATAAGGATAGGGGTATTGGTCTCTATATATTTATATGTTATAGTTTTATATATATTTATAAAGACATAATGTCTGGGGTCGTAAAGGCTTGAAGTTAAACAAGCAGCCATCTAGCAGGGAAGTAACAAAGCCCACATGGAAGAAGCGCACCAGCCTGTGTGATCATGAGGTCCGTTGATGGGATCAGGTGTCAGATGATCAAAAACAAAAAAATTATATTGAAGTGAAGGAGAGGAGTCAGAGTGGAGACTCATCCCTCACAGAAAGGACACACGAAAGGAATGATTCATCCAGGATGCAGTATAGTACTGACGGAACACACAACATTCCTCTAATTCTTTAATACTCCCCTCCACAAAATACTTCCTCCCCCCACTGTTATGATACCAGTTCTACCTCACAAATCTTGCTAGACCAGTGTATGCACATTGATACAGTTAAGAGGTTCTGAGATGCTGAATCCAGGCTACATAAACCCCTCATAGACAGTGTGTTAGTCTAGGTAAACTAGAGAAACAAATCCACAGAAACTCATATGTATATAACAGAGAGCTTTATATAAAGGGTAAGTGTACATTAAGAAAGCATCCCAACCCAGTGCTGTCCAAGCCCATAAGCCCAACATTAACCAATATGTCTGACACCAATCTACAAAGTCCTCCTCAATCTCACAAAACACACAATGATGCCGACTGCAGGAGGAAAGCCGAGTCAGTGACTGTATAAGCATCTCAGCACTGGCAGGAGTCTCCACGCGGTTGCTCCAGCACCCAGGGCTGCATTGGGGTAGGTCCATGTGGCTTTTCCTCAGGGATGTCTCACAGAAGTGAGCCTTGCCAGCTGAAGCAGGGAATTGGCTAAGGCAGCTGGACCCTGATCTGACCATTAGAGAGCAAAAGACCCAAGAACTAGAAAGATGAGACTCACGGAGTCATTTATCCCTCTGCCTTTCAATTAACCCCACATGTGTTTATCGGCAAGTTGCCACAATAAACCTTAACTATCTCAAACAGTAATGGGAGTAACGATTCCATGAGGGTATGGGAAGGGAAGGGGGGAAAGTGGGAAGGAGGAACTGATAGCTATGATAGATGTATAACCCCCTTCAAGGGGGATGAATAGCAGAAATATGGGTGAAAGGATACATTGTACAGTGTAAAATATGAAAAAAGTTTATTAAGGGCTCATGAGGGTGGTAGGGTGGGGGAGGGAGGGGAAAAAGAGGAACTGATTTCAAAGGGCTCAAGTAGAAAGAAAATGTTTTGAAATGATGATGGCAACATATGTACAAATGTGATTCATACAACTGATGCATGGATTGTTATAATATCTGTAAGAACCCCCAATAAGATGAATAAATAAAAATAAATAAATAAATGAATAAACGCTCTGTAGGGGAAAAAAAAGCAAGAATGAGTATGTTCATTGGGAACTACAACAGAAGCTTCACCTACTGTTCCCAAAGTCCGAGAAAAAGGCCTCTGTGGAGCATGTGAATATTCCCATTCACTGCACTTTAAGTTTTTCACATGCGCGCCCATGATGTAGTATTTATAGTGCCTCTTTGGGAGAAAAGTCTACCTATCCTGTCCATTGAAAGCAGAATTGCCCAGGTGATTTGTTTTGGCCAATTGCATGATAGGAAGTGTTATATACTATATACGAGAGAAGTCCTAGGTAAACATTCTAGAGGCCGTTGCATGGTTTCTGTTCATGTCTGTTTTGAGCACAGCATGTCCTCAAAAGGGGATGTGACTTCTGCCTGGGTCCTGAGCAAAGAAGCCACAAGGAGTAGGGCCACAGCCTACAAATGAACTGTGAATGAGAAACTTAAAAAGCCACTGAGGATTGGGAATTATTACTGACCATAATTTAGGGAGAGCTGGCTACTAGAGCATCCTATTTGTAATGGGGAAATGATTCACAGATACAGTGTTTGCCTAAAGGACATTCCTCCAGGGCATGCCATCTCTGTAATGATGACTATTTTGGTAATGTCCATGTCCTAGGTTCTGCTTCTTCCAGAGCTAAATACACTGTGAATTATTTTGATCTGCTGGAAAATCAAGCTGAGTCCCTGAGGCAGGAGCAGGGTCCAATGTCTAACAATCCCAGCCTTCTCTTCCCCACCTGACCCAGCAGTTTGTTGTCTACTTGACCTTAATCAAATTGCTTACCTTCTCGGTTTCTCCCTCTGTAAACTTGAAACCAAAACACTTCATAGAGCTGTGTAGATAATGTCAGCTTGTCTCTGCTCTTGATTTCTCATCAATGCCTCTTTGCACTGTGCCCCCCTCCACACTCCCCTGATCTGATTCGATTGTTGCTAGATACCGATAAGCCAACTCTAACTCGGAGCAACCCTATTTTTTAACAGAATGAAACACCATTTGGCCCTCACAATTATTATGTTTGAGCCCATTCTTACACCTAGTTCATCTTGTTGAGGGACCCCCTTAATTTTATTTTTAAAAATTTTCTTATTCGCATGATATGCATCTCCAGAAACTGGTCCAACCTGATAACATGTCCAAAGTGCTTGAGACTCTAAAGAACGTTCTGGCTGTACTTCTTCCAACATGGATTGGTTCCTTCCGGTTCCTTCATCCCCAACACTGTAATCAAAAGGCATCCTTTCTTTTCAGTCTGAGGCGGATGAAAATACCATGGCTTGACTCACTCAAAACATAGTCTCGATGTGACATTTTTGCTTTTAAACCCTTGACAGACGTCTTGTGCAGCAGATTTGCCCAATGCCCTTGTGCGATTTCTTGATCACTGCTTCCAAGTGTGTGAATTGTGGATGTAAGTAAAATGTCCTCTTCTGAATCCAACTTGAATTTCTGACTGTTTGTTCCCTGTGGATATACTGCAGCAACCATTTTCACATTAGTTTCAGCAAAATATTGCTTGTGTGTGATGTTAATACTATTGTTTGATAATATTTTGCATTCTGTTGAATCACCTCTCTTTGGAATAGGCCCGATATGAATCTCTTCCAGCAAGTCGGTCAGATATAGATGAGTACGTGCTTCCCGTGTTGCATCTGTTTGTTGAAACATGTCAATTGGCAGTCCATCCCTCCTGGATCCTTGTTTTTCACCACTGACTTCAGTGCAGTCTGGACGTCTTCCTTAGTACCATTGGTTCTTGATCAACACTACCTCCTGTTCAGCTCTTCTTGGCATCATGCATCTGTGCATAAGTTTCATCTTATTTTGAGCCTTCCCACATAGTCCACATTTTGCCAATGGAGCCGTTCAATATTCAAAATTCAATATGGAAGATTGAATTTCGTCCTCGGGTCTTTCAGCCTGAGAAGTGCCAAGAGTGTCCTTTGCAGTTTGGTTTTCAAACTCCATGTCTTTTCACATTTCACTGTAGTACCGTACTTTGTCTTCTGCAGCCACCCTTTGAAATAATCGACTAGACTCTTACTTCATAATGTCTCTGCTTTAACTATTTTATGTGAAGAGTGAGTTTCAAAGTCTCTTCTGACATCCATTTTGGTATTTTCTTTTTTTCCGACTCTTTGCTTTTCTTCATGTATAATGCAACAACAACAACAAAAGACTTTGCTTTCATCTTCTGTGTCATCTCACACTCATCTTATATTCCATCCATCATCAGTGCTAAGTACATCAAATCTATTCTTGAGATGGTCTCTAAATTCAGGTGAAATGAACTTAAGGTTATCTTTAAATGAAAACAAAACAAAACAAAAACAACTCCAAAACCTTAAGGTTGTATTTTGACTCTTGTGTCTTAATTTTAATTTTCTTCATCTTGAACTTGAACTTGCATGTGAGCATTTGGTGATCCGTTTCACAGTCCACCCCCTAACTTTGTTCTGACTGGTGATAGTAATCTTCTCCATTGTCTTTTTCCACAGATGAGGTCAATTTGATCCCTGTATTCCATCTGACTTGATCCCCATGTGCAGTTAAATTTATATTGTTTTTAAAAGATATTTACAATAAATAGGTTGATGATCTTGCAAAATTTTGACGTACGATCCCTGCCATCACTTCTATCACTTTTCTTAGACCATATTTTCTAATTACTAATATTTCTTGATTGTTTTGAATTTTCACATTCCAATCACCAATAATGATCCATGATTGTTATTGCATCTGATAGCAAGGTTATTCACTCCCCTGGACTGTGTTAAGAGCAGATGCACCAGAGACTTAATCCATGTGTGGACACTGTAAATGGATTTGGGGCGTCCACTGTCATCCAGAGCCTCTGAAAACCAGCTGTTCACAATGTAAACTCTAATGTCATTCCCTCCTTTGGATTTCATTATTTACAATCCTTGAGAGGACTTTTTAAATAAAGAGGTCAGGATGATGGATAACTTATCATTGTTTTAAGGAAGAGACTTATCTTTTATTGAACATCTACTAAGTTTACTCCACTGGTAATCTGGGTAATCTTAAAAAAAATGAACGTTTAATTTTTTACCCCTTCTTTTTCTGTTGACCCATTGGTCTCTTTTAGGTTGTAAAAATATGGATTTCTCTGTCTACCTCCATGTTTTTACATCCTCGGGTGTGCTACTGTAGAATAAAATTAAAATTCAGCCTTCCCCTCCTTCAAGGGCAGTATTCTTTAATAAATGGAGCATTGGACTTGCATTCTGGAGAACAGCTCTGCTAATGTTAGTGGGACAAACCACTGAACTTCTCTGAACCGCTGCTTCCTTGGCTGTAAAGGGGGAGAGTTCTAGCTTTGAGATTTTATGCTCTGAAGTTTTGAATGGGATCCGGGCTACTGAACTTTACCATACTTGGCACACTGATACATGTTCCCTGGTGGCAAGACCAGTTCTCTGTCTGGTGGTGCACACGAGGGTGTGTGTCAGTCTGGTTACTTCCTCAGGGCAGTGACTGGGAGGTGCTGGAGAGCTGGGGAGTGTGGATCCTCAAGTCTCTGCTTTCAGAGAAGGAAGGGAAATCGTCTGCCTGTGGTGTCTATCGGCTTTGAAGGGCACAGGGCTTCCGAGAGACTTTAAGGCTTGTCAATGTAGGCAGAAGCACCAAGGGGTTATCTTTTTCTTCAACTGTTTCCTTCAATATGTGTAGCTGGAATAGAGCAAACTTCACACAGGAAAACCACCTTCTTGGAAGAAGCCTTGAAAGTGATTCAATTTCAAGTCACAAGATCAATTATGCAAGGTTATAGAACTACGGATACTGAGCATTACTGTAGATCCGTGGCACAGGTTCAGATAGTGATTCAGGATGTCTCTTTTGGACATTAAAGCTCATTACCTGAAAATTACTCAGCCTTGGCCCTTAGGGGAGTCTTGAGTGCCCAGCCCAAATGGCATAATCCTATTTGAAATACCAAGATCTCATGATAATGAACAATGTAGAAAGAGAAAGGGCACATGTCTGGGTCAGACCCCATCCATTTGATCATCTCTACCGGAGAGGACACATCTAGAGGTAAACATGTGCTTGTCATATAAGGAATGCATGGATTTTCAACCACGTGCGGACAGTAAATGATCTCAGGAAATGCAGCCAGCAAGTAAAAAAAGCAGGTAGTAATAGATTCTCACCGAAATAAATGCTCCTCCTACAAAGTCTCTGAGGGCGTGAACTTCATTTGATGATAAATTGTACTGTTGCCTGTAAATTGGGATATTAAATCCGACCTCACAGGGGTGTGATGCGGACAGTATGAGATAATGTCAATAAAGGCCTCACATGGTGTTTGGCCTCAGTAGGTGTGGGGTGGATGCCAGTTCTCCTCTCACACTTTGGTCATCTGATGGGTGTTAGGTGCCAGGCTCTGTGCCTTACAAGTGGTAGGGGGAGGTGTGTGAACTTGCCCTCAATAAGCATGGCCTCAAGCAGGGACAGAGTACCCAGTGAATAAAGGAAGCATGCGTTTACGTGGGCTTATTTATTAATGTGCACTGAAACACACGTGACATGAAACCCCTGTGAAATTATTCATTACAGATTAATAATTAGGCACAAGTAAGCCCATTCTTACTTTGCTTATTGGGCAACCCAACCCTGAACAGATCCACGTAGCATTTTCTGGAAGTCAGGCAAATCCTGCATCCGGAGCAGGATTCTGGATGGCCTTCTTTTAAGACAGATTTGTCCATTCCTCTGGCAGTCCATGGTACTTTAAATATTTGTCTCCAGCATCATAATTCAAGTGCAGTAATTCTTGTGTAGTCTTCCTGTTCATTGCCCAGCTTGCAGACGAGGCAATTGAAAAAAGCATGGCATGTTGGGCCAGGGACACCTTAGTCTCAAGGTGACAGCTTTGCTCTTTAACCTTTTAAAGAGATCTTGTGTGGCACACTCGCCCTATACAATAAGCATGTCCTTTGATTTCTTGAAGGTGACTTTCATGGGCATTGGTAGTGTATCCAAATAAAATGAAATTCTTGACAGCTTCGACATTTTCTTTTCATTTCTCATGGCATTATTTATTGATACAGTTGTAAAGATTTTTGCTTTCTTTATGTAGTGGTATAATCCAGACTGATGACTTGAGTCTTTGATTTCATCTGTGTGTGTTTCAAATTCTCTTCATTTCAGCAGAGTGGTGCCATCTGCATATCACAAGTTGCTACTGAGTCTTCTTCCAATCCTGGTGCTGCGTTCTTCTTCATGTAAGTCCAGCTTCTTACATTATTTGCTCAGCATACAGATTGAGTAAGTATAGTGAAAGGATACAACCTTGATACACACCTTTCCTGATTGTATCTATTAATGGAGGAGACAGATTTAAAAGGTAACTTCTTCCTCTTATATGCAGTTTTTGTAGAAGTGATCTTCAAGATACATTTTTTCTGCATATCTTTGTTCTGTACTTAGCATAAATGAATTCTATACTTAGTTCTATATTTATGTAAAGCAAATATTTCAAAATGTGGTCTTCCCTCATAATATGAATAGAAGTAGAATAAAATCAGTTGCATATTTACCTAGCTTTTATTAGGGGTCTGTTTTGTGTTATGGGGGCCTGGTGACACAGTGGCTAAAGTGCTTGGTTGCTAACCCAAAGGTCAGTAGTCAAACCCAACAACTGCTCAATGCAGAAAAGATGAGGCAGTCTCTTTCTGTGTTGATTTACAACCTTGGAAAGGTTATGGGATAGTTGTACTCTGTCCTATAAGATCACTATGAATCAAACTAGACTGAGTGCAGTAGATTTGGCTTAATTTGTTATGTGTTAGGCATTCCTGGGTAGTACAAACAGCTAATAGACTCGATTGCTAGTCAAAAGGTTGGAGGTTCAAGTCCACTCAGAGGTACTTTGAAAGAGAGATTTGACGATCTCTGAAAATTCAAACAGTAAAAAGCCTATGGAGTACAATGTTACTCTGACACGTTCATTATAAGTAAGAATAGGCTTGATGGAAAGTTAGGGGAAAGTGTATTAGGAACTCTGCTAGGCAATTTCATATATGTTTCTTAGGTAAGGGAATCAGATCCTAAAGGCAGTAGGATTAGTAAAGATATGTGAACTAGTGAGAATACTTAGGGACCATGGCTTGATAAAAGCTTATCTGTACATAATACCCAAACTGATGAAGTTATGGTAATACTTTTACATGTATGCATTATTTGTATGTATACATTATTGGAGACATTGTAAATTGAAACAATTCTTTTACACAAGTTTGGTGATATATGGTATCAACCAGATCTATGTAAATGTTCTTACAATTTAACTAATTGATTCAATTTCTGAGAATTTAAGAAAATATTAAAAGAACAGCTTAATTGGCATATAAGCTGCATACCACACAATTCAATGATTAAATATATAAAAAAGAATTGTGCAATCATCACCACAATAAGTGTTAGAATATTTTCTTCATTCTGAGACCCATTATTATTAACTCCCCACTACCCCCCAACCTCTACTGCCTAAGAAACTATTAATCTAGTTACTGTCTCTATGGATCACGTATCCTGGATTTCATACAAAGAAAATCATACTTAAAAGCCCAACAATGACAACAAAATAAAGCACAGAAAAACCTCAGTGTAAAAGAAACAGAAGATAATAGAAACTAGAAAAAATTAAAAATGGATCAAAACAGAAACCAGTTGAGGGGAGGAAAATAAAAAGAAAGAAAAACCCAGAAAACAAATGATAATGTGTTAAATTTTAACCTAACTGTTGTGCAGGGTCACTATGAGTCAGAATGGACTCTACGACAATGGTTTTTCAGTTTTGATCATTGCAGTTATCCACTTCCTAAACCAATCTGTCTGATAGCAATACCATTCACATCCCCAGTCAATGGTCCGAGGGAAATCAGTGGTGGCTTAATCTGAGTGGGAACTCTGCAAATAAATTTTGGGCTATCACTATCATCCGTAGCTTTCTGTTAACAGGGTGCTCAGAACTTAAGCTCTAGTACAATCCCCTCATCTGATCTTGGATTTTATTATTTACAATCCTTGGAACACATAGACAGGTGTGTTCCATCCCTATGAATTTAGCTGACACCTCACTTCTATGGGTCTTTTAAGATAAGCCTTTAAGACCACAGAAGCTATTCTTTCTAAAAGCCGGGCATCATCTGATTTCTTCACCAAACTTTACTATAGCATGCATATCTTCAGTGATCACTTCATGATGGCAAGGAAATACTTAAAAAAACCCACATATCCTCATCAGCAAAATAACCATATGTTTTTATTATAATATGTGGATATCACTTAAAATTATTCAATAAGGAAATAACCAGTAAATTATTATATGTAAACTTAATGAAATGTTATACATGCACATAAACTGATCATTATGAAGCCTATATAAACTCACCCACTGCCATCAAGTTGATTGGACTCAGAGTGACTCTGTTGGACAGAGTAGAACTGCTCCCATGTGAACTGTGACTCTGGAATGAGCAGGTGGCACTCTTGGAGAACTGGAAAGAGGAAATATGTGTTAGTCAGAGAGAAACTAGCATTCCAGAAGATCTGGGCCCTGAATGTCAGATGGACTTAGCTTTTATACTTTATCTGCATAAGCAAAGTCATACAAACAAGCAAGGCCACAGAATCAGAACAGGTGGGATTTCTAGTGCAGACAAGGTTGTTAGTGAAGGAGGAGGGGAGTCATGGGATGGGTTCGTTCCAGAAATGAGGTAGTACATGGGGTGAGGTAATGCATTGGGCTTCTTTTCCAATAGTTAAAATTCCCTGATAGGATTTTCCTTACTCATATGGTTTCTGAAGCTATAATAGGAGTAGAGAGTCTTATCTTTTTCCAAGGGAGCAGGTGATGGGTTTGAAATGCCAATCTTTATGTCAACAGCCTAACACTTAAACCACTGTGCTACCAGGACTCCTTAAAGATAGCAATAGGTAAAATGTTTGTGACATTTAGTTGAATAAAAAAAAAAGTGTCTATAGAGATCTAAATACAGGCATATACATATGTAAATATATTTATATACTACAAGGGGGAAATAGATCTATGTACATGTATTTATAGGTTTAGTATTAAGGAAACAGATGGACAGTGGGCCCCTACTCAAGTACTCTCTGAACACAAGAGCACTTTGTTCTAACAATTTGGCAGTGTGAGATGCTCACCGTCCTGGCA
>NW_022103909.1:7635239-7641843 GCF_000313985.2 Echinops telfairi | reverse complement strand
AGTTGTATGAGCCCCCAATAAAATGATTTTTTTTAAATGTGCCAGGATATTATATAAAAGCTACACACACACACACACACACACACACACACACACACACACACACACAGCTATTCACTAGCACTGGAAGCAAGTTTAGTGTAACAGAATTCAGAGTATTTTTTTCCTTTCCTGATGAGGTGAGTGGCTATTGTTCTGGTAGACCCTGTATCTCTTCTTCCATTGCAGATGGTATTATTTACATTATCTTTGAGTAACTGTGTGGGCATGTGACTCAGACTGGGTCAACACAAATCCTTCCTGGGATTTTATGTGTGGACTTGAGGAAAAGAAACCTTGACCCCAAGTCGATGAGGGATGATGTGTCCAGCGTTGAGTGGCCTTGCTTCCTTTCCCCAGTGGAAAGGAGGAAATGTGCTTGCAGTAAGAAAGAAAGAAAAGCTAGAGAGAGACCAACAGTCAGAGAGGCAGATGGAGGGTGTGGTATTTACATAATCTGGCATCAATTTGAAAGGATTATGAATGAAGGGGTGGAGTCTGGCCTGCCAATCAAGATATAACCAGTGAGGCCTCTGTGTGGGCATGGCCTTCTCCTGAGAATTCTGGGAACTCCTGTATTTCCTCTTTGGAAGTGAGAGACACTTCTCTCTGCTGACTCCCTTGCTCTCTGCTCACTCCCTTGGACAAGGCTCACTCCATGAGAGATGCTTTATTGATAATACACATGGCACTATGCTGATAGACCTCATGCCCTGGAAATTGGAGGAGCTTGTTGGGGATTGACAGCCATTTGACTGGGCAACCTCATTGTGGGTGCTCCCTGAGTCCGGAGAGGGCTTGCTGGAGAGGCACCCCTGAACTCCCAGGGCCCTGGGCAGCTAGCTCCTGGCTTCTTGGGGTCAGGACCAATCACTGCCCTGAACCTAGACTTCTGTTTGTCCACCTGGGAAGTAAGTTCTGTCTTCTTTCTTTCTTTGTATGAAGACGCTTCTTAATGGGCGGGATTGTAAAAGTCTAAGCCTACTGTCTTGAGCTATCTGCAAGGGCTTAAGGAAACTCTGACAAGACTTTGCCCAGGTGTGGCAGTTACATACTTGTCAACTTGCAAAGGGGTGGAGCCTAGCCTGTCAATCAGGTGGCAGCGTGAAGACCTCATTTGGAGGCACTAAGGAGATAAAAGTTGCCTGGAGGCCAGATACACTCACTCCTTGCAAGACATTCCTGTTGACAAGCCACATGGAACAACACTGATGGATCCAGAGCCCTGGAGCTGGAGGAGCCACATGGAGACCCACACCAGTGCCAAGAAACTTCCACCTCCACTGGATCCACAAGACTTTCCACCCACTGGCCTGTGATCTTTTTCCTGCATTCAGCATCATTGCATGTGCTGTGTGAGTCTGAAGAAGAATTTATAGACCAGTAATGAACATTTGGGCTATTATCGGATTTATGGACTTGAACTTGACTGGGCTGTGATGTTTTCTCAATATTCAATTGCTTTTATATATAGCTCTTTCTTACACACATATGAGTATCCATGTATTTGTTTCTCTAGTCTACCCAGACTAACATATACCAGGGTTTCTCTATGAGTACAGGATGCCATGGCACCCAAGAGGAAAAAGGACTTTTGTTGGAGTGAATGAGCAAGTTCTTTAGTTTTTATGTGTCCTATGGCCATCAGACTATGGGACATGAGTGGGCCCTAAACCGAGGTTCTGCGAGGCTGCTGCAAAGGCTCAGTGCAGATTTCCCTCAAGGGAGAACCAGGTCTGGGGGGTTATACTGGTACTCCTATTGCCAAGGCACCTGAACTTTGCAAGGAATGCCAGCAGCTGGAGGGGCATTGGATTGAGGCCAGTGTGTGACTGGTCCACATTTATCTTATTACATTCAGGCACCAGTTCTGTCCCTGGTGCCTAAACTCTACTTTCTTTATGGCAATTTCCAACTTCTTACTCGAACCAGAAACTAAGAAGATCCTCAATTGCCTGTCCTCCTGCCCCCCCCGCCCCCCCCCACCTGTGTTTGTTTTTTATTCCTTACCCACACCCTGAAGACTGGAGACTATAGCCTCTCTTTATTGTGGTGCTCTTCCTCCACTGAGTGGCCCTTGTGGCAACCTGACCAGTAGAAGGACAGGGAAAAGTTAGGAGTCTGGCTACACCCTGAAAGGTATCCTATGATCTTAGGACACTTGTTTTGCCACTCAGTCTTGTTCCCTGGCAACTGCTGCCAACCAGGGTACCCTGAGAATTGCGTGAAGCTAGCCTTAAACCTGTTAAATTATTTAAATAAGGTTCATGAGTGATGGACTACAAAGACTTTTAAGTTTACAAGCCGAGGAAACCTTGAAATCCCTCTTTCTCTGGCCACTAAGACTCTGAATGTCCTCCTCCAGCCTTTGGCTGAATAGGCTCATGGGAATTTCTTGCCTTTGAGGAGTGATGATACCAGAGGTATCTAGGTTATTGTGCCACACCTAGAAGGCTCATAGGAAACCGAAGGTCATGGGTTCTTCCCAGAGCCTATCCTCAACCTCCCTCCAATGCATGCTAAAACATTTTTTGGGGGAGGATTTTCAGATGACTACAGGGTAAAGTTATCAAAGGGGTGCCTCCAAATGCTGTGTGAAGTAGAATGGCCAACTTTTAATGTTCATTGACCTAAAGCAGGCTCATTGGATTCTGCAGTGATGACGGCTGGGTGGTCAGTAATGATGGGGACTCCTGGACATCCAGATCAATTCCCTTACAATGACCAATAGCTGGAATTGACCCTGAAACCTCCCCCTTGGCTAAAATTAAATGCCTTTTAAGGTACTTAAAATTTTTTTTGTTCAGGGGTCCTGAATGGTGGGGTTGGGTGGGGTGTGGGGGTGGGGGAATCAAAACAAAAATTGTATCCCATCTTCTCCTGTCAGAATAGGAGGAGACTTTTAAGACTTCCCACCCTCCCACCCCACAGCCTCCCTATAATCCCCAGCCTTGGCCATCATCGCCCCTCTGACCACCCTGGGACTTGTATCTCCCCTAGTAAGCTCTAGACTTTGCTTCCAGGAACTGGAAGCTGTGGGTGGCACAGACTCAACAGAAGAAAGCAGGGTCACCCTTTTTCCTCTAAGGGAAACAGCCCCCCGGAGGGTAGTGGTAGAGGAACTTGGCCATTCCTGGTCTTTGTGCCTTTCTCTACTTTAGACCTTTGTAACTGCAAGTTTCAGAATCCTTCCTATTCTAAGGACACCCAGGCCCTCTCTAGCCTCCTTGAGTCTATCCACTGCCCTGATTGGGATAATTGTCAGCAATTATTATTAACCCTTTTTACCCTGAGGAATAGAAAGGATCCAGACAGAGGCCCAGCCGGTATATGCAAGTATGGAAACAGGAACAGAGGAGGAACATATGCAGGCATTAGGACAAGATTTCTCTCTGACCCAGCCCGAACCAGCATGGGATCCAAATTCTTCAGGAGTTTAAAAAGCTTTGGAAACCTATCACTGAATTATCTTAGGAGTTTTAAGAGCTGCAGCCCAGAAGCGTGTAAATTGATCTAAAGTAAATGAGGTTATTCAGGAGCCAACTGAGTTCCAGGTACATTCCTGGAACCACTGCAAACTGCATACAGAGCATACCCACCATTTGACCCACTGGCTCCTGAAAATGCTAAGGCTATTAATTTGGCTTTTGTAACCCAGGCCACCCTAGATATTAGGAGGAAATTACAGAAGTTAGAAGGGCATGCTGGCATGACTATTGCATGGCTGTTAGAGGTAGCTCAAAAGTTGTACAGCAACAGGGATAGTGAGGTAGAAAAAGCCAGTAAGAGGAAAATGAGGCCTATAGTGGCCACCCTACCGAAGGCCCCTGCAGTGATAGGGGAGGAAAATGGAAGAGGAAAAGGCAAAGGAATGTTAGAGAAAAGGATGAGGTTGAAGAGGGATCAGTACGCCATATGTAAGCAATTGGGCCACAGGGAAAAAAGCGTATTCTAACAACAAAAAAGGGAAAATAGAATCAGACTAAAAGGGCCAGGACTCTTTTTCTTTTGGCCCCCAGGAGCCCATGGTAACTGCAATTGTGGGGGCCAACCTGTGAGTTTCCTGGTAGAAACGGGTGCCCAATACTCTGTTTTAAAAACAACAAGCAGAGGATTGTCAACTCCATCTACCTTAGCACAGGAAGACTCACGAAAATACCCTTTCACCCAAGACTAACTTGCCAATCTAGGCCATACACAAATGGCTTAGTTCTTCTTGGTTATGTCTGAATGTCCATTCCCCTTGATTGGGCAAGAGATCTTGCACAATATCTCATTTTCACCCTCAGGGTCAACACAAGCCCTGAGGTGGGGAAAAGGAATAAGCATCAACATTTATATGGACAATAGGTATGCTTTTTGCTGTCTTATACGTACATGTCATTATTAAAAAAAAAAGTGGGGGGTGTTAACCTCTGCAGGGATGGACATTAAAAATAAAGAAGACATTCGAGGCCTCCTAGAGGCAGTTTGGCTATCTCACAGAGTGACAGTGATACACTATAAAGGATATCAAAAGGCAAACAGCGCAGAGGCCAAGGGTAAAAGGTTTGCTGACTAGGCCACCCAAGAAGTAGCAACTCTTCTGCCCATAACAGAGAAAAGGATCAAGCTACCTGAACCTAGGCTCCCATCACATTCATTCTCCTGTCCAGAAGAAGACCAAGGGGCTGAGTCCAAGAATGCTAAAAAGAACCATGATGGATGGTGGATCCTGGAAGATGGGTGTCCATTATTACCAAATGCATTGGGATGGACTCTGGTTACCCAGGTACACTCAACTACTCATTTAGGTGTAACTAAGATGGTAGACTTACTTAGAATCAAATTTGAAATCCTTGACTTAAAGTGGTTGGTATGTGGCAATATCACCAGGTGTGTTCTCTGTGCTCAGGTAAATATAAAGTAAGGTCCGGAGCCCCACAAATGGTAAAGGTAAGAAACCAGTTTCTAGAAAGATGGGAAGTGGATTTTACTGAAATGCACCCTCCAAGTGCAGGCCAGAGGTACTTGTTGGTATTAGTAGAGACTTTTTCTGGTTGGGTAGAAGCATTTGGAACTAAAAATGAGACCACTGTCACAGTAGCAAAGAATCAGCTATATGAAAGTTCCTAGGTATAGGCTACTTCTATCTACTGGATTAGACAATGGATCCACATTTTTGTCTTCAATCTCCCAATCAGTGGGGAAGGCCCTAGGTATAAAGTGGAAGTTACATTGAGCCTATCAGCCTCAAAGCTGAGGACAGGTGGAACACGTGAACCAGACCCTAAAGACAACTTTGTCCAAATTAATTCTAGAGACAGATGAAGGATGGTTCATACGCTTACTTCTAGTCCTCCTGCGAGCAAGATGAACTTCTTACAGGGAAGGTTTGACCTCATTTGACATAATGTTTGAAGGCCTCTGGCTGGGTGGGTGGGGAGGGGACGTGGGGAGAGGATGCCTGGCTCAATAACTAATCATGTTCTACTTTAAGTACCTTCAACCTTTGCAACAGACTCAGGTTGCCATACATCCCCATGTTCAAGAGACCCTGCCTACCCCGCATTCAAGTTCCAGCACTGTTGCTCAATCCACATGAAGAAATTCCAGCAAGAGGGGCTTGCTCCATGCTGGCAGTGGCCCACACACCGTTGTTCTGTCTACTCCTACTGCAGTTAAAGGGGTTGGCATCACCTCCTGAATTTACCACAGCCGAGTGAAAGATGTCAGCTGCTCTCAGAGAGCACAAAAAATATGAAGGGCCGAACCCGGTGGCCACCCACTAAAGATAAGACCGTCGCATGTGTGATCCTGTTATTTTTCTGTGTGTGCCCCTTTGCAAGGGCTGCAGATTGCTGGGTATTTCAGGTTGTAAACGCCTGGGGAACTGAGGAGGTTGTGAACCAGACTGTCTGGAATGGGAAGCCTGGTAGTTCAGTTTTCCTTCAGTTTGACGCTTGCTCCACAATTGATCCCAGGTCTGGGAATAGTTGGGGACTAGCCTGAGAACCTGCTTATGCCAGATTGTAAGTACCTGTGCTTTAAATATCAATAGAAGGGGGATTGTAATAGCGTAGGGGAATTTTATTGCTGGTCCTGTCTGTACATCTACTTGGGCATTCTAGGAATTAACCTCCTAAATTTAAGACCCAGTCAGGGCCCCTCTTGCACCCTGGGCTCATGTAACCACATACAGTATAAAATCTCAGACCTGGCTAATGTCCGGTTGAATACCAATGTCCAGCTGGGGGTAAGGATTGATGGAAAGAAAAGGGAGTCTGGAATCAGAAAGAAAAGGGACTCCAGAATCAGACTCTGGAATCAGCCCTCAACAAAAAGGAAGGATTCAAATTAAAACCCCTACATGGGCTGAGAACCTACATCCAAATGTCAGGCAGGAAAAACCTAAAAAATGGAAGGAGCTCCTAAGATCAGGCTGTTAAGCTTAATAAACAGCACTCACCAGCTTCAAAACCTGCCCAACCACAACTAACTACAGATTGTTGACTTCATGTATCAGTGAAGTAATGGAGTTATGTGGGACTCGGAGTCCCAACCACCTTTGGGAGTCTCACCCAGT
>NW_022103909.1:7610932-7633931 GCF_000313985.2 Echinops telfairi | reverse complement strand
TGGTCTAGCCTGATTTGTAAGGTAGAATTGGGGTCATGACAGTGGGGAGAAGAAGCATTAAAGAACTAGAGGAAAGTTGTATGTTTCGTTGGTGCTATGCTGCACCCTGACTGGCTCATCTCTTCCTTGTGACCCTTCTGTAAGGGATGTCTGATTGTCTACAGATAGGCTTCTGCACTCCTCTCATTCACATTGATATGATTCCTTGTCTGGGTCTTTGATCCCTAATATCTGATCTCATGGACACCTCATGATCACACAGGCTGGTGTGCTTCATCCATCTGGGCTTTGTTGCTTCTGAGCTAGCTGGCTGCTTGTTTATCTTCAAGCCTTTAAGACCCCAGATGCTATATCTTTTTAGAGCCAGGCACCATCAGTTTTCTTCACATTTGCTTATGCATCCATTTTGTCCTCAGCGATTGTGTTGGGAAGGTGAGCACCACAGAATGTCAGGTTATTAGAACAAAGTATTCTTGCATTGAGGGAGTACTTGAGTAGAGGCCCAATGTCATCTGCTACCTTAATAATTAACATATAAATATATGTACATAGATCTATTTTCCTATCATCATATATAAATGTATTTACATATGTACATACCTGTATTTAGACCTTTATAAATGTCTTTTGCCTCCGACTTCTTTCCTCTATTTCCTTTCACTTTCCTCTTGTCCCACTATTATGTTTGTCCTCCATTTGGGTTTCGGTAACTCCTCTCAGTTACATTGCCCTTGATCAAGCCCTACCAGGCTTCCTAACCTTCCTTGCCATTGATTTTAGATCACTTGTTTTTCCCTTGTCCCTGAGTTGTTAATACCCACTTCCTTTTCCCTGCCGCCCCCTCTCCCGTGTCTCTCCCCACCCCAATCCCCCCAACGTTTGTCCTTTGTTTTCTCCTCCAGATTGTTTATCCTATCTTATCTAGATAGACATGCAGAGATAATAATAAGCACAAAAGCAAGACTGAGCAAAACAACAGAAGAAAACACAAAACACAACAAAAACAATGACAGAAAAAAAGAAAAGCCTATAAATAGTTCCAGGTCTATTTGTTGATGTTTAGGAGTGTTTTCCAGTCGAGTGTGATGGGATGCCATGCCCTGGCCCCCAAGTCTATTTTCGGTATTCCTTGGGGACTTCATTGCTTTGCTCCCCTCGCTGCTCTGTTGCATGCCCTTAGTGTTTCACCCTGGTGTGGTGGGGACAGGTCAAACACAATTCTCACACTGTGCCTCCAGTGTTGTCACTCATAGCATTATGGGTCAGTGAGGGACATTGTGTCTTGTGGTGGGGCCAACCCTATGATCCTCTCTGTGCATTGGCTGCTCTTTGCAGGCATATCGTTCTCAGGACTTGATGGGCCATGATGTGTTCCACTCTCTCTCCTTCCGTCTTTGTTTGCTCCTGTGTGCTCTGATCCAACATGCCCCTCTCCCTGAGCTGTCCTTTGAAGTGAATTCTTGGGGGGTGGGGTGGGGGAAGCAGTCTGGAATTATTAAAAGGAGACCTTGGGCCAGCATAAAGATTGGATCCATCTTTATGGAAGAACAAGGTACCTGGTGGCACCCCTTGAAGGATGGTTGGAGAACTTGGGTAGGACTCTTGCTAGGCCCTTGAATCACCAATTTTAGCTCTTGTAATCCTATGGCCATGCTTGATTAACTGGATGACCAAGTTTATTCAATAGGCATAGCTATAGTGAAACTCCTAGTAGTATGAGCTCAGTACAAACCCCTAGTGCAATGGTTCTCACTCTTCCTAATACAGTTCCTCATGTTTACAGTTCCTCATTTAATACAGTTCCTCATGTTGTGGTGACCCCCCCAACCATAAAATTATTTTGGTTGCTACTTCATAACTGTAATTTTGCTACTCTTATGACTCAGGTGACCCCTGTGAAAGGGTGGTCCAATCTCCAAAGGGGTCGCGACCCACAGATTGAGAACTGCTGCCCTAGTGGCTGAAGAGTACAAAAGATCCCAAAGTGAAGTCTGCAGGATTTCAGAAAGAAAGAAAAAGCATTGGGGAATGAATTGAACTCTGAACATTTTGTTTGTCACAACCCCCCCACCCCTCCCTTTTTGGGAATGCAATAATCTTTACTCAATCCTGTACTTCTGCTTAGGACTACACTGAATAAGCCATTGTTCCTGGAATGGAACATCCTGTTTCGCAGGTGTGTGAAAAGTCCTTTAAAACTTCCCTACTGATGAGTTTTAGGCAGCATTAGCACCCTTTCAGTCGCTGGCTTTAATTAAGGACTTGGTTTCAATTCAGCTTGGATGATCTGTCTAATTTGGGCAATAATGGTAAGGTTAGTTTTTTACAATTCTTACTGTATAAGTGACGTGATTTTAAAGATTGTTTATTACTATTATTATTATTAGAACCTGCCAAGCATTTTGTTCCCTTGTTGTTTGTTTGTTTGTTTGTTTTTAAATACTTCACCGGATTCTCTGGAACATTTGGTACTTGGGTGTAAATACTGCATTTGTGACTCATTTCCCATTAAGCCATCAATAGACTTTGGATCTTTATTGAACTGTCACTCCATCCCAGGTCTCTCAGCTTTTCCTGCAACATAAGTTACCTTAGCTGTTTCCTCACATCCTGTTTTGGACAATAGCCACCCGAAGAATGCTTTGACAAGAACAATCTGAATAACAGTGTGGATTCCAAACTTCGCCAGGCAAGAATGCATGGTGGATTCTGAAATCAGTCAGCTAACATTTACTGAGAAGCTACTGTGGGCCCACCATTGTTCCAGGTCCTGAACTGTAGCAACGAAAAAAAAAGTAGCAGAACCCTGTCCTTAAGATCCTTATATCTGTGGGTGCTTCTGTGTGTGCACCCTGGGGAACGTGGGCAGTGTAGGAATTTACTTAGCCGTTATCACTTGCATAATAATCGACATGCAATTAGCATTTATTTAGAGCTGCATGTATATGCATTCATTATTAATCATTGTAGCACCTTTATGAGGGAGTTATCATTATCTCATTATCTTGCCATTTCTCCAGATGAGAATACTGAGACACAGAGAGTATATGTAGTGTGCCTGAGGTTACAGGTCAAATAGGAAGCAGAGCTAGATTTGAGTCTGTGACAGTCTGGCTTCTTACCATTGGGCAGTAAATCACTTCTCACACGATGTTGTCAGCAATCTGCTCAGAAATGTCAGATTGAGGACCTATACCCAATTTTTCAAAAATTTAAAATCTTGAAACAAAAATTTATTGAATGAATCTTGGGTAAAATAAAAGGAGCTATGATGGTTAGAATTATAATTTGAGTTATGGAGAAAAATATTCTGAAAAAGAAAAAGAAAAGACCACATCCCTGCATTCTACTCAACAGATGCGTGTGGATTATCTGCTACTGAGCGATTTTGTAGAAAGAAAGTACCCATTTAGCGGGGTAAACAGAAAAGAAATAGGTCCTTAGAACAGAATTCCACGACTGTTGGAGTATTGAGATGAGGAGGAAAGGGAAGGAGAGGGAAGAGGTCATGAGATGGTTAACAATTAAGCTGAGATTTGAGATATAAGTAGGAGCTCTTCAGTGGCCAGGAGGGGAGGGGTGGGACTAGTAAGGGTGGCTACTCGTGGGTAACCAGGGAAGAGCTTTGGACCAGTCCTCAAGGTCAGGAGTCTATACCTGTTTCCATTTTGCTACATATAGCTGTCAAAATAACTTGAGTACACACTCCCAAAGTATATAATTATTTAATAATGAATATTGAATTATTTAATAATGAATATTGATATCTATTTATATGCATGCACTATCTTACTGGGACACATTATATCCCTTAGAAAATGCACACACAGAGAAGTTTAAATAGATAATATTTACAGAGATATATATGTCTATCTATATTTTGGTTCCCACAAAAACATTATTAGCTATTTGAAGGAACAAAATATTTGAAAATGCTCCCGTTCATATTTTTGAAAACTTTGGCTTGACACTTTGTGATAGGGGAATGTCAAGAACTGGTTCTTTAGACTTAAAACCAGACCTAGTTTTAATCAAACCCCAAACCAAGACAAAACATCACCTGGAGACTTCCAGTAGAAGTGTTTGTTGGCAGCACTAACTCTTGATGTTTTTTGTTTTTTTTTCAGTCTCAAACACTATGCCCAGGTTTGGCTTAAAATTGACTTCATACTAGTCTATCTTTCCCCTGATGTTAATCTTCTTGCAAACTCTCTGGAAAGCATTGCATTTTTACATTTTTAGCATTTGGTTCAAACTCATACATAATCTTAATCTGGGATATTTTAAAACAAGCTAGACAATCTCTTTTCCTTTTTCTCTTTTAGTTGTGTAGCTAGGAAAAAAATTTAATGTGACACAATCCATACATTCATCCAGTGTGTCAAGCACATTTGCTGCCATCATTTTTAAAGCATTGTCTTCCCACTTGAGCCCTTGATATCAGCTCCCCATTTCTTCGCCCTCTCTCCCCCACCTGCCCTCCCTCACGAGCCCTTGATAAGTTATAGATTATTATTTTCATATCTTACACCATCGTCCATCACCCCTAGGTGAGGTATTTTTAAGGGCTTTATTTATTTGCTTTTTCTATCCCCTTCGCACCCCCCACCCCCTTATGGTCATCCTCATATTGTTTTGTCTTGGGTGAGCTTTTTCTTCTGATCAGTCTCCCGATCTCTCTTACAGAAGACTCATATTTCTGTAGGGCTCCAAAACTTGCCCAGCCCCTGCATGCATACTGTCTTACAGAACTCGTTCATTGAGCATTGCTCTGAGTGTCCAGCTGAGTGGAAAACATCTCCATGGTGGTGGTATCACAATGGATTCTCAGAGTATTGCTGGTGGTATTTTTGGGTTCAAATGAGTGGGCTGTAGGAGTCACGGGTAGCCCACCTGGAGTCATGAGGGTAAAGAACAGCAGCTCCAATTCTGCCACGGCTCCCTTCAGTCCTTACATGGCCTCCTGTTTCCCAAGGCCCAGACACGCTAACTGGTCCAGGAATAACTCTGTGAGCCACTTGCCTCCCCCGCTGCCTCTGTAGAGGCTGGTATTATTCCTGAGCCTCAGCCAGTGCACAATCCTGTGCACTACAGGGCCAGTGTCCTTGGGAATTGAAGCTGGTGTTGAGGTAGGTTGGCTCCTCTCCACCCACAGCACCTTCTCATCGGTAGCTGAGGCCTGGTCTGGATGAAGGATGGGAAGGGAGGTGACTGGCACAGGCACCATCTCTGAGTGGCAAGTTTCGACAGCACATTGTGAATGGCTCCCTATGAGAGATTATCTGGATTTGTAAGATTTATTTCAGCTGTCAGTGGCAATGAAGTGAGAGCTCACGCTGCAGTTATTTTCAACCTGGTTGGTTTTCAACTCTGACAGCAGAACTCCTGGCACATGCATGCAAGTATTTTGGTGACCTGAAAAAAATCTGACCTTCATTAGCTCACTGCTTCTTGGGAAATGGAGGGGGGGAAAGAAAGAAAAAAGAGAGAGAGAGAGAGAGGGAGGGAGGGAGAGAGAGAGAGAGAGAGAGATATTTGTGACTGTTGGGACTTCTTCTTCTTCTTCTTTCAACAGTTTTATTGGCACATAATTTATATAGCATTCACTTCAATAGTTCAATTGTTCAATCCTAACAAGAGAACTGTACAATCATTACCATATCAGTTTTAGAACATCTCCCTCCCCATGGTGAAATCACCTTTACAATGAGTTGTGCAATCACAGGCAGTTCTAGTGCTCCCTCCCCACTCTCAGCTTCATTTCCCCCTTCCCAAATCCCCCTCCCTCCCTGTCACCCATTCCCACCCCTGCATCCCCTAGCAACCCCTGTGTCAGTTGGGACTTTTTTTTTTTTAATTTTAACTGAGTACTTCATTTAATTTTCCTGAAGATTACCAAAAATATTTGAAAAAGTACTGTAGAGGACTACAAAGATAGCTTTATTTCCCTAACTTTATTTTAAAAGTTTGAGACATTTGCTTAAGAGATTCCTCATGTAATCCTGGCTGATCCTTAAGCAAGACTCCCACCAACACCATCGAGTGGGGTTGGACACAACTTCGTTCACAGTCTCATTTTAGAGATTTGTTAGTTGCATGACGGGAAAATCGACTTTACTTTTCTCAGCTTCCCTTTCTCCTCTGTAAAGGACCTCTGCGTCATCGCAGGTTGCGATCCCTTAATCAGCAGACGGTTGTAAATGACGAGTGAAGCACAAGGATATTAACTGTTACATTGGATGCGTTCATCTAACGGGAATAATTATTTTGCTAAATGAGTTGTCATTGGCGTGGCCTCAGGGACTTCATGGAAGAAAGAATCACGACGCCTTGAAGGGGAAACGCGTGTGAGTCTTCGGACCTGCGTAAGGAGTATGACTGGCTTAGTCAGCATGTATTTATAAAAGTCCCGTAGCCACTGACAACGTGGAACTGTCGTGGGGGGGCCTCGAGGAGCCCAAGGTAACACAAAAATGTAAAATTTCCAGTCCTTAGAACTTTCAAATATCTGTGACAAGATGTGGAAACCAAAAAATCTCTTAGAAAAAATTAATTTTACTAAACAGCATGTCGCCCTGCAATTTTCAAGCTCCTCTTCTCATACTTTTTCAGTCAATTCAAAACAAAACAAAACAAAACTTCCATTAGCCCCTCTCACTTGATTGACGCGAGGCCAGCCAGGTACTTCAGGGCTTTTGAAGTTATTTGGTTGGTTGGGGGTCACTCACATAACCAGTCATGTGAGAAGGCAAGTCGAGGGGACACTGCCAGTTGAACTACCTGATGAATACAGATTGAACATGCTGGGGTGGGGGACTGCCACCCTATTTACATCTGCTCTCCATGGAAGTGTATTGGACTTTCTGGTTCACTTCGTGTGTGAGCCACTAAGCGTCCTGGGAGAGTTTGCAATTCCCTCAGTTTGGACCTGGTGCCCAGGATTTACCCTGTCTGCTAGTCCCCGCCATCTCCTGGATGCTCCTGCGCGCTCGCTCTTCAACTCTGAAGTCATTTCTCTGCTATCATCCACTGCCCTTCAGAAGTCTTCCCTTGACGCTTTTCCAAACAGGTGCTATCTTATTTCCCACACAACCTGCGTCAGAGCTGTTCTCCTCCACCACGCTGATGTGTCTGTCTTTATATAGCCCCGGTATCTGGCACATTTCCTCTGGTAGATGGGGAGATGGGGGCGTGGGGATCCCCTGCTGCTCCCCGTGGAAGGGCAGGTGTCACAGAGACCATGGAGAAAGGGTGCACCAGAGAGAAAGCTCTCGTACCCTGGTGCTGCTACGACTGCTGCTGCTGCTTTTTCTCCCTCTAACTGTTCTCATCTCAGGTTCCTATCTCACTATTCTAAAATGTATTAGGCAAGACTTGGAATTTCATTTCGCAGGAATGTATACAAGTTAGGACTGGTGGGTGACTTGCTGACTGTAATGAATTTAAAAGCGGTGGTGTACTAAGAAAGTCCATGTATGTGTATGCAGACAGAGCCTATGAAATGTAGAGGCAATACAATAATCCTTCCCATCGGTGTGATGCAAATGGCAGGAGGTGGTAGCCTGGAGATCGACTGATGGGAGAACTTAAAAAAAAGGAAATGGAAAGGAGAAAGAAGTTCTGCTTCTCATGCCCCCTTTCTCCCTTGTTAGTGTTTCTCCCACTCTGAGGCCAACTCTGCCAATGGTGGCAGTAATAGCAGATGAAACTTATTGCCATTGAGCGGATGCCAACTCATAGCCAGCCCATAGGACAGGGTAGAACTGCCTTTGCGAGTTTCCTTAACTCTTTATGGGAGTAGAAAACCCTGTTTCCTGTGGTGCTGCTGGTGGTCTTGAACTGCTAACCTTACAGTTAACAGCCCAACATGTAACCACTACACCACCAGGACTCCTTGTAGTGGAAATAGGCATTATTTATCAATCCCTTAAAGCCAAAACCCACAGCCATCCAGTCAATTCCAACTCATAGCAACCCTGTAGGACAGAGTAGAATTGCTCTGTACAGTTTCTAATTAAACAAATTAAAAAAGAATCTCATAAATTATCAAGGGTTCGTGAGGGATGGAGGGTGGGGGGGTGGGGATGAGCTGATACCCAGGGCTCAAGTAGAAAGAAAATGTTTTGAAAATGATGATGGCAACATATGTACAAATGAGCTTGACACAGTGGATGTATGTATGGATTGTGATAAGAGCTGTAAGAGTCCCTAATAAAATGATTTATAAGAAATAAAATAAAATCAGTAAGAAAATAAAAATCTCATTTGATCTTCACAAACCACCTTTTGAAGATTTATGATTTTACAGGAGATACAGCAACCCAAGGTCACACAGCTAGGCCTAAGGCAAACTATGTTCTCAAGTCTACCTAATCCCCAAGCCTGCTTTAAGGTTCGGTTTGTCCTCACCTATTGATCTTTTTGAAGTTTGAACTTTTTTTTTTTAGGTTGGACTAACCATCCTTAGCAGATGAGCACTTGCTTTATACCCAGGCTTAGGATACTAAGTAGATATTCAGTACATATTTGTTGAATGAATGACTTGGTCAAGTCCAAGTTGCTTTATGATGGAACATGGAACTGAGTGCTTCGGTGTCAAGGACAGAGGTAGGTTGTGGAGTGAAAAGGAAGCCTGGATCCTTGTTATTTCTTTCTCAATAGCTGTGGGATCCTCGGTCAATCACTTAAATGCTCTAGACCAGTGGTTCTCAACCTGTGGGTGGTGACCCCTTGGGGGGTTGAATGACCCTTTCACAGGGATCGCTTGATTCATGACTGTAGCAAAATTATAGTTATGAAGTAGCAATGAAAATAATATTATGGTTGGGTGGCGGTCACCACCACATGAGGAACTCCATTAAAGGGTTGTGGCATGAGGAAGGTTGAGAACCACTGCTCTAGGCCTCAGAGTGCTCCCTGTAAAATATGAGTGCTGAGAGCAGAGCAGGGTAGTCTCTCCAACATGTGATGCTTGAGGGGTGGGAAGAAGGTTGCTGAAAGCTTAGGGCCTGTGTGTCACAGGAACAAAGGGATGACAAAGGCACCTGCCAGTGCTTGGAACTTTGGAATTCTGCGGTTTGTGTCTCAGAACCCTGCACCTACCACTCACGGTCAGTTCTTTCATTGTCCCGTGTTCCTTTTCCAATTGGCCAAGGAGGTGCCTCAACACTGGCATCCTTCTTTGCTTCCTATTTACCGTGATCCTCAAGGTTTCGTGGAAAGCAAAAGTTCCGGACTAGGATGAGATGTAAGAAGGCCTGGTGGCACTGTGAGCTGGGTGTTGGACTACGAACTGCAGCTCTTAGGAGTTGTTCAAACCTACCAGTTACTCCACAGGAGAAAGGTGAGGTGTTCTGCTCCTGGGAAGATTTGGCCTACATGTAGGGTTGCTGTGAGTTGGATTCTACTCAACGGTAATGGATTTTTTATTTTGGATGGGATTGCATATAATGAGGTGTAATGATCATTAAAAATAATATCATCCAATGAAAAACTTAGATGTAACATATCTCTTGATCAATGGACTGCTGAATTGCGATGGCAGCTAATGCTCTGCTTTAGCTACATATTGTCACATGAAATTATCAGTGCATGCAGCAGTTGTAAAAGACATCAAGAAAAATAAAAATCACTGGTTATCTAGGCAGAGATTAATATGTACCCTTAGGAGCTTTGGTGGTGTAGTGCGCTACACATTGAGCTCCTAGCCCCCAAATCAGCAGTTCAAACACTGAAAGATGAGGCTGTCTATTCCCATAAAGATTTAAAGCCTTGGAAACCCAAAGAGTCACTTCTACTTTGTCCCATATGGTTGCAATGAGTAGAACTGATTTGATAGCAGTGAGTGAACGACATTATACTTGAAATCACTGAAAATGTCTAAATCTGAGTAATCACCAGTTATAAATTATTCTTGGTCCCCAAAGTAATGTCTTCTAGTGCGAGACTAGGTTTCCAAGGGAGGTAAATGTCATTAATACAGCACTTGCATAGGAGCAACTGTTAGGTTGAATCCAATGCCCTTGTCCATTTCCTGGACTTTTTCTGTGACTGTGCTTGTCAGAACACACACATTCCAGAAAGAAAAATGTCCTTAGGGAGTGATGTGAAACCTTTAAAGTGAGAAATCCATGGAAGCAGGGGAATGCGGCTTCTTCCTGTGTGCAGGAGGCTGGGGGCCTCTGCCGAGGTCTGCATGCCTGGTCATTTAGAACGCTCCGACAGGTGTGTGTCACGAGCATGGAAACTGGCAGAGAGCAGTCAGGTTACTAACGCAAAACAGGGAAATAAAGTCATCACTGTAGAGTAAATGCTGACTGATGAGGACCCCCTGGGTGACAGAGAAGAATCAAGATCTACAGGGGTTTCTGGGCTGTGGTCTCTACGGAGGCATATTCCCAAAACCTTCTTTTGGGGGACCACTATGTGAGTTCATATTGGCAACCTTTTGATTAGTAAGAAACAAAACAAAACTCACTGTCGAGGAGTAGATTCTGACTCACAGTACTCCTTTAGGCTAGAGTAGAACTGATCCATAAGATGTCTGAGATGGTTTCCTCTTTCTTCTACAGAGCTGCCAGTAGTATTTGAACCACAGACCTTGTGGTTAGCAGCCCAATGCTTCGTAGTGGAGCACCAACAAGTTATGCCACCCAGAGACCTCTTATTAACACAGTGCCACACAAATATCAAGTGGCAAAGGGGAAATGAAACCCCAGGGCCCTGAAGCTTTGATCCCAGCCTGCCCAGTTATATTCTTGGGGAGCTGAATATATGGGGCTTGGTTTCACAAAGAGAGAACTGACGGGACATTCCATAACTTCAATAGCTAGTGATTAAGCAGGAGCCTCACTTCATCCTCAGTGGTTCAAACCCACGAGCTGGTCTGTGGTTGAAAGATGAGACAGTCTACTCCCATAAAGATTTACAACCTTGGAAACCCTATGGAATATCTCTACACTATTTTATAGGATCTCTGAGTTTGAATCAACTAGATGATAGTGACCTGGTTGGTTGAATCTATTCATCTACTCTAAGAGTCCGTAAGAAAAGGATAAAGTTTATGAGAAGTGGAATAGGGCAAAAAGGCATGCCAAGGGGAATTTATTTCTGACGTTCTACTCAGAAATTAGTGTTAAATTTACACACCAGGCTGGTGTTACTGTGTGTGCAAAGAGCAAGGATGAGGGGCATTCAAGAAAATGTCTCGACAATGGCAGCGGTTTTATGTTCCTGTCTCTTGAGGGAGAATCCTTGACTAGTGCAAACAGTGACGGCTAACCGAAAGGATACGGGTTCAAGTCCACCCAGCAGCATCTTCGAAGGAAGAGCTGGCAATGTCCTTCTGGAAAATCTGCCACTGTGAACCATATGGGGCTCAGTTCACCTCTGACCCACATGGGATGGCCGTGTGTTGAAACAGACTCAACTGCACGGCCCCTGAGTTCTCTCCAAAGGACGATCGTGCCTCCTTTGGAAGTTTGTTTTCTCCTGGAGAAATGTAGTGTTGGAAAGGCTTCAGATGGGTCTTGCTTCCAGGTGCCTGCTTGAGGGAGCTCTGTAGCCTCCTGTTGTCATGCGCCATCAGTTTGATGTGAGAGAGTAGATCTGCTCCATAGGGTTTCTTATGATATCATCTCTACAGGACCGGATTGCCAGGGTTCTCCACCTCAAGTCCTCAAGCCTGCCCCATGGAGCTTCTGATGGGCTTGAACCCTTGACCTTGGGGTTACAAGTTGAGTGTTTAATCATTGTGCCATCGGGGCTGCTTGTCTATTTATAAAACATTCTTAAGTATACAACTTTTTTTTCATCCCTTGCCAACACTAACAAAATGAGAAATTTGTTCTTAAATAGATCTGACCTGGAGGCTTCCTGCTCTAACTTAAGCCTGCTCTCTTTTTCTGCGGCTTAATATGACACCTCACCTGATGCTGGTTAAACCCAAGAAAGACCTTCAGACAAAAGGTCTTTGACTGTGGAGCCTCATTCTGGCTGGCTGTCTTCATAGTCCCTGCTGCAGGGGGCTGGTTGTCCTGGCCGCGCTTACGATTGGCTTGGGAGGCTGCTCAGCTGCCTCTGTCGTTCAGCTCTCAAGGGTCCCTTTTGTCATCGACCAAATATTGAAACAGGTGGAAGCTGCCACCAGTAATGTGACCCATCGTGGAAAGAAAGTGACTCAGTCGTGGTGGCTCAAGTCAAGTTGGAGAAAGGTGACCCCAGGAATTCAAATAGTAAGTGGACTTTGCATGGTTTCATTCTCCAAGAATGTATAGGTCACGGTCCTGAATAGGAGTGATTAGTTCAGTGCCACTGGTTTTACCTGCTACACATCTGCAGTCTCCTCATGTAAACGCACATTCCTGCCGTGGGGTGTTGGAGCAGACGGTCTTCGAGCACTCGAGAGTGTTTCTTTGTAATAACACAAGGGGAGCCTGCTAGCAACTCAAGGCCAGAGCAGGTGATTCAAGTGAACCAAATGAGGGAAGAAATTTACTATGAATCAGAAAAGGTGAGAACCTTTTCTTACACAACTTAACTTTGCTGACCAGCTAATAGTAATTTGTTTGCTGGTCACTGAATGTCAAACAAATATGTAAGGGGTTCAGAACCCCCTTTGGAATGAAGAAGCTTATTGGCATTTGCTCAGGTAGTCCGTTCTTCCTGCCAAGCTGTCCACCGAACTCTTGACATTTATGTGACCTCACAGCCAGTCATAGCAACCCTATAGGACGGAACAGAAGTGTTCCATAGGGGCTTCCAAGACTGTATAAAATATTACAAGAGCAGACAGACTAGTCTTTCTCTTACAGAGAGATTGGTGAGTTTGAACCACCAATCTTGTGGCAGCCCAAGGTGTAAGTCACTATACCACCATGCTTAATGGGATAAAATATTGTATTAAGAGAAGACATGAGTTCCAAGCCAAGTTTCATGAAGTTAAAAAGTATGTGGATTTGGGCAAGTTGTTTCATCTCCTAATGCCTTCAGTTTTAATTTTGTCTAATAAGGTTAAGATGCTAGTCAGAAGGATGTTATGAAAAGTAACAAAGTAATATAGGCCAAGCTGTAAGAATTCCTTTGAGTTAAACCCTACATAAAGTCAGCAGATTGAAGCTGTTGTGGTAATGTAAGGAGACGTAAATGCTCACCAATTCTTTAAAAAATAAGGAATTGGAAGCTTATTGGTGTCGTGGTAACCATAAAGATAGTAAAGATGGGGCTTTCTACTCCCATAAGACAGTAAAGATGGGGCTTTCTACTCCCATAAAAAGTTAAGTCTCAGAAACCTGCAGGGGCAGTTCTACCCTGTCCTATAGGGTCACCTTGAGTCAAGATCGACTGGATGGCAGAGTTGGTTTGGTTGGATTGTGTTAGGTGAACATTTACACAGCAAATTAGCTTCCTCTTTAACCATTTTTTAATGCAGATTGTTCTGTGCCATTGGTTACAATATTGACAGTGTGTCAGCCTTGATATTATTTCCATTGTTTGTTCTATTTCCATTGATCTAATTCCCCTTCCCCTTCTTGCCATCCCATCTTTGCTTTTGGATAACTGTTGAATGGTCTCAGATAGTTAATTGTCTAACATTACAAGTGATATTGTTTATTTTCTAAGCCAATTTATTGTTTGGCTAAAAGGTGACATTTGGAAATAGCTTCAGTTCCAAGTTCAAAGGAGAGTTGGGCCTGTCATCTCTGGGGTTTCTCTATGTCTTTTGGTCAAGTGAGGCTGAACTTTTTCAGAGGAATTTCAGTTTTCTATGTTCTTCTCCCATTGTATCGGGGACCTTTCTGCTACCTCCCTGTCAGGATGGCTGGCAGTGGTAGCCAGATACTACCTAGTTCTTCTTGTTTCAGGTTATAAGAGGCTGTGGTTCCTGCGAGCTATTAGGCCCATGGACTGATTTCTTCTCTGAGCCTTTGATTTTCCTTTGATCTCTTGCTCCATCTGAACAGAGACCAATAGTGGTATCACCATTTCTTTCTTTCTTTTTAAAGGAATTTCATTGTCCTTTCTTGTACTATCTTTGAGCTTATAAAACTTAGAAGAGCCAGAGTTGTTGCTGAAAGAATACCTTTCCGAGCCATTTACATCTCTGTCTCATCAGGAATAATACCAGTAAAGAGAAAGTCTTTATACAGTTTTGTTGTTGTTACATTTGTTTCTTCATCCTTTTTATAGAAATATTTCTGATACAATGCATCTTGTGAGGTCAGACATTAAACAGACTGGAGATATTTTGTTAGCATTGATAGGTTGTTGCCAGATAATTTGTAAGAAAAAGTTTCTTATCTGGCATTTGCATTTATAAAATTTCTTTTAAAAAAATCATTTTATTGGGGGGCTCTTACAGCTCTATCACAATCCATACATCCATCCATTGTGTCAAGCACATTTGTACATATGTTGCCATCATCATTTTGAAAACATTTTCTTTCTACTTGCGCCTACATAAACACAGGAAAGTGGAAGAAAGGTGCTTTTGTGTGAAAAAGAATAAGTAGCCAATTCTCCCACCCTTCTTTTTTTTTATTTTCAGAGTATGTGTGTATTCATGTTTTTTAAACTACCCAATTCTTCCTTGTGAAGGTTTTGCTAAAAGTAGTAAGTTTAGGTTATCTGATGTAAAACCATATCCTCTTGTTACTGATGTTTTAAAATATTTAAGTGTTTTGACCTAAACACTGAAGAACAAAGTCAATTGTTTAGCGGCAGAATGTAAATATTTAGCTTAGGTATTCGAAGCATCTATCTTCACAATGTTAATACTTCCTTGCAAATGTTTGAGAAAGAGTTATAATATAACTCTTTGAAAAGTGTGGGAAATTAAGGATGAAATAAAAACCTGACCATGGGCTTCCTTTCTCGATTTTGAACCTGAGATCAACGGGGCTTTCTTCCAGCTGGATTGGACTGTATATGACTTTTATGTGACTGCCTCATACTGCTTGTTTTTTGAAAATATTACTTGCATTTTAATAGCAACATGGTTTACTGTGACTTAACAGAAACACGGAAATAGAATTATTTGGGGATAAAAAATGTCTTTTCCAGTTTATCCCAGTCTCTGTGGATTTATTCCCAGGTGCTGTAGATCAGTTTAAATGGCATGCTGCTCATCCACTCTGTGGTTTGTGCTTTTGCTCACTTGGCCCTTTACTTGACCATCCATTCATCTTTTCGTATATCTGTCCCCTAATAGTCAGTGGCCCCACAAGAAGTGTCCGTCTATGCTCCAGGTGCATTTCTGTTTTATAAAGACACAGGTCTTCATTTAGGCATATGTCTTTCATACTTGGCAAGCCAATGTGTTTTAAACCCCAGCCTGCGCACCGAGGAGACCTGTGATGATGCCTGTGTGTGGTCATAGGACATGTCTATAGCTCAGCTTTTTGACCAGGTGAGACAAAGCAGGCCAGAGGCAATAGTCGTGATGGGACTAGTTTATAAATAGTGGCAGCCCGATTCCAGGTGTTTTCCACATGAACTAGTTTAATTCTCACAGTAACGACTCATGTGTGCTCCCAGAGGAGGAAGCAGAGGTCCTCTGCCTTAGTTTAAGTAATGTTCTAAACTGTGTCTACATCAGAGCTTCATGAATTTTGGAAGCAGAACACCAATGGCATAAATCTCCAAGGGTTTTTGTGGGGTTTTTTTGGTGAAGTTTAAGATAGAAAAGTCACATAAAGTCCTTATATCTCAATAACTACCCAAAAAACCAGCCCAATGCAGCCCACAACATGCCATAGACCCATCGTTTTGGTCTTTGTGCCACGTGACTTGTCGAAAATGCAGTTTCTAGGGTAGGTTTGTATCTGTCCCTTCCTAGCTGCGTGACAGAACTTCGGTTTGCTTCTTCCTCATTTGTAAACTGAGGACAGTGATTGTGAGGAGAGACGAAGTAGTGAATAGAAATAGCAGCATATGTGTGGTATGTGATCAACACTCAATAAATCTGAATAAATCTGAAAATAGTATCATTTTTACTTTCACCACACTTCCATGGAAGAACCATGGTGACTCAGGGGGTGAAGTGCTGGCTACTTCCTGCAAAGCTAGCGGTTCAATCCTACCGGTTTCTCCCCCGTGAAAGAGGAGGCTGTCTGTAAAGATTGACAGTCTTGGAACCCTTCGAGAGCAGTTGCACTCCATCATGTGTCGCTAGGAGATGGCAGTGGATAGATTTTCATGAAAGACATAGATGTTGGTAAAATAGCACATTAAATTAAAGTACAATCTTTGAATACAACAGTCAGCTTCTTTTATATCATTCAATGGAAGCATCACATTTTGTAAAATCAACAAATTCCCACAGCGTATTCTACAAGTTATTGCAGTGCCAAAATGATCTCATGCCAAGACCCAGTCTGTCCTGAGAGACTGGGCTAGGCTAGATTGTTGGCAATTCACCCTGTATTACGCACGGTCCACCGTATATCACCTCACCTTGTCGGACTGAGACAGGGGGGTCACAGAAGAGAACTGGTGGGTACGATTGAAGAAAGTGGAAATGATCTCAATTCCTGGATGTGTTTGAGTTCAGATTTTCGTTTTGAAAGAGACTGTTTAGCAAAATAAGTGTCGGCTCTGGATGAGGGGTGAGGGGTGTCACAGCCCAGTCCTTGCACTGCAGCTGTGCAACCAGGTCATCTAACCTTCCCGAGCCTCGGTGTGCCTCCTTGGTCACAAGAGCCTTCTTCTTGCTTGACCTCCGCTGGCTTACTCTGAAGCTCCAAAGAGACAAAGGCCATCAAGAAATCCATGCGTGGAGGGGGTTTTCCAGCCATGTGTGTTACATAGGAGGTCCCTGGGTGATGCCGCCAGCTAAACGCTGGGCTTCTAACCTAAAGGGAGGCAGTGTAAGCCCATGCAGACCCACCTCTGAAGAAGGCTCCAGTCATGTACCTACTTCTGAAAAATCAGCCAGGGGAAACCCTGATGTCCATGGGTGTCAGCATGGGTTGGAATCCACCAGGCACACGCTGCTTTTGATACCTCTTCCCCAGGCCTTCTACTTGGGCAACATGTGTAGGCTAAATAGTAGCCAGAGTCAGCCTTTTCCAGCCTTTTCCATGAAAACATCTGCATTCTCTAGTAAACCACTTCCTTTTGTTAAAGTTGGGGACTAGCACTGTTGGGGTGTAGAGACTGGCTGTTGGGGTGGTGGAACGCAGGTCAGTTCACTAAAACCAACACTTGCTCTTTGAAGAACAATAGTCTGGTTGGGTCTAGTTCTTTGTTATGGGTGACAGCTCCCTCCTGTCACTCCCAGCCCCCAGCCCTCCATCATAGAAACAAGTCCTTAAATACTTTTAATTGACCACATCTTGCTGTTCTGTAATTCTAGCTTGCAAAATAAACCCTCCTAAATATATCAACCCATGACGGCCTCGGCTTGCTATGTTCTCCATGTCTCACAGATTGGGCTATTTGGAGATGCTCATATTTACTTAATCCTCCAAGCTACCCCCTGGGGGTGATGGGGAGCAGCCTGCCACCAGATTGTCCACACCACGACTGCACTCCCTTTGTCAGAAGGTCCCAAGATGTGCTTCCCGTTGGTGTTCATACAAGTCACCAGTTTTTCCACTCAGCCACACACCCAGTCCTTTGTTAGACTCTTATTTGAATCCTTGCTGCTGCGGGCAGCCACATGCTGGGTTTGTTAACTTGCTTCTATGTTTTGTGCTTCCTTCTCCTTGTTGCATGGCATAAACCTTTCC
This sequence comes from Echinops telfairi, assembly GCF_000313985.2. Classification (NCBI taxonomy): domain Eukaryota; kingdom Metazoa; phylum Chordata; class Mammalia; order Afrosoricida; family Tenrecidae; genus Echinops; species Echinops telfairi. Next base: position 7,616,202 of record NW_022103909.1, on the reverse strand, counting down.
TATTTCTCATCACTTACTTGTATAAGTGTAAGAACTCGTATAATCCAATCTCCAGGATCTACGCCTGGGGATGTAGGTAGTGACATTAGTATTGCTTCACATGGTGGGATCTGGAGGAGGAAGGAATGGAGCGATCATGATAAAATAGAAGTATGTGTGGAAAAGTATACTTATCATTTGGATCTTTCTCATGGTCTTTAAGCATTATCGCTTGTGCCTCCTAGGTAAAATGTGTCTTCCTCTCCTAAAATCTGGAGAACAATCCCTTGCTCCATAGTCTATAGTTGTGTTTCCCAGGAAACTTCTCAGTAAAAGCAGAGAGGTTGGACTGAGCAGGACAGGTAACTCGATCTTTGCTGCAGTAAGAAGACTCTGATGGAAGGACTTAAACTTGATTGTAATCTGAGCTCTGACTCACCCTCTCTCTGCCTTTACTCTCTTCTCCTTCTTCCTCTTCAACCTTGTACTCATTCTGGCGGTAGTGTCCCTTCAACATGGTCTGGCTTGTGGTCCTGGCCGTTGACCCCTAAATCTCCCATCATGGCGTTGCCTCCCCGGTAGTGACTTCTGCCATGGTCTTGCCAGCCTCGGTCCTCTGGAGCCAGAGGGCTCCCTCTGTGCAGATGAGCTGCAGAGAACACTTTGTTTTCATGTGTTTGCACAAGCTTCCTGTAAGAGGTTAAGAAGCAAACTCTGGTAACCGCCCGGACGGAAACACTTCCCTTTTACTCTGCAAGTCAGTGAGAAGTTACCTGAACTTGCTGTCAGCTTGTAGGGGTAAAGACAAAACGTTTTGTTTGAAGGAGGCAAGGAACAAGGCAAGGACCCTGACTTCCCCCAGTGGGCCTGGTTATGCAACTTCTCTTCGGCTCAGTCTCTTACACAAAGGAGATGTCTCTCTGGTTATGAGAAGGGGATGAGATTAAATGAAATGCAAGTACTAGTCATGGGTGGTGGTGGGGTGGAGGGTGCCACTCAATACTTGGTAGCCATTTCTCTTGTGGATAGTATCTTCTCGTTAGTTTAATATTGTGGACTATAGCTCCTGAAGTTTGTATTTTGAATGTAGTCCTTTGATTCATATTTCTAACATAGCCTCTCTAATCTGGTCAGGCATCTATGGGCACCTTTTCCTGTTGAGTAAGAGCCCCTTCCTGGAAGGGAGGGAGGTCTGGGGTGCCCCTCCTGGTGGAGTAGAGAGCTACATAGGACAGGGCCAAAGAGCTCAGACTCTGGACCTGGGAGGGCTGTCTGTATTTAGATACTGTTCCTCAACCACTAGCTGTGTGACCTTGGGCAAGTGACTCAGCTTCCCTGTGCATCAATTTTCCGGTGTGGACTAGGATTAGTAGTGGTATGCTACTTTATAGAGTGGATGTAATCCATGGCCATCGAGCCACTTCTGACTCATAGTGACCCCCCTAGAGGACAGGGGAGAACTACTTCTGTGAGTTTCCAAAGTTGGGAGTCTTTATGGGAGCAGAACACCCGATCTTTCCAACTCAACACCCATTGGGCATAAGAGTGAAATAAAACCGTCACACATAAGACACCAGTTTCTTAGTATAATGCCTGGCTTAACATTTGCATTCCTGTTCACCATGTACAGCTGATTGCCCACGGCTTGGTGAGTGTGCCCCAAATGTGGGCCTGCTGGTGAGCAGGCAGTAGAGCTGCCCTATAGCCTATGCTCATGGGGACCTAAGTGGGCTGCATGCAAGTAACTTTGGGGTTCTTCAAGGTGCAAATGGTTGGCATGCCTGGCTGCTAACTGACAGCTTGGGGGTTTGAGTCTTCCCAGAGCCACCTTGGGGAAAAACCGGGTGATGTGAGTCAGAAAAAACATCCCTTGAAAGTCCTGTGGAGCACAGTTATACTCTGCAGGCACCGAGGCACCATTAGTTGGAGTTGACTGGATGGCAGCTTATAGGAGTAACTTTAAGAGTGTGAAACTGCACTCCTGTGATAACAAACAATGGTCAATGAGTAGATGTATAAATAGACATGCAGGCTGAGGGAAATATATATATCTTTTCAGAGATTTGTTCCTGGCTATTTATCTTTGCTGCACATACATCCATGGATGTGGTGGAGCTTATCAGGGACAAATTATGATCACTTCTTAGACATAACCTAAGCCCTTGAAGGAATGAGCTGCTGGGCCTCAGGACTTGGGACCAGAGTCCCAGGCGATACCAAGGCCCATTGGCAGAACATAGCCTACAAAGATGATGATCCTACTTTGGTGAGTAGCCATGGGGATCTGAAAACCTAATGAGCAGCTATCTAAGGTGGAACCATTGGTTTCTTCCTCTCCAGAGAAAAGAAGATTGATGACAACAATTGACATGAGGGAACACATAGTCCTATAGACTAAAGGACCACACACACATCAGTCTTAATGACCTTGAGGTCAGAGGACTGAGATGATGACCTGCTACCATTATTGACTGCTGTGAAAGGGATCACACTAGAGGGTCCTGAATGAAGTGGGAGAACGATGTGGAAGAAAACTCAGCATCGTACAAACACCAGGCTTACTCACTGGATAGTGACTGGTGGCATTGCTGACACTATGATCCTTAGTTACTCGTCACCAGGACCTGAATTTACCCTCGTGGCTTAATTTTTTGTCAAGTAATAGACAGGTCTCTAAGAGGATCAAGCACACGAGGGAGGTGTGCACACCTTAGAATAATCAATCCTTTGCACTCAAAATGGCAGCACTCTCCCAAGGACAAAGTTCAGAAGGGTTAAGAAAGGAGGAAGACTGGGAACAGAAACACAGCGAGGAAGTGGGATAAGTGGTGTCTCCTTGAGGGGATTGTAAGCAGTGACACAAAACAAAATGTGTACAAAGTGCTGAATGTAAAACCGAGTCGCTCTGTAGACCATCACTCAATGACAGTAAAAAGTTTTAAAAAATCAGTGTGAAATGGCACATGCTGATAAGAGATAAAGACTGAGTAAAATGAGTAAAATGTGTGTTCTTGAGGGTGTGTTAGTCTGGGTACTTTAGAGAAACAAATCCAGAGCAACTCATGTATAAGAGAGAATTTTATATAAAGGATAAGTGCACATCAAGAAAGGATCCCAACCCAGTGACACATTCCCCGAATGCAGGGTCAAGAGGGGGAGTCAGCATCGTCCAATGTGCCTTAGGGACAGTGTATGGTTGGGTGCCATCTAAGTGACAGAAATAAACATTGCCCAGCCCTGCGCCATCCTCCCAACTGTTATTATTCAGCCACAGCGTCACGCTTGTCTCCAGAGACTGGTCTCTCGTGACAACATGTCCAAAGTATGTCAGACGGCAGTCTTGCCATCCTTTTCTCTAAGGAGCGTGATGAGCGATCCCTTTGTCCTTTTAACAATCCATGGTAGTGTCAATATTCCTTGCCAGCACCAGGGACATACTTTACTAGGGGCCTAAGGAGTACTTCAGTGAAGACCATGTCCTGCTAATGGCCGTAACATACCCTCAGTTTGTGCTCTGGCCATGCTGAAAGCTTGAGTGGGCTCCTGACATTCCGAGTGGGCTCCTGCAGGTCACTCTGCTGGAAATACTGTTTTCCTCTTCTTCCTCGCTCTCTAACCACCTCTCCCGACAGGCATGTTCTTCCTTCACTGGGGTAGTTACTTGCCCTTCAAGTCTCAGGTAGATGACACTTCTTCCAGGAAGCCTTCACTGGCCTAGGATCCTCCGCGCAACCCTCTCTCCCCACCACAGTCCTTCCTTCCCATCTGCCGGTACCTGTTCCTCTCCATTTGGCAGTCTTCTCCGTGGGAACAGGCACTGTGGCCAACTTGTTTAAGGCGATATCCTCACCCCCCAGCGTCTGACACAATAGGTTCTAAAAATATGTTTAGCGAATGATGCGTGGAACACTAGAATGTGCTATTGGATGGAAGCAATGTCTAAGCGACGTTATCTTTGAATTCCGTCAGGTCAGAAGGCAGAAGGCAGGGTGCCAGAGGAGGCACAGGGGGAAGGATGAGAATGGGGCTTTCGTGGGAACATAGTCCCAAATACAGGAAAAACCCAACTGTGTACATGTCTGCTTTAGAAAGTAGTCCTATTATACATCACCTCAACCCCAAACCTGGGTGTTCAATTTAGGGTAGAATTTGGGACCAGAAATTAAATGGGAGATTCAGCCTATAATAACCACATAATGAGGATTGATTATATAGTGTACATTTTTTGGTAAACTTTTATAAGAGCTGTTTCTTGCCTATTAATTGAAGGTCTATGTTTAGAAGAAACAAGCCTAGGAGGGCTATCCTGTCATATTTTTAGAAGTACTGAAGTGAACTCTATTTCAACCACTCAAATAACCCCTTGAGGGTTGCAGCAATGTCGGAGACATTTTGCGTCTTTGACAAACATGATATATGTTTGTCTGCCTGCCTGACCCTGTGTCTTTTAAAGAATTCTGCAGATCAAGTGTCAGACTCTGGCACGAGACTTGTTCTAGAACTGCTCAGCCAGGTTGAAACAACATTGAAAGCATTTCTACGTTTGCTAAGAGCATTTTTCGCAGTGCTTCACCCCGTAGTTATTTTTCGTTTTATCTTGGAGTTGTTTGCTCGGAGACAACACCCATAGCATGCCTGACACCTGATACAGGGCATCATGTCAGGTTGAGAGGTCTACCTGGAACCCTTTCTACTTTACCAATCAATGAAAAGGGAGATCTTTCTTGGTCTTTGATTAGATCCCCATAAAGATCCCATAGATGATGTCCATGTCAAGTATTCAAACACACTGGGACTTTGAAGGGATTTTGAGACCTTATATTAAGTGTGTGATACCTAGGTGGTACAGGCTGGACTACTAACTGAAAGGTTGATGGTTCTAATCTACCCAGGGGTGCTGCTGAGTAAGGTTTGCCCCTGTGGATTTGAAAGGGCACAATCCTGAGAGCAGCTCTGCTCTGAGACGCATGGAGCTGTCACACTGAGCGTAGACTCGAAGATGAAGCGGACATAGTTTTATGACTTTGATAGATGACATGAAATATTATCCTTATAAATTTAACTCCGAGTTCTTGTTTTTCTTTCTTAACTGGAAGAAACTAGGGAGGGGAAGACTATTTTTGCTTTGGGATTGGGTTTATTTTAGGCATAGTTGTTGATTTTTGGCTGTGTTACAAGCTCCTGTGGCGAGAGTAAAGTCTGGTGTCAGAGAACCAGGCCATCAGTCCTGCTTCTGGCACCACTCAGCCACACACACTTGGACAAATGCTTTAGCTTTCTTTTTTTTTTTT
>NW_022103909.1:7608263-7610012 GCF_000313985.2 Echinops telfairi | reverse complement strand
ATCTGTTCTGGATTCCCTGTGTTGCAAGCTCACATGTTCTTGTCTAGCCAGATTTGTAAGGTGGAATTGGGGTCATGATAGTGTGGGGAGGGGAGGGGGGAGAGGAAGCATTAAAGAACAAGAGGAAAGTTGTATGTTTCATTGGTGCTATACTGCACCCTGACTGGCACATCTCTTCCTTGTGGCCCTTCTAACAGTAGGTGTCCAATTGACTACTGATGGGCTTTGGGTCTCCACTCTGCCCTCCCCCTCATTCCCATTGATAGGATTTTTTTTGTTTTGGGGGAAAAAAAGCAAACCCTTTTTATTGTGCATTAGGTGAAGGCTTACAGAGCAGAGCATCAGTCCTACATTGAGCAATTCAGACACATTTTGTTTGGATTCAACCATGGCCATCCCCTCAATGTGCATCACTGACTCTGCTTGCTCCTGTGTTCTCGGGTCCATACCTCCTTCTTTCCTAGCCTTCTGAACTTGGTCCCTGGGGACATGCTACCCCTTTTATCTTAACTGGTTGAGTATTCTAGCACTGGAGTGAGTGTATTTCCAGACCTGAAGGGTGACTAAGGGCCATAGTCTTAGGGTCCTACCTGTATCTTTTTGACCAATAGTCTGATACTCCTTTTATGATTTTGAGCTTTGTTCCATGTTTTTCTTCCTTCCTACGCAAGGCATTGTAATGTGATCTTGTTCAGAGCCATTGGTGGTGGTAGCTGGGCACCATCTAGTTTTTCTGGTCTCAGGGTTTTGGAGAATGATGTGTGCATGGCTCATGATTTCTTCTATAGATTTTCAGTTTTTCATACTCTTGTTTTCTCCATATAGGGAGAGACCCATGGTTGCACCTTAAATGGCTGTTCATGAGTTTTTAAGACCCCAGTTTCTACTTACCGAAGAAGGATGTGGAACGTTGTCTTTGTGAACTATGTTGTACCAATAGATCTTTGTGTCGTCCGTGATGATGGTCCTGAGCCCTCAGATCCAGCAACTCATTCTCTCAGGTGTTTGGTTATGTCTAAGACATTTTCATAACTTTGCCGCCTGGCTGCTCCACCACATTTGCTACACAGACAAATCCATATATATATAAATATACTGTCTATTCTATATCTATACAGTCATGGGTCGTATGCTTTCCTCTCACACCTGCTCAGTCTGCACATCATCGAAGCATCTATTCATAGATCAGCATTATCACAGGACTACATATGCAACAATATTTGCCTCTGAAACCTTTACCTCTTGTAAACTTCCCAATGTCTTGCCCTGTCTCGATCATTTTTGCCCACCTCATTTTTTGCTGAATAATAGCTTCCCCTTCACTCACATTACTGCTTGTCTACCCTCCAGCTTGTGGCTTCTCTTCTCTCCCTTCCCCTGCTACCCGTGGTAACCATCAAAGTATATTTCTTTTTGTTCAAAACCCTTTTCTTGCCTTTGTATAACGGTGATTTCATACAATGTTTGTACTTTTGTGATTGACTACTTTCATGCAGCATGATTTCCTCTTGGTTCATCCTGTGATTAGGTGTTGTGGAGGTTCATTGTTATCCTTTAACATTATATGATATTTTTCTATTCTTCCACAGATGGGCATTCAGGCGGCTTCCATCTTCTTGCTGTTGTGAATGATGCTGTGATCAACAGAGATGTACGTATCTATTAGCACTGAAGCATTCATTTCTTTTTTTTTCTCTTATGAAATGGTTAATGCTTTTATTATAAGACTGTGTGAATTGAATATTTTTT
>NW_022103909.1:7598302-7607476 GCF_000313985.2 Echinops telfairi | reverse complement strand
GCTTGTTTACTTTCAAGCCTTTAAGTCCCCAGACGCTAGGATATGGGATGGAGGGGTTACTGGCCATATGGTATTTCATTTCTAACATTGTGAGAAAGAGTCACAGCAGGCAGGTGTACCATTTTACAGGGCCACTAGCTGTGAATAAGGGTTCCAAGCTCTCTGTACCCTCTCTGGCACTTGTTGTTTCTTTCCTTTTTTCTTTTTTTTCAAACTTTTCTAGCAATGCTATGGTGAGGTGTTAGCTCATTGTTATGACCAAGAGTATTTCTTTATAAGTTTGTTGAATGCTTAGATATCTTATTTGGTGAACTGTCTGTTCACATCCTTTGCCCATTTTGTAATTGCATGATTTGCCTTTTTTCTGGCTCAGAAAAAGGTGTTGGTGTTTTCCGTAGATTTAAAGATTAGTCCCTTGTTGGATGTCATTACCAAAACATGATATACATATTTATAGAAAGATGACAGGCTTGAGGCAGAGAAACAAGAGTCCCAGCCCTGCTACTTCTTAGCTTGGTGACTTTGAACAAGTTAACTTAGAAACAACAATTTAGACTTGGAGGGTTTTGGGGAAATCATCCAATCCCCTTTGGAAGACAGCTACTTTCCATACAAATGGTCAAACTGAAGTCCAGAAAAATTCAGGCTATATGGCAAGTTAATAACTGGTCATTGAACGAAACCAGGAGTTGAAGTTTCCCACTAGCCCAAGGCTTTTCCAGTCATACTGTCCAGTCCCTGGTAAATAGCTATACAAGTTGTTATGATATGATCTATGTGTATATGTGTATTTGTTTCCTCTGGTATTGACTTAATATCCTGAAATGCAATACCACCTGTCACCCCGCCTCCCCCAAAAAGCTGTTTCAGGATAAAAAAGGAAAATAGCAACCATCAGTATTTGACCAGCAATGAATTGTAGAGAAGAGAGCCCTCAAATGCAGCTATACCTCGGCCTACATATGGGCACACAGGGCCAGAATTCCTGCACTTTTCCTACCACACCACAACTGCTATATTTTGATGGATACATGGCCACGTTTTTTTTTTTTGAGGGAAGAACACATGTATTTTTTTACATGAAACCTTCACAGTGTCTAGTCCCATGCAAAGCACTACATGAGGCCCTCTAAACTCCTTTCAAATGGAACAAACGGTAAAGAACAGGATTTCAAATTCTCATGGATTCCAGATTTTCTAGAGCCATGGAGGCTGGGTGAATTCCTGAAACTATTGCCCTGAGATAATCTTTAAACCATAAACTAAAAAATAGATCTGAAATCAATTAAAAGCCAAACAAGTTTAGCTTCAAGCTAACTCACTGTCATCGAGTTGATTCTGACTGATAGTGACCCTATTAACTAGTACAAACGATCTGCCTTGAACACTTGGCTCTTTTAAGAACTAGCTATACGGGATCAAACTGCCAACTGCAACATGAAAAACTGGATAGAAACCGTGGGAGGCAGTGGGCTTATGGGAAGGACAAACTCAAACTCAAAAAAGAGGGTGAGAATGGCTGTACAGCTCAAACATGTAATCAGTGTCACTGAATTGTACACGTAGAAACTGCTGAATTTTTCCTATGAATATTCTCAGTAACAAAATCTTTAAACAAACAAAACAAAATAAACAAGCGAAAAACCCCTGCTACCAGAATTTCTGGCGTAAGATGCTGGTGGGATTTACAAATGGAACAAATCATTTTTCCATCAACTTGATGCAGAAACAAGAAGGCCCAGTCATGTAATGGATGAGTGCTTGAATGTTAACTGAAAGGTTGTTGGTTCTAGCCCACCCAACAGCCCACCAGAAAAATACCTGGCATTCTGTTCCCATAAAAACAGCAGCCTACGAAACCCTAAGGGGAAGCTCTTGTCAGTCACATGGGGTCATTCTGAATTGAAATAGACTCAATAGCACCTACCAGCTATCATCCAGAAGCAGAACATCACAGAATTCCCAAAGCCTCCTACATGTCCCCTTCCAAGCACACCCCACCAAAGGCGACCTCTTCTTCACCTCTGACAGCATAGATTCGTTTTCTCTTCTTCTGGACATTCAGTACCTTGTATGTGCATTATAGATGGTGTAATTCAGTAGGCCTAGGTCCGTGGTTTCTTTTTGGGGAACATTTCGTTATTGGTTTGGGTCCACAGGAAGTAGGATTCCTAACTGGGGCCTCTCAATGGCAAAACGTTTGTTTGCATGTTGTAGCATCATTTTCATGATAGAAAGTTGTTTAATAAGGGTGAGCTGGTATAAAATTCAAGCTTGTCCTTAATGCAAAAAAAATTTTTTGTTTCTTCAATGACTCAGTACCTTTACACTACATTTTAATTTTCAGTAAGGCCAGTTGATGTAAACGAAACCAAGCTGAGGAAGGAAAGTAAAAAATGCAACCATTTCTCTTGAATTTAATTTTTTAAAAGACATTTATAAAATTTGTATGCTATTTTCAGGAAAGAATGATGAATTTTCTAAGTAAGTAATTTAAATAAATAGAAATACTTGAATAGGAATTCCATATGGATCTGTTTTATTTATCTGTCTATTCCCACTGTCTAGCCAAACGCTTGTCACATAGTATGTATAAATAAGTGTCAGTTGCTAGAATAAATGAATATGTGAATGGCAAACAAAAAAGATGACAAAGATATGAGAAAATGGACCTCAGAGTAAGGAAAACCAATAAAGAACATAATGGTGATCTTAAAGAGTTTTGGCAGTAGCTTTGCCGGTTGGGATTAGAGTCATGCAATTGCCTAGTCCCTAATCTTCTAATCTTCAATGTGGCCACCAAAAATCCACTGACAGCCACTGAGTCCATCCTGACTCCTAGGGACCTTACAGGTCAGAGTAGAGTGGTCCCACGGGATTTCTAAGACTGCGAGTTGTGATGGGGGCAGACAGTCTCATCCTCTTCCCGTGGAGCGGTTGTTGTTGTTGAGTCAGTTCCTACTCACAGCGACAACAGAAGGAAACACCACCTGGCCCTGAGTCATCCTCACAATTGTGCTTAGGCCGGAGCCGGTTGTTGCAGCCAATGTCAGTCCATAGCATGGGGTCTTCCTCTTTTTCATGGCCCCTCCACTTTACCAGGCAGGATGTCCTTCTCCAGGGACTGGTCTCCTGACAGCATGTTCAAAGTATGGGAGACAAAGTTTTACCATCGTTGCTTCTAAGGAATATTCTGGAATATTCTGGCTGTACTTCTTCCAAGAGAAATGTGTTTGTTCTTTTGGCAGTCTGTGGTAATTTCAAGATTCTTCTCCAGCACCATGATTCAAATGCATCGATTCTTCTCCTGCCTTCCTTATTCAATGCCCAACTTTCACATGCATATGAGGAAATTGAGAATAGCATCGCTTAGTCCTCAGAGTAACATCCTTCCTCTTCAACATTCTCAAGAGGTCTCTGCGCAGCCAATTAATTGAAGGGGCGAGGAATAGGCTGAACAAAGCAAGTGAGTACGGTAAGAGGAGGCTTGACCTAAGGACTTAAATCCGAGCAGAAAACTTTGAATGTTGTAGCTCTCACAGGGAATAGATTAGTATTCATTTGAGGAGCAGTGTGAACATTTTCAGAAAGAAGGGGAAGGAACATTGAGCAGAGGGGTAGATGTGGCAGAGACTATTTTACCTTAATAACCATTCTTCCTTATAACAATCCCATCCCCTTCCTAGGTTTTAGCAGGATACATAGTTGCCTAGCTGGAGACCATACTCTTATTTCTCCAGTAGTCTCTGTGGCTAGGTGTTTCTATGCAGCAGCTCAGTTCTAGCCAGTGGTATGTACGGAGAATGGTCTACATGTAGTTGAAAATCAACCCTCTTCCCCCAGTATACCCTGTGGCTGGGAAATACCAAGAGTAGCTTTCCTTGGGCCAGAGAGTGAAGTTGCAGGTTGATGGCAATCAGTGCCCCATTTCCTAATAAGCAAGGTAAGGGCATGCTTACTCGTGCCTATTTACTAACGTGTAGTAAACAATATCACTTGTTTCTAGGTAAGACTCATACCTGTCTCTCTCCTAACACCACAGGATCTTCCTGCTGGATCCAAGGATTGTGTACCTAGTAAGTGAGGTAAAAACAGGCTCACTATGTGTACTTAATTATTGGTAGTGTACACTTTCACATTCATTTCTTCACATTGGTCGTGTTCAGTTTCATGTAGTTTTTCACCATCATGTAGTGATAGGTACAGCTTAGTAAGTAAGCACAAGTAAGCCTATGTTTACCTTGCTTGTTGGATAATATACCCCGGACCATAGAGCTACCCTAACTGTCTGATACCACCCACTTCTAAATTATTACATATGAGAAGCAAACAAACAATATGAAAAACAAACAACATTGTTGTTGGTAGGCGCCACTGAGTCAGTTCTGTCTCATAGAGACCCTGTCTACAACAGAATGAAGTGCTGCCTGGCCCTGCTTCATCTTCACAGGTGTTAGGTTGGAGCCCATCGTTGCAACCAGTGAGTCAATCCATCCTGCTGAAAGTCTGACAAGGCGCCGACTGTAAACCATAGGCTTCCATAAAGCCTGTCCTCAGATCTTCCGCTCTCATATATTACCATCTTCATTTTAGAGACAAGCTGATACTGGTCCTTTTCTTATAGAAATCCCGCATCTGGGCTCAGCAAGGACACTGGCACGGTTGAAAACCCGCTGCTGCTGCTGAAATTGCTGCCACAGACTCTGGAATACCCTGAAATGTGTTGCGCGCCAACAGAAATAGCCAAAAAGGGATAGGAAGGAGGTCTTTGCCTCATTGCTGTTTCTCTGTCTCCACATCTCCCTAGTTTTCTTCCAGAACCCTAAGTGCAATGGAATATGGGAAATGTAGGTTTTAGCTTTGTAACTTCTCCCATGAGAATGAATGGGAGTGCAGTCAATCAATCCCTTGTATCTGCAGCCAGCTCATCTCTAAAGTGTAGATGGTATGTATATTAGGATGACATTCTGTGCACTGAGTTTGGGTTTGTGGAAGGCTATGGTTTACAGCGGGAGCCCTAAATCCACTTTGAGTCTCCACAAAGATTTAGTCTCCACTGAATTCTTTCTGATAATTGACAGCCTACTTCAGTGAAATGCTTTGCCCTCAGGCAGAGCATGAGTAAAAGTGTGTTATTGTCACTACCACTTCCCCACTTTCCTGCCCCAGGAAGGGGCAGCATCACCCTCAGGGACTTGCCTGGGTGCCCGGAGTGAAAATGGGGCTATCATGAGTCTTACCCTGACTGCCTTGGCCAGAGGGTCCTGGACCAATCTTGTACATTTTTCTAATCTGCAGTAGTGAGCTACCCTAATCAGGTCCTTTTTCTGAGCCTATCGCCTGCCTACACCTGTGATGAATTCACCTGCCTCCAGTCTTGTTTTTCTGGCAGTCCCCTCTATCCTCGGTGTCCTATTTCAGTAGCCACCTGGGTATGAATTCTCAGACACCATCATGGCCTCTTGCTGATGGTTTCATCCAGATAATTTGCGTTTGTCTCTGTCCTATTTTAGACATCTCTATAAATTATGTTTGAATTGGGCGGTCTCGTCTCTTCTAGAACATATATAATCTATAAGGAAGGGCTACTGGGAGAATTAGATGTAATTTAATATATATGAAGTACATTATATCTCTGTCACATGCTAAGAACCCCAAATTCATAATTTTTGTGCTACAATATGACTTTGTTACTGAGGATATCATGCTTGTTTGTGAATTCTTTTTTCTTTCACTAAAAGGCTTGCTAGGTTAAGGATGGCTGTTTGATAGCCAGGGCTAAATTCTTATAGAATCCTATGGGCGTAACAACCTCTGCATCAGTACAAAAACTAACCATCACCTCAACATAGGAAGCTTTCTTTCGTGAATGCTCGAGAACGTGAGACCTCCCCATGGATTGACAAGAGGGTAAAGAATAAGGTTCAAGAGGGGAGGAGCAGGCCAGTCAAACCTTTGTTCCTTTAAGGTCCACTGCATCTTTCAGAGGCCACACCAGAAGGACTCGATGTGGGAACCTCACTGAGTGAACTGGGCTTTACCTCAAACTCACTTGTAGCCTTTGGACTTAACAGTTCCCTAGTGTGAGAAGAAGCAGATGACTGCTATCCAAAAGGGATAGAACAGATGGTCATTCGACTTTGGTTCGGATCTCTTGCCTTAAGGGTGCCCAGTGAATGGTGGCCTGGGACTACCATCTACTTACTATTTTAATGAATGCCCTTATTGCTTTATTATGGTATGTATCAATCTGGTAGGCATGGCTCTACCACTGTCAATGAATATTACTGAAAGTTTTAGCCTATCACCAGCTCCCCTTGTTTGTGTAAATAGTGTCCCATCACTTAGAGTTTCTTCTGTGCAATTCCACAATTCATGTCGTACAGTTTGTAGCTAGCCTTTACTTGTATAATTCCTTTCTGTAACAGTGTTTTCAATTCTATAAATTGGCTGCATTAATGACACTATCAATAGTGTCATGATAAATTAGTGACACTATCAATATAATCCAGGGAGATGATTGATAATGTTCTTGAACATAAAATGAAAATAATGTGTATAAGGTGAACCAGAGACATATATAACCCATAGATATGTGAATGGATGTAGGGCTCACCACAATTCTAGCCCCAGTCTAAGAACATTAGCTATGGTAAAGTGTGGCAAAGAAACTAGATGGTGAAAAGAAAAGAAAAAGAAACTAGATGGTGCCAGCTATCAGAAATAATAGTGTCCGGGTATCAAAAGCTTATTTTCAAATAAGCAGCCATCTAAGTGAGGCTGCAACCAAGTCCACATAAGAGAAGCACACCAGTCAATGTAATCCAAGGATTGCACATAATGGGATTCAAATCTTAAGGAAGGAGTGGTCTCAGAGCTTACATTTGAACACCTGGTTTGCAGAAGACCGTGGATGATAGTAGATGCCCCAAATCCATTTGCAACATCTTTACATGACTTGAGCTTCAGGTGAATCCCCTCTGACCAAAGGTGAGGGATATGAATAGCCTATTTATCAGACAGCATTGTAAAAATATGGCAGATAGAGTTAAAATGTAATTATCTTATCATTTGATCTCCCCTTTGACCTATTTAACTGGGTTAATGGTTTCTTGGGGGTATGGTAGTGGAGGTTGGAGGAGAAATGGGGAGCTAATCACATTGCGTACAAGAAAAAAGAAAATCTTCCTAAATTGATTGTGATAATGATTATACAACTCTTCTTGATATGATTGAACTATTGACTTATATGATATGTGGATTATGCAACAATAAAATGGTTTTGAAAAAAAATGATAACAGAACTATGGTAGAGTTCTTACTGTTTCTTTTAAAAGGAATAGATTATAAATATAAAGCAAGGTATATTCTGTTTAAGAGCCAATGGTGTCTGGAGTAAGTTTAGAACATTGCAAAACTGCAGGGACAGATATCAGGCCAAATGAAAAGAAGCCAGTTCGTTATCTAGCAGAAGGTTCCTGTCACCACTGTTCCCACGTCACTGGCGGTGAAGGCCAGTATTGCTCGTATCATTACAGGTAAAAGGTCAGTCACACTGACATGCCAGTCTTGAACATTTCCGGTGCAGTCTAAAAATATACTGGAAGAAGTTAGGCTGAGGTCACAGAGTGCCCGGAAGAGGGAAAGTCAGACTTACTTATTCTGTGAACTACTAAGAGCGATTAAGTCATTTCAACAGCCCCCAAACGGTTTGATTCAGAAAGCAGCTGATGGGTTTGTTACCTGTTCCTGGCTTTAGTTCCCCCATCACTCTGAGAAGCTCTTAGTTTTCACCATCCTGATGCTTCTTGCGGGAGCAAGAGGAGGCTTTGTACTCCAGTCAAGACTGAGTCTCAGAAACCCGAAGGAGCCGTTCTGCTCCGTTCTATGGGTCCCTACGAGGGAGAATCCACTCAATGGCAGTGGGACTGCATCTTGAATTCAGTACGAAAAGTACAGTGTAGAATAAAGCCTGGCTCCCTGGAATCTCTTTTAGAGAATGTTTCGGAAGTTTAATTTCTACCGAGGACATAAGATTGTGAGTGTGACCAATGCTTTAACAATTCGATTGGGCTAATATGCATTTAATGAATGCTTACTATGTGCTGGATTCTCGTGACCAGTCAGAATTTCTCCAGTTACTCTACTACAGATGAACTTTCCTGGATCCCTCACTACAGATAAGGAAACTGGCCGCTTCGGGAAAAATAACGCTTCTCTGAAGTAACAGAGGGTGGTCACCTGACTAGAGTTCCACGTAGAAGTGAGCTAAGTCACTTGTCAGCCCACTCTTCTTCATTGGTCATTCCGTGTCATGCATACATTGCAACTCGGCATCTCACACACATTGTTATTGTGAATCAGCATTCTAAACCATATGGTGATATTCTTGTGCGTCTTACAGAGTTCCTATAAAAATACAAATTTAGGTGAGATTCTTCAAAAGAATTGATGGGGAGTGGATAAATAACAAAGAAAAAAGTAAGGCAAGCTTATTTCTAACAAAATTTCATCTATGTCCAATTTTAATGGCTTATTAACAATTCTTAAGGAATTCATTTTCAGTTGGAAGAACTGTGAGGGCCACATCTGATCTCTGCCTTCTGAGGCCAATTGCTGTGAGGCGGAGGTCAGACATGCCTCCATCCTCCATCTCCTTTACCCTGTTCTGACCCCAGCAGTCCCTCCCACTCTCCTTCCGTGGCTGGGTCTGATAATGCATTGCCAAGCCACATAGATCTGCCAGACAATGCTCACCGTGATGGGATGTATTAGGGAAGTTAATGGGTTACCATTCAAGTGAGAAATACTCAGGACACAATTGTTCAGTCAGGACAGTTTTTTCTCTGTCTTGCTAGAAGGCAGGCCTCTCTCTCCAGCTCTCAGCCGCTTGGCCTGGCCTCTCCCCTGCTTGGCAGTTTTACGGAGCTCTTTTATGGTTGCCATAAATGTCCAAAGGCACACCACTCTGCCTTAAGCCTCAGCCCAAAGCCTCCAAGCTCTAGGCTAGTTCGGCAAACCCAGAACCCCTCAATTAAGTGCCTGGAGGCCCTCATTCCACAAACCAGCTTTCTGCCCCAAAGCACAGAGGTTTACTTGCTCTATGGCAGTGGTTCTCAACCTTCCTCATGCTGCAACCCTTTAATACAGTTCCTCATGTTGTGGTGACCCCCC
>NW_022103909.1:7585667-7597544 GCF_000313985.2 Echinops telfairi | reverse complement strand
CCCAGTATGGCCACTCACACCACTGGTCCTGAAAGGATCATCCGCCCTGGATTCCCTGTGTTTCCAGTTCCTATCTTTACCAGTGTACATCCTCTGGTCCAGCCAGACTTGCAAGGTAAAATTATGTGTTTTCTGATGGTCTTAGGTGACCCCTGTGAAAGGGTCATTCGACCCCCAAAGGAGTTGGGACCCACAGGTTGAGAACCGCTGCTCTGTAGTCTGGAAAGTCCACGACTCTGCTTCCTGCTCTGGCTCCGGGTTCTGCTGTTGCTGTTTCTCTGGTGCCAAAACCATCTCCTGGATCAAGGAGGTTCAATGCTCGGGGATCTCGGCGTCCAATGAATGTGCTCTACTCCTGGGGCCTCTCTTTCACTTGTATTGGAACATCCCCTCCCCACCCACTTCTGAGATGGCTCATTTTAAACCCAGCAGGGTGAACAATTACAGCTGACTCGCATCACCCAGTCACTGTTTTGTCCCATCTTCTTTCCCAGATGCATCAGGAAAAAAGTCATTTGGTGGGATTAACAAAGATTTTGTCTAGGAGAGTCAAATGAAATAACTTACTATACTGCACAACTTTCAATTGATATGAAGCAGACAGAAGGAGGAAGCAGGTAGGAAAATTTAACGGTCTGCTTTAGCTGAGACAATATGGCTTTAGCAGGTAACTTTTTTCTCCCTTAGCTCCGATCTTCACCACACATTTCCTTAAATTCCAGCTCTCTAGCTTAGCATCATTTTTCCAGGTTTGTAGTTCCTTATGAATGTTCATGACTGCAAAACAAATTCAAGTCTGTTTTTAAAGTCTTACTGCATATTGTGAAGAGAATACGCTACAACTTTACCCCACTTTAGAGACAGAGCCCCTGGAGATGAACGAAAGCTGGAAAATAAGAGTAAATTTGCATTGAATTAAGTGGAATCTCCTCAGAACACATTTGTTTCGGGCTTCGCATTTTCTCATTGCCCAGTATGTTTCTCCCGGGACAGTAGAATGCAGGAGACCTGACCGTTCTCTGAGCAGGCAGGACAGGAAAGGAAGAAACAGGAGGCAGTGCAATGCTGATGGCGTAGGCCAGAGCGAGTGTGCAAGGAGGTGGAGGTGGGCAAGTACAGGAGAGACTATTAGGGAAGTGGCATCCGAATGCTTCCCCTGGAGACCATGTCCACAGTCTCAGGGGCCATTGCTGGAGAACCAGAGTCCTTTAGATTTCAACTTGTCATGGCAGAGCCAGTAGGTCCTTATAGAATGATATGGCCCAACTCCACTCTCATCATCTCTTAATGTGTGATGAAGCAATGCATGTGTTCTGCTTGCTCAATGCCCAGAGTCCTATTCTCCAGTGGAAGGCCGTCGGGCCTTCCTCCATGACCATTGTCTATGGGTCTGCCATGCCAGTCAGGAAGAGCAGAACAAAGCCAAGCTAGACAGCATCATTGGAAAAGGGGATTAGAAGAACAGGACCACCGCATAGTTAAAGTTGCTCTTTTGAGGGTTTATCATTAAAAAAAGCACTTGAAATATTTTCATAGACACAATTCCATTCATGAGTTTAAAAACAATGGCATGGAGCACAATTGACGATACACGCTGTTCATTTGCGTAAGTAGCAGAAGCTCCAATTAGTTTCCAGGCAAGACAAGTTTGTGTTGATGTCTTTTCCAAGAAGAAAAATTACCATTTTAATGCAGTTCATAAGTAAATTATCCTACTTAGTTTTGATAAATAATCACTTCCACTTAATAATCTTATTCAGTTGTCATTTTATATGTGAGCTCATCTTTTGGTTTTCATTAATTTGCAGAACATTTTGCATTTTCAGCTTATTAAGTTGAGGTTAATCTGTTCCAGAATTTTAATGTTTTCCAATGTGTTAATTTCCAGTGATGTTGATACTGTTTCACTTTTCTTTTCCTTTGGATGGGTTCTTTTGTTATTTCTTCCATGTGTATGTTTCAGTGAATGTTATTTAATTCTTGTCTCATTTTCATTGCCAACAACAAAGAGATAATGTTTTAAAAAGAAATTAACACAAATAAATGTCTTTTGGACAATGCCTGTTCCTCTCTTTTCTGCTCCTCAGATTAACCTCTAAAATTGATCATGATTTATTGCTACTCCAAAGACCAACAAGTTAATTAAATGGCTTATTTAAGGTAGAATTAGTCAAGCTAGTGACAAAGTTAATCTTATGGCAATTCGAATTACTTTTACTCCAGTATTGTAATGACAGTGCAGAAGGTTTGCTTTGGCGTGGCTGGCCAAGACTATCATGCAGACAGTTCCCATTAGCAGGGCCTCTCATCCAGTTGCAAGTTTTCACCATATGCTAACAGCTCTATTTTTATTTCTGTCTCAACTTTCCCATACATTCCAGATTCATACATCTAATTGCTTTCTTGTCTCTTTGATTGAGTGTCTCATAGGCATCAAAAAGAAAACAAAACTGTGAGTTCAATCCAACCCCAACAAATTCTTCCTGTAAAGTGACCCAGACCCATAAATGGCAACTATGTTCTTCCAATTGTTCGGGACAAAGATCTTGGAATTATCACCGTCTCTCTTCTTTCTTACAAACCCCACATCATGTCCATCATCAAATCCTCTGGGTGCTCCCTTCAAGACCTTTCTGGTATATAGCAAGTCAGTGGTAGGCTGGAATCCCAGGAGGCAGACTCAAACAACTATTAGTATGTAGGATAGTTATTAGGGAGTGTTCTTGGGATCACTCACAGATGGACGGGAGAGGTAGAATCAGGGCTGGGCAGAGGGAAAGTTGGGCTGCAGCGTAGTGTCAGGAAAGGTCTTTGCCGGTTCCACAGGGAACTTTAAGATGATTTCAGAAATGCCTCATATTGTGCAGATGAGGCTTGCCTTTATACTGCTTGATGGGCCAGTTGGTGTACACAGATTGACCCCAGGAAAAGGATATGACCATGGCTGAGGTACCTCTCTCCAGCCAAGGGCAGTTTCCAGAGAAGGCTGGTAGCCTACAGACTGTCAGTCCGCAGCACTCCATAAAGCTGGGGAATGCACCCTTCAGTCCTTAGAGATTTGTCAGCTTATTCTCTCCATCCCCATCACTGTCACCTTGTTTTAAGCCATGCCACCCTTCAACAAAAAATTTGCATTCCAATTGGCTTTCCAATGGATTTCTCTGCTTCCACTCTTCCTTCTCCATAGTCTGTTCTGAAAATAGTCCAAGGGGTCTTTTATGCAAGTAAGCTAGATCAGACTTCAAGAGTCTTGGGGGTGTAGTGGCTCATCACTGGGCTGCTAGCTAAAAGGTTGGCACTTCAAACCCACCAGCTGTTGTGGAAGAGAAAGATTGCAGCTTTGCTAACCCTTTGGGCAATGCTAATCTGCCCTGTAGAGTTGCTCAGAGTTGGAATTGATGTAATGACAATGAGTTTAAATTTGGTAGATAATATTTGCCCATCTACTCAACCCTTCCAAAAGACCTCTATTCTCATTCAGAGCAAAACCAAAAGTCCTTACAATGACTTCATTTACGATTTCCTCCTTTCAGCTTTAGGAATCTGTTCAAATGTTACCTTAATAACAAAATCTTGCTGGTTCTCCTTATATAAAGTTTCTTTTTACTCTGATAATCCCTGTCTCCTTTGCCTTATTTTGATCTTCTTAAAAGCACTCAGCACCATTAATTATATGAAAAATAAATGCAAACAAAATCAAACCCCGAAACTAACTGCCATTCAGTCGATTCTGACTTAGAGTGACTTTCTAGCCCAGTGTATTTCCAAGCCTGTGACTACTTATGGGAGAAAAATGCCTTACTTTCTCTCACAGAGCGGCTGGTGATTTTGAACTTCTAACTCCATGGTTAGCAGTCCAACATGTAACTACTGTACCACCAGCACTCCGTTTAGTATGCAATGTTTATTTTTTATCCTGTTCACTGTTGCTTCTGCAGTGCTTAAAATAGGAGGCAGGCACATTGGAGGTACTCAGTAATTGCTGGTTGAGTGATTGACTGAAGGAATTCCAGAATCAGATAGGTTTGATTTCAAATGTTAACTAAACACGAGCTATTTTGGGCAACTCTCTCCAAGCCTCAATGTTCACATATATAAAATGGAAACAAAAGCCTTGTAGATTCCTATGGTCACTCATTCAAAACGCTTATTGATCGCCCACTCTGTTCCAGATACTATTTAGGTGCTGGGGAGAGTGTGCTGAATAAACCTTTACAGAGTTAACATTTTAGGCAGGAGGGAGGGAGGAAAGATTGGGGTGGGGGGAGAATGAGAGCCACATATATGGAGGGTTTAAAGGCTATTGCTGTTGATTTTATGTCTTGGGATGTAAATATATACAGTATGTTTCTTTAAAAAAAAAAGGAAAGAAAAAAATCCCTCCAGATTTCTTATCTCTCTAACCTGAAAAGGGGTGTGAGTGGCTTAAAAAAAAATAAAGGAAGACAAGTTTAACTGAAATGGACTTAGTCTTTAGTGACAAATTAATTTCAAACAAACAAACAAACAAACAAACAAACAAACAAACAAACAAACAAACAAACAAGAGCAAACCAACTAAATCCAGGAGGTACATCGGGTAATTTGAAATCTCAGGATGACAGGATAGAGGTCTGGGATGGGAGGTTACTTTACAGGAGCAGTCAGGGAACACTCACTTGGGTGTTCGAGCAGGTGCAGCCCATCTGAAAGTCATCAAAAGGGAGTAGGGTTGGGATAGACTTGCCCTGTTGAGGGTCAGAATAAAAGGCAAAGTGGCTGGAAGGTGTGAAGAGGACGGAGAGAGGGAGACCGAGTTGGAGAGGCGAACTTGGACTCAACTGCGGAAGACCGTGGTGAGAAGTCTGGATTTCATTCTAACTGCAAAGGACAGTCGCAGGTAGTTTGAATTATTTGATGGTCACCTTGGCTGTTGTTGGAAGATAACCTTGAAAAAAGATGTCAGGGGAGCAAGGAACAGGTGTGGATGCTATTAGAGTGGCTCAGGAAAGAAATGATTTGGGGTCAGACTAGAGAGGCAGGAGGGAGTTGGGCAGAGATCAAACAATATAGGATATAGTTTGACTCGGAGTTCTGATTGTATAACGAATAACATGTTGGGCTTCTACTGTCAAAGTTCAAATGCACCAACCACTCTGAGGAAGAAGAGTAATTTGCTCCCAGAAAGATTCACAATTTGGAAACCCCAGAGAGCAGTTCTACTCTGCCCTGTGTGATGGATGAGCCTGAATCAACTTGACGGTTGTTGGGTTCTTTTTTTTTAATAGTCGGAATTAATGGGACTTATTGGTGGATTATATGTGGGAATGAAGAAAAGTGAGGCATCAAGGTTTTGGTTGGCATGCAGAGTGAAGAGTGGTTTGATGAAAGGATTAAGTGCTGCATATGGTGATCTATGCTATCCATAGGTTATGTGGTTCCACCGATTTTCTTGGCTACATTGATTTTAATGAAAATGATAATTAGTATTTTCTTTTGCATCTTCGTCTATTGATGCATCTCACAGAATTTGTGCAACAAGGTACACTACTTTGCATTATGTTGATTTCTCTAAATTCGAGAGCCAACTGAAACAGAATCTAGCTAACTACTTATGTAGGAAGCCCTGGGGGGATAGGTTGAACGTTGGGCTGCTAACTGCATGGTCAGCAGTTTGAAACCACCAGCCACTCTGAGGAAGAAAGACTTCTATTCTCCTAAAGAGTGACAATTTCAGAAACGCAGAGGGGCACTTCTGCCCTGCCCTAAAGGGTCACTGTGAGTCAGCATCGACTCAAGGACAGTTTGGTTTAATTGTTTCTGTATTCTCCTAAAGAGTGACAATTTCAGAAATGCACAGGGGCACTTCTGCCATGCCCTATAGGGTCACTGTGAGTCAGCATCGACTCAAGGACAGTTTGGTGTAATTGTTTCTGTATAGGCGTCACTGACAGGGATTGCTTGACTTCTTTGCTCCGTTTTGGGGAAGTTCGAGCTTCAACATTAGCCCAAGAACTCCTTGGGGGAAATCTGTGGAAACATATGGATTAGCCATTTTCCACATTCCAGACTATGCACTTCTCACCAACTGTGTCCTTCTTAAGACATCGGTTCACACTGGGCGGAGCATCACTGGATTCATTGTACACCTAGAAATACAGAGCTTCTCTAGCTGCTGCTTTGCATGGACGATCTCAAGGGTAAGAACAGAAATGGACATATGTCACTCAAATAGCCTCAAAGGGGTTTGTGGAGGAATTCCCTTCCCATGGCATTTCCACGGACTTTTTTTTTTTCTGACTGCAATACTGGACCCAGGCACCATCGTTCAAAGATGAGGAAAAGCCGTGGATTATGGACGTGTGGCGCTGAGGGATCCTGGAAAGTGTGCACGTTTGTTGAAATCTCTGACGTCACACTGCCGTGATGGTCAGTGTTTATTGCAGAGCTGGGTCAAGATGTTTCTCTAACAGTCTGGAAGACCAAAGTTTTCTCTGTGGGGAGCCTCGCAGCCTGAGTGAGCACACAGGAAGTGTCCTCCAGTACAGGTCAATGTGTGTGATCTGTATCAGTTTATTGGGGTTCAGGGATGTGTAATCAGTCATGTTCTTTTGATCTTTGGTACCTTTGCTGAATTTAATTACCCCTGTGATATGCACGAACATCAGCGGAAGGTACCCTGACCAGGAGCATAGGTTCATGTTGCCAAGATAGGCTGCACAATGCATTCTGCTGAGGACGGTGGCACTGTATTTCCTGGCACCTCACGGATGGGCAATACAGCCTTATGTCCCCTCTCATGCGCTGGTTGCAAAGCACTGGAATTTGTAGAGGGGACAAAGTAAAACATGGAGTGGAACTTGTGATGCACTGGGAGGGAGAGTGGAAACCACAGCACCGCCCCATCAGCCTACCTTGAGGGATTCACCAAGGGAAATGTTTTGGTGCTGAAAGCAAATGTGAAAATTCAGTCTCATGAAGATTTCCACCCATCAGTAAAATGTGTTTCAACTTCGTGTCAAATATTCCAAATCAGAAACTACCTCCATGATTCTTGCATCACCCCTCAGCTAGTATAATATCGTTTCTCTCCTTGTACCACTTTCAGTGAACATTGAACAAAATGTAACCAACAAAAGGGAAGTTTAAAACTGCGATGAAACTCCACATGGTATTTATTTGGATCTGAGCCAGATGTTTGATAGGTCTCTACCTAATTGGGGGATCTGTTATGCAATACCCAATTTTAGAGTCTCCTTTTTGCTTGTGAACTGAGATCCTTGAAGCACTGGGAGCCTCTGGGTTCTGGCTCCTTTGCTTTTATTTACCTCTGAGGTGTTTACTCAGGGTGGAGTACCTAGTCAGCAAGGTAAGTAAGCACAAATAATCCCACACTGACCCTTCAGGGTGTGTAAATTTGGGAAGAGGTTTGGTTCTGAAGAAGGATGCTATGGGGTTGGGAAAGAGACATATGCCAGCCATACCTATATGCAGAATCTGATGTAAGACAATGTAAAATCGTTCACTGCAGGTTAGTTAGTATGCAAAAGTAAGCACCTGCCCACCTTGCTAATTGGATAATCCAACACTGCTCCATCTATTCTCTAAGACAGTGACTCATGATGCGTCACAAAAAATAAGGACAATGATAGATATTTCTTCCTTTTAAAAGTCACACATCCTACAATCATTTGTTCATGTTTTGATCTCCTTGCGGCAGATGGAGGCACATACAGCATTACTATGTGGGATCATTGTTACTTATATGAGGTTATCTGTGGGGTGGCAAGGAAGTCAGAATGAGAGGAGATAGAGGATTTGCATATAAGGGTTATTTTCAGTTCATTTTTCACCCCCCTAAAATACATTTGAGGCTTGGAATGAGTACACCTAATTTAGAATAAGGACATAGAGGTAGAGGTCTGCCTGTCTTATTAAGATCATAGACAAAGCAGGTTCCTGTGGAAGGAGGGGGACTTGTAGGTAGAGAGAAGGAACAGCAGAAAGGGAAGCCATGATAACTTTTTTTTAAATGAAAAATTTTAAGATGCCCCATAAGGCATTTGCTTGAACATAATTTTGCGTTTAAATATAATTGTGTATGCGTGTATTTATATATAGAGATATACAGAATGCTCCCTGCCAATGAGTTGCTTCTGACTTGGAATAGGTGTGGTTTAAAAAGGATGAATGCTTGTTAGAGCGGAAAATAATTTTATCACTGGAGCCAGAGGCTTGCTGATGTTGGTGTTCATCAGACTCTCTTTTTATGAAAAATACTGATTTTTATGAAAAGCCACTGATGCACAGATTCTACCCCAATGACTAATGTATCTAATCTCCAGGCGATTCAAGACCACATGGATGTTGGAGAACCACTGATCACTCAGTTTGCTGCTTTCACAGAGGAGGAAACTGGCCTTTTGAGCTTAACATACTTGCCCAAGGTCATATCAACTCCCTCCCATTTTAATCTTTATTGGCTGTACGCCCAGGGTAGGGAAAAATGCACCTACTTTGGGAATTGTCCAGAGATTTTTTTTCTCTTCTATTTTATGAGAGGAAAAGAAAGGAAATATTTAAGCACATCTGGGGAAAAAAAAAGTTTCTAAGTATGCATTCATGAGAGTTGTTGAATATTTGATAGCTATAAAGTTTTGTGATAAATGAAACTACATATTTTCTAGTTTTACTTATAAATTTAAAATTATTTTTATTTTGTGAGCTACCCACACTAGGACGTCTATAGCATTAGGTTCCGTAAGCTGAGTCCTCTCACAGCCCTCACATAGTAGGCCAAGCTTTTTAGGTAGCAGTGTCATAGCTAGCACAGTAGGGTACATTATTAGAATTCTAATGAGCACAACAAGTTTCCTCCCCTCACGGTGGTGGTTAGTGCTGTGCTCACTGTCTCATGGTGAGCAATAAGATCTAGATTCCAAGGTACTTTTACCGACGAATTTAGATGAAGCTCATCCATCTATCTTTATTCCCACTCTTAAGTTTTCTGGCAATGGTTAGCATTATGGATTTACTCAGAATATTCTTTAAACTCTCATAGCAAGCATAAGAAGATAATTTGGGTTTGTAATGAGCTGGGTGTTTGTCAGGAACTGCTGCCCCGTGGTGGAGACGGAAAGCACGTGGGCTAAGGCAAACAGCCCTTTCTCGTGTTAACTGCTCAGAAACACTGGAGTAGAAACATAAGAATATAAATGGATTTCCTGTTTTATAAACAGTCAACATTAGTTTACAACAGTGTCCCAGTGCTCTGAACTAATTATCAACTCGAGTAACTATGGTTGCACTTCATTGCTAGGTTTACTTGGGAATCACAATGTCAAAGAAGAAGCTCTTATACTCTGGTAGAATAGAAAATAGAATTCGGATTTTTAGGGGTTTTTTTGAGAGAGAGAGATCATACAACTCAAGGTGGGCAGCACTAAGTAAAATCATAAAGTGCTCCCTCATGCTACAGGAAAAATTCAGGGCTTTTATACACAAACTTCATCATGACTAAAACTACAATGATTGTGTTAAATATTGTGCACATTTCTGAGAGTAAGTTATAATATATATGCATATTGCTATAAAACCATTGTGATAGTTAGGTGTGGTATCAACTTAGCTAGGCCAAGATTCTTAGTGGTTTGGCAGTTCAGGCCAAACTCCAGGATGTGACCTGACAAAATGGAATCAACCTCATGATGGTACCTCCTGTGAGCCGTGAAGCACTTAAGAGAGGATTGGAGTGGAGTACAACCCCTCTACCCAGGTTACAGCCCTGATGCAATTGAAAGGAAGTTTCCTTAGGGGTGTGGCCTAATTCCTAGATACGTGGATGCTGTGGGGAAGCTTGTTTAGTTTTCGCTGTGTCTGAACCCTTCATCTGGCTCATTGACCTCCAGTTCTTTTGAGCTTGATCCAAGAGTCTACCATATTGCCTGCTGATTCTGGGAACCATCAGTGGCCTGAGCTTGAATTCATTTGCCTCTCTGGCTTCCAAGCCCGACCTCCTGTCCTGGGTGTCAACAGTCTCCCGAGCCTGTGGGGACCCTTCCAGTCCTGGCTTCACCAGCCTCGGAAGCCACATGAGTTAGGAGAAGCCTCCAATGTAACATCTGGTCTTGGAATATGAAGTCAGCCTGGGCTTACCCACTTCTACAACTGTGTGCCATTTTCTGATATTATTTCTTTTTATAAATGCCACTGGTTTACTTCTCTAGAATACTCAGCCTAACACAATCACAGAAACATTTATTAGACAAAAATATCAAAACGTGAAGCTCTTGTTTCTCTACCTAGGTCAATAAACTTCTGAAGGTGATATTTCCATCTCTCCAACCCTTCCTGAAGGCATTCTGCTCTCTTCAATTCACATCATGTCAAAACAGTTTTGGCAATGTTCAAAGGACTCAAATTGTGTTCCTTGAAATGCTCTTTGAATCTTGGAACAAAAGACATCGGAAGGAGAATGATCAGAGCTGAGCCCTGGTCATGGAGTGGTCATGCACTGGGCTGCTAACTGCAAGGTCAACCCTTCAGAAACCCGAGCTGCTCAGTGGGGTGCTGGGGGAGACTTTCTACTTGCATGATGAATTACATTCCTGGAACCCACAGGGCAGTTCTTTCTTGTAGGGTCTCTGTGAGACACAATTGACTTGATAGCCGGGAGTTTTTGAGTGAGTCGGTGAATGGGTACACTTTGTGAAGACATGGCACAGAGGCCACATTTGACCTCTGGCTTCAGTGAGGAGGAGGAGAATCCAATTCTATACCATCCCAAGGCCAATTACCACACGACAGAGGTCAGACATGCCTCTATCCTTTATCTTTCTTTACCCTGTTCTGTCACCAACTGCCCCTCCCATGGCATCCTACTTTACTGTTGGGGGGTCAATAAGCCATTACTGTGGCCACACAAACGCACAGGCAATACTCATGACTACAGGGTTTATTGGGGGAGTTAACAGACTACCACATGTCAGGATCAGAAAACATTAAGGATACAGCCCTCGTCTACACAGCAGCAACTCCCTCTGCCATGCCAATAGGCACATGCCACTCATTCTCGTCCTCAGCCTATCAGTCCCTTGCCTTCTGTCTGGTACTGTGGGCTGCTACCTCTGGTGCCTCCACCACTTCAGACTGAGGTCATGCATGTATTCCACTTGTCGCTTGCTCGTTCCTTTCTCTCCTTCAACAGTGTTATTGACACTGTCAATTTATATACCATACAATTCAATGTTTAAATATATTTAAATGAGCTGTGCAATCACCACCACAATCAATTTTAGACCATTTTCTTCATTCTTGTCCTTATTCGCTCCCCTCCCCACACCCCTTGCTGTAACCCTAAGACACTATTAATCTCGTTACTGTTTCTGTAATTTACCCATCCTGGATTTTATATATTAAAAAAACATACAAACCCCCAACTAAAATAACAAAATCAAACAGAGAAAAACCTCAGCTCAAAGGAAAGCAGAAAATAATGAAAATTACAGCCAATTGAAAATGGGCTAAAAAGGAAAAAGAAATGATAAAATATTAAATTTCACCTATCGGAATCTGTAGTAGGCGCCTTGGTGGGGTGGGGACTGTGTGCTGGGCTGCTGACCACAAGATAGTGGCTCTTTCTTGGTGGACGCAAGCATCTCTGGCTAATTCTGAAAGGAGTCTCTTACACCCAGAAGCATGGAACCCCCATCCCCGTAGGGTTTCATGCACCCTATTTGCATGATCCTACCTAATCATTTGATGGAAGTTACAAATACATAAAACACAGAAGAACCATATTTAAGCGACTTCACCTCATCACAGCTTTCTAACGAAACTTGCATAGGACAGCCCTCACTACCTGTATTAGTCTGGGTACTTTAGAGAAACAAATCGACA
>NW_022103909.1:7573348-7584744 GCF_000313985.2 Echinops telfairi | reverse complement strand
CCACTCTCACCACTGGTCCTGAAGGGATCATCTGTCCTGGATTCCCTGTGTTTCCAGTTCCTATCTGTACCAGTGTACATCCTCTGGTTAGCTGGATTTGTAAGGTAGAATTGGGATCATGATAGTGGGAGGTGGGGGAAGCATTTAAGAACTAGAGGAAAGTTGTATGTTTCATCAAATTTTCTTAAAATTCTTCAAATAAGCCCCTGTTATCATCTTTTTTTCCATAGGGAACACTCTATCAAAATGACTCATTTGAAAGCCCAGAAAATGAGTCACCATATTCTTTTATATACTTATGTATATACATTTTTATTGACATCTTACACAATCCAATGTATCCATTCACATCACATATCCATTCACCACAGCCTCTGCTTTGAATGAAACTGGCCCAGCAGATCTCTTTTGAAGCTGCTGCTTTGGTTGGGACTTGCTCTCTGGATTCTCTTGGTGTATCTGAGATGTATCCCCACTTAAGATGCCTGCCATAAAATCATCTTCATTTGCTATGCTTTCGTTTCACAGGTAATCGTTAATGCTCTGGAGTGATGACTATTCCAAAGGGGTGGCTTGGTTCTTTTTAGCTGTGAGGAGGCCTCAGGGGTTAACTTCCTGAAGTTGGGCAGCGCAGGATTAGTAAGGAGAACTAAGTGTGATTCTTCCCAGGGTACTCTCATACGTTTAAAATGCATGTCTTTCTTAATCCAGCAGACTCAGGGCTTCTGGTTTACATTCATCAAAGTCTTCTTTAACCTGTGGAAAATGTGATTGACAATATTTGAATAGCTTAGGTTCAACAGTATTGGGGTCAGATAACGACATAAGGAAGAATCATGGATCTTATGGCAATTATTTCATATGGGGTAAATTTGTGCAACCTAAATGTGGTAGATCTTAGATTCAAATGTACTTAGGGAAACATTTTAGCCCAAGAAATATTTAGAGCTTCACAAAGCTTAGCTATTTGGATTTTTATTATTCCATTTATTCTTTCCATCTAGTCAGAAAATTAAGAATAATAGGGACAAGGTAGTTTTTGAAAAAATGGAGACAATTCAGAAAAATAAAAAAAAATGAATTGAATAGTGAAATGGGTTCCTTTGTTCTCCAAGTTGGAATGATATTTTCAAGATGCTTCATTGATACAAAAGCTGCAGTTGCATGATGGCAGGAGAAAACATACGCCCAACGTGAAGGTCTGCAAATCATTACTCACATGTGTTTATAACCACCAGAAGGTGGAAGGCTGGATCTAAGACCCAGAATAAAATCATACCCAAGGTGAATGGGGTGGGGGTGGGGTATGGAGTAGAGACCCTGTGCGCATCTGTAGACAATTGGACAACCCCTCCACAGAGGGATCACAGGGAAGCTATGAGCCAGTCAGGGTGCAGTATAGCACCGATGAAACACACAACTTTCCTCTAGTTCTTTGGTGCTTCCTTCACCCCACTATCATGACCTCAATTCTATCTTACAAATCCGATTAGACCAGAGCATGCACACTGCTTCGGATAAGAGAATCCAGGATAGATAAACCCTTCAGGGCAAACAAGGAGAGTAGAGATACCAGGAGGATTAGGGGAGGGACAAGGGAGGAAGGGGGAATCAATCACAAGGGTCAACTGAGAACCCCCTCCCAGGGGGATGAATAACAGAAAAGTGGGTAAAGGGCGACAGAAGATGATGTAAGATATGGAAACAATAATCTATAACTTATTAAGGGTTCATGAGGGAGGACAGGCAGGGGAGGGAAGGGGAAGAAATGGGGAGCTGCTCTCAGGGGGTCAAGTGGGAAGAGAATGCTTTGAAAATGATGATGGCGGCACATGTGCAAATGTGCTTGACACACTGGAAGAATATATGGATTATGGTAAGAGATGTAAAACCCCCCCAATAAAAGTTAAAAAAAAAAAAAGAAAGTGGAAGGTTGGAGGATTCATTGGTCTAGAGGGCCAAGGCGCCTGGATATGTTTGTCAGGTTGATCATAAGGGTAAATGGGATGCAACATGTTTGAAGGCTTCAAAGAGACATCACCATTGATATATTTTTGATGTCTCAGTTGTTTTATTTTCCTCTTATGGGAATTTTTGGTGGAAGTTGTTATGGCATAGTCAGCCTGAAAGTGAGGACTGGTGGGACCAAACCTTAAGGAAGAGTGATCCATAAATAAAATTAAATCAGAGTCAGAGAAAGGAGTTTATCTCAAATATCCCTGAGGAGTTGAAAGCTCTTTAGTCAAACCCAAACCATGTGTGTAGGGTAGTTGTACCCATCAACTGCAGGCAGAAGGGTGACTGGACTAAGTAAGGGCAGAGTGTAATGTTAAATGCAATCTGGAGGAGAACTTCATAAGAAGTGAGCCAGTTGCCAGAGAGGGGTTGAATCAAAGAGCAAATCAAGCTGGGAAGATACAGCATGAGGTACACAACATTTAAGAAATTCCTGAGTTCTACGTCAGTGGTGTGCTCTACTGCAATAGCAGAAGCAGCCACCACCTGGAGGCAGGGAAGGTATCTTTTTGCTTCAAGGTCAAGCGTGGCTCTGATAGCCTACAAGTCTCTGATAGCCTCCATGCTTCTGAATTAATACACATCCCTCATGCACAAATAAGGAAATATCTAAGCGATATTTAGGAAACCAAAAGGCAGGTTTTATTTTTTAAAATCATTTTATTGGGGCTCATACAACTCTTATCACAATCCATATATACATCAATTGTGTAAAGCACACTTACACATTCGTTGCCCTCATCATTCTCAAAATTTGCTTTCCGCTTGGGTTCCTGGAATCAGCTCCTCATTTTCCTTCCCCACTCCCCCCTCCTTCATGAACCCTTAATAATTTATAAATTATTATTTTATCTTATCTTACACTGCCCGGCGTTTCCTTTCACCCACTTTCTGTTGCCCATCCCCCAGGGAGGAGGTTATATGTAGACCCTTGTGATCAGTTCCCACTTTCTACCACCCTTCTACCCCCCTTTCCCTCTCAGTATAGCCACTCTCACCGCTGGTCCTGAGGGGTTCATCTGTCCCATATTCCTTGTGTTTCCTGTTCCCTTCTGTACCGCTGTGCTTCTGGTCTAACCAGGTATGCAAGGTAGAATTGGGATCATGATAGTTTGGGGGAGGAAGTGTTTAAGAACTAGAAGAAGGTTGTGAGTTTCACTATTGCTACACTGAACCCTAAGTGACTCATCTCCTTCCCACTACCCCTCTGCAAGGGATGTTCAGTTGTCCACAGATGGGCATTGGGTCCCCATCATGCGTTCCCCTCATTCAGGATGATATGATTTTAATTTTTTCCACTGCCTTTGGTGCTTGAAACCTGGTCCCCTCGGCCCTTTATGATCACACATGTTGGTGTGCTGCTTCCATGTGGGCTTTGTTGCTTCTGGGCTAGATGGCTGCTTGTTTACTTTCAAGCCTTTAAGATCCCAGATGCTAAATCTCTTGATAGCCAGGCACCATCAGCCTTCTTCACCACACTTTTATGCAGACATTTGTCTTCAGCGTTTATGTGGGGAAGTTGATCACACAATGATGGTTTTTGTTCTTTGGTGTCTGCTACCTGATCCCTTCAACACCTCGTGTTCACACAAGCTCGTGTGCTTCTTCTCTGTGGGCTGTGTTGCTTCCAAGCTAGATGGCCGCTTGTTTGCCTTCAAGCCTTTAAGACCCCAGACACTATATCTTTTGATAGCTGGGCACCATCAACTTTCTTCACCACGTTTGCTTATGCACACGTCTGTCTTCAGCGATCATGTCGGGAAGGTGGGTATCATGAAATGACCATTTAGCTGAGCAAGGTGCTCTTGTATTAAGGGAATGGCATGAGGAGGCCCAATGTCCACCTGCTACCTGATTACTAAACTTATAAATATATGCACATAGGTCTATGTCCCCCATAATCATAAATATACATATATGTACATGTCTGTATTTAGGCTTCTATGTATGCCCTTTGAAAAGGCAGGCATTTTTGACAGAGCTCATTTCAGTGTGTCTTTGGCCTCCTGAGCTTCTGGAAGGATTGTGCTTCAGAGGTCTTTGTGTCAGGACTGGATTAACAACAACAAAAAATGGGAGTTCAGGCTCTACAAGAGCCACAGAAACCAAACCAAACTCACTCTATTGAGTCAATGCTGACTCATAGCGACCCTATAGGGCAAGGTAGAATTGCCCCTATGAGTTTCTGAGACTGTCACTTTTTACAGGAGTAGAAAGCCCCATCTTTCTCTTGAGGAGTCAGCTGGTTTTCAAACTGCTGACCCCTGTGTAACCACCGCGCTCCCAGGGCTCCTACAATAGCCACAAATCATGAGAAATTCATCGTAACTGTTTCTTTGTTTTAGGTGTAGGAACAACAAACATGGCTTCCTTCCAATTAGGGTTAATAAACATGTCTTCTGTAGAAATTAATGGTGCAACTATTTAATGGATTTCTGGTGGCATCGTGGATACCACACTGGACTGCCCACTGCCGAGTCAGCAGTGTGACTTTAGCAGCCACTCCTCGAGAGAAAGTTGAGTCTTTCTGCTCCCATCCAATATACAGCCTCAGGAACCAAAGGGAGCCATTCTACTCTGTCCTATAGGATAGCTATGGATTGGGATCGACTTGATGGCAGTGGGTTACATTTTGAAGAGGAGGGTGAAATAATTGAATCTTTTCTTTAAAGACTTAATGTATTGTAGCACCCAAATGTTTCAGCAGCACTGTGCTGTATGAAGGCAAGGCTGGAGAGAGGTGAGACCGCCCTACCATCGACACCCTGCAGCTTCACAAACGATAAGCTTTACAACCTGCAGGAAGGATTGGGGAACAACATAGGTGGGAGATTCTATAAAATTCTGAGGCATTGCATTAAATTGTTGATTTTCCCAAGTGAAAGCAAATAGATACTGACTCTCAGAAGGTACAGAAACGCTAGAAAACAGCACAGTATAGATCTACCACCATAAAATAAATGGCATCTGAAGGAATGTTAGAAAGCAGCAAATGAAGGTTTGGGACTACTGGGAATCTGGGAACAACAATGTGGTTGATTGCACACAAATCCTGAACAAATCAAAGCCCCTGTGACTTGGTTTCTCAACCAGAAAAGCAGGACTGTGACAAGGACCAGAACAGAGTGCAATTAGATTTTTATGAAGGAAATCTTGTGTAATGGTAGCTAGTTCTTCTCTTGCCTCCAACTTTACGGGCTATTGGAAAATCTTTCTGAGATTTCGACAAATTTATTCAAAGCTAAATCAGTTCACCTGATAAAGCTTGGCTTACACCTGTTGATGTGGTAGCCCACAGAGTGTCAGGTGTTAATGTAAACAAATCAGGGGTAAGGAACCAGCTTGAGTTGAATGAGCAATGTGCACAACAAGCACTTGTATAGCAAGCGAATAGTTTCTTCCTCTTATATACGCCCTAATTCACAATCTATCTTGTTAGATTGGGGAATATCAAGTAAACTTAATATATCCCCTCCTTCTCAATAAATGGCAAATGACTATTCTATTTAGATGAAAGAGTTCTTCCTAGTAGATTGACAAACTGAGCAAAAAAGGATGTAAATATTTGATAGGGCCAAGGGATGTTGGAAAGGGGTGGGAATGAATCAGTCTCTTGTTGATTAGTGATCTCCACCACCACGGGGGTTTTGTACACTGAAGTAAGGGCTTTCATTAAAAAAGGAAGGGAAAAACAGACCAATGGCAGACAGGGTGGCTCCTATATCAATAAAAATTGGCAAGATTCTTTATTAATATGCGTGCTAGCTCCCCTTTCTGAGTTGAAAGCCGCCATAGTAAAAGTCCCTGGTATGTTCCCAGAGCCCCTTCTCTCTACAGCAGACCGAAGGGTGTGCTGTTGAGAAGTTTTTATTTTATTCTGTGGTTTGTAACCTTCATTCTTCCGATGGCCAGGTTATTCCAGGAGTGGCAGATGGCAGCCATCGGGCCATTGGAGGGTTCAACCTTCTTTTAGTTTGGGGACAGGGCTATTGTTAGCCTTAGAAAACTTTCATTCTCGGGGTTGGGGAAAACTTGTAAAACAGATTAGTTAATTTCACCGTAGGGACTGTTTCTCAGTCTAGTTGATGTCATTTAACTAAGACTGAGATTTCAGGTTTCCATGAAGATAGAAAAGCAGCACTAGAGGCTATGGTCATGCCAGAGTGTTTTAAAAACAACAACTTGGAGTGAGCAGGTCTGATCATCACAAATATTCTTATTTACTCATTTCTAAAAGTGAATGTTCAATTAATAATCTGTGGTGAAAAAGCCTTGGAATAGCTTTATGCATTCTCTTACTCATAACTTGAGAGTCTTCAAACAATTCAGTGGCTGTTTTGCCTATATAAAGTTAAGCGATCTTTGAGGTTCTTCCATTCAGCCTCTCCAACTAGAGTTGGGTCTCCCCGGCAGCTGCACCCCGTACAGTTATCAAATAGGCTAGTTGATATATGTCAGGAAGTCCAGACTTGTAAGCTTAAAAAATGATTTAAAATTCTTCACCAAACGTGTTAAGTGCTGGGAAATCTTTCGCAATGCGATGTAAGTATGAGTGTGCCCTAGGAGAGAGACTAGGGGAACCCTCAGCATCGATGCCAGGATGGATTTGAAAGGGGATTGTGGGAAAATATTCTCAGTATATAAAGGAAGTTCAAAAAATGCACGATCAAAAGAATAGGAAGATAAAAGAGGGTATATAAAAAATGAGAGACTATCAGCAAGATGGCAGATGGATTAGGAGCATGATTTTCACATTGTAATTCCTCATTTGGTAAGATCCCTGGTAGCAGAGTGGTTACATGTTGGGCTGCTAAACTCAAGGTCTGTGGTTCAAAACCCCCAGCCACTCCATGGGAGGCAGATAAAGCTTTCTAATCCTATAAATAGTTACAGTCTCAGAAGCCCACAGGGCCAGTTTATTCCTGTCCTGTAGTGGGGTCACTAGGAGCCAGCATTGACTAGCAGGCAGCGAGTTTGGTTTTTGGTTTAATTCTTATTTTGTTTCCTTAGTTTGAGTACAGTATTCTCCATGGAAGCAACTTTATGGTCCTGATATCTTTTCTATGAGTTGGAATCTACTCAATGACAGTGAGTTATGTCTTTTCCAAACCAAACCCAACCCACTGCTATTGAATCAAGGCTAACCCATAGCTACCCTATAGGGTTCAGAGTCACCGCAAATGGAAGCCACCGCAGTGTATCATTTGGTGAATTATTTAAAGACATATTATTTAAAAATGAACTTTTGATTAAGATTGGAGCTAAACCAGGCTCCCATAATGGTGGATGGCAAGGAAGCTTCCTGGGCCCACACATCAGCTATTTGACTCTGGGTATTCAGCTGACCAGGAGCAATGTTGTACCTGTCATGGCATGTGTGTGTATCCTACGTCTGCAAGAATATTACGGTCAGTAAAATTCTTATTTTAGGGGGAACTTAAGTCTTCCCTATTTTGAGCTCTAAATCTTTTACAGGTCATTCCAACTGCTCATTGATCAAACAGACTCTTTATAGTTTTATGCAGCTTTAAGAAAACTCTTTATGTGAGTTGGCAGTATCCTTGTTTAGTTTATTGTAGGTTGATATTTCAAATTGACTAGCCTCTTTACAAAGTTCAAAAGGTACACATAGAATACATTGAAAAGCAAATTTCTTTCTCTTAACTTCCAGCAATCTAATTACTCTCCTAATCATGGTTAGTTTTTGAACGCATATTTCTAGAGGTCTGTAACATATGAGGGGGCTTTAGAAAGTTTGAGAAAGAATGAAATGAAAAATTTCCACAAACTTATTGAAGTCCACTTGTATTTGCAAACATATACATATACAGCAATGTCTCAGTGTGTGTGTGGGATCGGCTCCAGGACTTCCTGTCTCCCTGGGAAGATAAAACCTTGATGTTCAAGGTTATGTATCCTGTGCACATACCTAATATTCTTTAAATAATCTCTAGATTATTTATGATACCTAATGCAATGTGAATGCCTTGTAAACAATACTCTATACTTCCTCTTGGCTTTTAAGGGATTGTTTTGACTACGTCATTGCTTTGTGCCCTCTTCTGTGATAGTTAGGTTTTGTGTCAAATTGCCTGAGCCAAGATTCTCAGTAGTTTGGACCTACCATCATGTAACCAATTCCAGACTGCCCAGTGTAGCAAGGGAACCCCTTACTCAGGCCAAAGCCTGATGATATCTCCCAATGGGTGTGGCCTACTTCATAGACATAAATGGTTGATTGTGGAGAAGTTGCCTCTCCCTCGCTCCTTGCTGGTGTGGATCTTGTATCTGTCGACTATACCTCTGGTTTTTTGAACTTGTGTCATGGCCTACCATGTTGCCTGCTGATCCCGAGGGCAATTAGCAGCCTGCTAGATTGCTTGCCCACCCTGGGAGCCCTCAGAACCTAACATCTTATTTGCCAAGCTGCCTCTGCATTCACTAGCTGTGGTCTTCCTGCTGTGACCTCCTGGTCAGCCTCCTGCCTCGCAGTTCATCTTCCTGCTTCCAGATTCTCCAGCTCTGGCAGCTGCATGAATCAGAAAGGGCCTCCGACTTCACATTTGCTCCACAGACTTGAGAGAGATTATGTTTCCCTGCTTTGCAGCTATGTGGACTGCCCTCTTGATAAAAAGTTCTCACACATATCTAAGAACTGGTTTTGTAAGAGCACATAGGTCACTGGTTTTGCTTCTCTAGAAAACCAAGCCTAACATGCCTTTCAAATATGTTCAATCTCTGCTGTGTTGACTCAGAGGATGTGGAGCACGTGGCTAGTGAAGGCTGATAGTCCGGATATGCCTTTTCCATTGAGGTGGCACTGTAATTTACACGCTGCCGAGGAGGAAACCTCAGCCCAGGGGAATGTGCCTGCTCAAAGCCTTATCATTTCTATCACCCAGTTAATTTTTATTGGCTGAACCATACTTTTCTCCTTTAATAATATCTTGGAGATCTACTCACCTCCAAATATTGGAAATGGTCTCACCCCATCACTGAGCAGCATTTGCTTCCAATTTTTTGCTATACAATCTCTCTCTCTCTCTCTCTCTCTCTCTCTCTCTCTCTCTCTATATATATATATATATATATATATATATACACACACACACATTCCCATATGTGGAAATTTGTGGCCTAAGTACCCAGGAGTCAATTGCTATTTCCAAAAATTTGCATTAAGCTTTCTAGAGCTTATCAGTGTATCCACAAGAAAGATACAAGAAAACAGCAGAGGGATGGAGACATTTTCTGGAAAGATAAGAATGCCAATTCTTTGCAAAGGAGTGAGACTGAGTGGCTTTGAGGATGGTGATGTAAGTGGAACAACGAAACACTTCAGATGAAGAAGCCCTGCAAGGGCTGTTTTTACCATGGACGTGGAATGCATGCCGCCGATTTGTGTTCCCATCACACCACTATCTAATGATAGGGGACATTCAAATTCTTGACCGGGGACAACTTTGAGCAGGTTTTTGTTTATCTGACTCTAAATACACCTTGTGATACGAATGTCACTGTTAAGCATCTGTAAGTACAAGAACAGGAACTTTCAATGAGTCAGGAACTTTCAATGAGTGCGGAAGACACAGATGTTGTTGTTGGGTGCCAACGAGTAGGCTCTGACCCAGAGTCACCCTATATACAACAGAATGAGATACTGCTGGTCCTGTGCCATCCTCACAGGGGTTCCTAGGCCTGAGCCCATTGCTGCAGCCACTGGGTCAGGGCACCTCGTTGAGGGCCTTGTTCTTTTCCCTGCCCATCTACTTTACCAAGCATGGTGACCTTCTCCAGGAACTGGCCTCTCCTGACAACATGTCTAAAGTCTCGGCCTTCTTGCCTCTAAGGAGCACTCCGGGCGGTCTTCTTCTGAGATACCTTTGATTGACACAAAAGAGGATACTAGAAGGGCACGAGGTTGGTTTAGAGTTTATGCACTTGAGGGTCTGAAATGCTGCACAAAAGTGCTTACAGTTTATTTTATTTTTTCTTCTGCTCTCAGCTGGATGTTTGTTTCTTTCAGCTTTTAGTGTTCGCAGGAGGGATGAGGTCAGGTTCTTATTGCTAAAGTTCTGATGTGGTAAATAGCTCAGACGGGGCAAGAGACTGCCCAGGCACTGCCAGGAGGTATGTTGACTGAAGTGTCCCTAAGAGTTCACAGACTCCAACTTCCAGGGGACCCTGCCTGCTGCCCAGCGATCCTGGTTTCTTGTTAACTCTGTCTTGCATTCTCCCCTGACTGGTGTCTGCTTGGTGTTCCACTCCTTCAGTGCACAGACTTCATACACAGCCAAATGTAAATAAAATCTTGTTGCTTATTGTTATTTTCTAATGGAGGTGATTTCACACTTCTCCACTTTCTTTTCCTTCACAAGATCTCTCCTTCTACGCCCCAGAGGTAAAAAGACACCATTGGATATTGTGTTAGGCTGGGTTGACTAGAGAAACAAATCCAGAGACACTCACATGTGTCAGGTAGAGCTTTATATCAAAGGGTCATTATATCTCAAGAAAGGATCCAATGGAACTTAAGTCCATCAGTGAGATGCTCATCCATCAGTCCCTCTTCAGACTCATGCAGTCACTTGCAATGATGCAAAATGCAGGACGACCACAGGCCTGCAGGAGCAAAGTTGTGTGGATCCAGAGTTCCAAAGAGGAACTCTGGTGGAAACAAGGCAGGGCTCTGGCAGCAACTCCAGGCAGCAAACAGGAAGGTGAAGGCAGAGAGAGGGAGAGAGAGAGAGACAGAGACAGAGAGAAGCTGGCCTCCAGAGAGCTATATAGCTCAGTAGCATCTCCAAACGAGGTCATCAGGCTGTGACCTGCCTGACAGGCCAAATTCCACCCCTACACTTTTACCTATCTTCAAGTTGATGTGAAATTATGTAGCCACCACAGATGTGATCTGCTGCATCATCCTGTTTCTAGAACCTTCTAAATTTTATATGCATTTATCTTTGACTCCTTTCTTCCATGTCAATCAAGAAGAGACATTTCTCCCTTTGACCAAAGTCAATCTCTACATCTCTTACCTAGACTCCATCACCACCCATTTTCTCAGGGACTGTTCCTTTAAGGACCCTCTCCCTTCACATCAGCAGGCATTCATTCACCCTGTCACCAAAAGGAGACTCTGGGTAGTGCAAATTCTTAACTGCTAACCCCCAAATTGATGGTTCAAGTCCATCTAGAGACAGGGTGAGAAGCCTGGTGATCCACTTCTGAAGGACTGTCCATTGCACACCCTCCCTCCCGATGTCCTTGGAGAGGGAAGGACCCAGCCTAGACGACAGTAGATGCTTGTTAGTTTTGGTGATGTGCTATGCAGCACCAAATGAAATGCGTACGGCTTGTTGAAGGCACATGATACTACT
>NW_022103909.1:7567160-7571903 GCF_000313985.2 Echinops telfairi | reverse complement strand
GGAACCGATCACAATGATCTACATATAACCCCCTCCCTGGGGGACGGACAACAGAAAAGTGGGTGAAGGGAGACATTGGACAGTGTAAGACATGAAATAATAATAATAATTTATAAATTACCAAGGTAGAAAGAAAATGTTTTGAGAATGATGGCAACAAATGTACGTAACACAATAGACAGATGGATGGAATGTGATAAGAGTTGCATGAGCCCCCAATGAAATGATTAAAAAGAAAAAAGATATTCGCAATGAGGAAGTGACTGATTCTCCAAAATACTATCATTGGATCATGGAGCTGTTTCTGTCACCACAGCCATGTTTCTTACCATCGATGTTCTATTCCCAGCTTTTGCATTCCTCTCCCTGCCATGGAGTCAGTGCCGACTCACAGCGACCCCCTGTGAGTTTCCAAGGCTATAACTGTTTACCAAGTAGAAAACCCAGTCTTTCTTCCTTGGAGCTGCTGGTGGTTTCGAACTGCCAACCTGACAGATCACAGCCCAATACCCAACCACCACACCACCAGGACTCCTTTTTGCATTCCAGTCACTAGTAAATATCAATGCATCTCGAAGGGATGTTGGATCAATTTCAGATTGCAGAAACTGGTAGAATTCTTTAGTTTCTTCATCACTGGCTTTAGTAGTTGGTGTGTAAATTTGAATAATATTCATAATGAATAATTGGTTTTCCTTGTAGGTATGTGGATATTATCTTACATCGCATTGTACTGCAAGATATATCTTGGCATGACAATGAATGTAAAACTATTCCTCTTGGATTTGTCATCCCTGCAGTTAACCATCTGTCTGACTCAAAATTACCAATATCGATCCATTTCATCTCACTTATACCTAGGGTACTGGTGTTTGTGCATCTATTTCATCTGCGACAACTTCAAATTTTCCTAGAGTCATGCTTCATATATTCCAGGTCCTGATTATTAGTGGATGCCTGCAGCTGTTTCATCTCAGTCTGAGTGATGCCCCGTCAGCAAATGAAGGTTCCGAAATCTTTAATCCATCCATATCATCAAGGGCAACTCTACTTTGAAGAGGCAGCTCCTCCTCAGTTGTGTTTGGAGTGTTTTCTAACTGCAGTAACCAGCTTTTGTCACCGGATCAGACAATGTTCTGCTGCTACTCATAAAATGTTCTGTGGCTCATTTCCCAGAAGTGGTTCACCGTCTCCTTTGTACATAGCTGACTTAATCCAGAAGTTTTGCTGAAAACTGGTTACTATGGATGAGTCTGCTGGTATTTGAAAGACCACAGCATAGTGTCCACCATCACAGCATCACATAAGCCACTACTGTACGACAAACTGACAGATGAGTGCTTGATTGTGATTAGCTATCGATTAGCTTTGATCATGAAAGTTTCTTGACTGTTCTAAGGAATCCAGATGGCACAAAGTTAACCAAGTGGTGGATTGAAACTGCCAGTGGCTCTGCAGAGAAAGACCTGGCTGCCTGCTCTCTTGAAGACTAAAGCCCAGGAAGCCTGTGAGGAAGTTCTGCTGTGCCACTTGGGACCACTGTGAATTGGGGTTGACGCTAAGACACTGAACAACATTAAAGATGCTTAGCATGTCACACGATCTCCTTTCTCCTTACAACAATTCACGAGAGATAGGTATTATTATCCTTATTTTGTAAATGAAAAACTGGTGTCCAGGGAGTTTACTATTCCATCTGGCAGGAAAGCATGATAAAAATGTGAAGTCCCCTAACTAAAGAAAACCCCAATTCTTTCAATCTGTGTATCAGATAGAGTGAGCATTCTGGATCATTCTTGCTCCAATAGAGATTGCACAGCAAGTGAGGGGTGTTTTGCTGGGGAGGGATGCCACTCAAATCCTGATCATCCTGAGCTAAGCCATTATCAGCACATTTACAAAGCTAGCTTCTATTTGCTGAAGTTAAATTGGAGCTCAACCCTGAGCTCTTTTCTTCAGTTGGGTTTGATATATCTCAGAAAGCGTTTGTGGTTGTTAGAGAATCTGGTGTCAATTGGAGGATTAAGAGTGAAGGGGCGGAGTCTAGCTTGTCAAACATTGTATAGCCAATGAGGCCTTTGTGTGGGCATGTCCTTCTCTTGAGAATTCTGGGAACTCAGAATTCTCAGAATTCCTTGAAGACGGGAGACACACGCTCTCTCTGCTCACTTCCTTGGAGAATCTCTACTGAGAAGGCTCACTCCCTTGGAGACATTTCTGAGGAGAAGCCACATGAAGCTACCCTGAGGCAGTCAGAGTTTTGGAGCTGAAGGAACCATGTGGAGACCCTTGCCAGCACTTGGATGCATATAACACTACTGGATCCACAAGACTTCCAATCCACTGGCCTGTGATCTTCCTGCATTTGGCGTCATTGCATGTGGTTTGTGAAGAGGACTTTATAGATTGGTATCAGACATATAGGTTAATATCAGAGTTATGGACTTGATCTGGACTGGGCTGGGATGTTTTCTCAATTCAATTGCTCTTGTACATAAAGCTCTTTCTTATACACATAAGAGTGTCCATGAATTTGTTTCTCTAGTCTACCCAGACTAATACAGCCTTTGTGATTGCAAGCCTCATAGGAATGACGACTAGAATACTCCAGCAGTGGGCTCCTGTATAGTGGAGGGGCGTTGGTTTATGAGGGTGGCAGAAAACGGAAGCCAGGAGCCTGGGAACCAAGGTGTTGATTATTCTCCCAAAGTAGGCATTCTCTATTCTCTTTGAGATCACTAATCCATATGGATTGTAACCTTGTTTTTCATATTTCAGGAACTACCACACCTGAATTATGATCCTGGGATTTGTATTATCATTCTAGTTTGGTGGAAATTCTGATAGACTATTGTTTCAGGGCCATTGGGGGACTCAGACTCTAGCGATTTTATGTGACTTTGGGGATTTTGATGATGCTGTTTTCTTCCATGCTTGTTGTTTTTATGGTGGGCCTCACCGTGAAGTAGAATGTCTTCCTCTTACAAAACTTCAGAGACTTGCCAAATGTCATCTCATTAACTCCTCACTGCATCCGTCTTCAGCAAGCATGTGGCAATTGTTGACTCTTTTATACTGAGTAGGACAATGGGGGGTCAGAGGTTAATTGGCTTACCTCAGTGACACATTCAGCTTGGAGTAGGTCAGCATCAGAGGGTTATCTTTCTAAGTCAGCTTGTCTATATTAATGGGGGAAGAAAGGCATTGTTTATATCCAAGGATTCACTATGGGCCAGGCCCTGGGGATATGTGGGGGAGAAGGCAGACATGCTGTCAGGGAATTGACTTTCTAATTGTGGAAGGGAATAGGCAAAAAACAAGTAAACCTACTCACGAAATTTTCATTTCAAATAGTACTATTCCACGGACAAAATGAAAACAGAGTAACAGGAAAGATTGCTGCTTTGGAGGAAGAAAGGATCATCCAAAAGCTTCCATGAGATGGTTAGCCTTTGAGAGAATAGCAGAAAGATGGAAAGCAGTCCATCTTGAGAAACCTGGGGGAGCGCAAAGGCCCTGAGGCCGGAACAACATTGAAATCGTCAAGGAATGGGCACACCTGGGTCTTTAAGGACTGGGGTCCCCATGACTGCCTCAACAGGAAGAACAGTGGGACCTCTATGATGCCTTACCACAATCTCTCTGGCTACCCTGCCGAAGTGGACTGAAGAAGGCCAAGGATGAAACACTTTCCACAAGTACAATTCAGTGACCTTGATTGCATTCAAGGGATGCACCCATTCTTCCGACTCTTTTCCAGATTATTCCACCACCACTAACATAAAATCAGGGTTTTTAAACAAACAAACAAACAAACAAACAAACAAACAAACAAACAAACAAACATCCCAACCCCTTTGCTCCTCTACACCTGGTGATCACGATTAATTTTTGGTTTGTATAATTGGTTATTTCATGTAAGTGAGATCATAAATTATTTTTTCTTTTGCGACTAAGTGATTTTGCTCAGCATGGTGTCTTTAAGGTTCACTCATGTAATGGCATGCAGCAGGAGTCTCTTGTTCTCCTTAGGACTGAGTAATAAGAGATACTTTTTCTGAATGCTTACTACATGTCAGACAGTATAAGTGCTTTATATACAAGCTTGGCATGTCAAAATCCTTCCCTTATAACAATCCTATGACACAGTTACTGCCTTTCATTTTTCAGACATAGAAACTTAATACACACAAGTGTAATTTCTTACCCAAGGTCATTCGATCTAACTGGCAAGACCAAGAATTAATTTTAAAATCTGATCTTAATTGCCCTGGTGGATTTTTAATGGCCTGCTGGGGTGTTTCCCAAAGATACACGACACTTCCCACCTGTCATATCCCATTCTAAACTTGTCTTCTCCTCCCGTAAACCCACTTCTATTGGTTTTTCATTTCTATGAACGGTATCACCATTGACTAAGTATCTAGGCTTGAAATTACAGTGTTTTTCTCTTTTTAGATCAAATGGGCTGTCTTAGAAAGAAAACAAAAATTTGGAATCTATGTTGTGACAATGAAAATTCTTTCATTTTTGAAGATCTGAAACTAAAAAGAGTGGAAAATGCTGATGAGATCATCATTATTGAATTGTTCTGTTATTTTCACTCTAAGAATGGAGTCTTTTTTCAGAG
The DNA here is from genome assembly GCF_000313985.2 of Echinops telfairi. Classification (NCBI taxonomy): domain Eukaryota; kingdom Metazoa; phylum Chordata; class Mammalia; order Afrosoricida; family Tenrecidae; genus Echinops; species Echinops telfairi. The sequence continues at coordinate 7,567,273 of NW_022103909.1, read as the reverse complement.
ACCCATAGCTGGCTGGTCAAATGTGTGCTGAAGACATTGGTCTGTACTCGACCAGAGGTTTCCGTGGCTACTACCCCAGTCAGCTAGTCTAACCTTTTTTTTTCTTTCTTTTT
>NW_022103909.1:7548689-7566525 GCF_000313985.2 Echinops telfairi | reverse complement strand
GACACCTTGTGATTGCACATGCTGGTGTGCTTCCATGTGGCCTTTGTTGCTTTTGAGCTAGATAGCCGCTTGTTTACCCTCAAGCCTCCGAGACCCCAGATGCTATATCTTTTGATAGCTGGTCACCATCAGCTTTTTTTGCCACAGTTGCTTATGCACCCATTTGTCTTAACCTTATTTTAAATATGAAGAACATCCCCCTAATCATACTCTGAAGTCACATCTCAATTATTGCCCTCCATAAGAAATACATAAGGAGTTATACCTTGGGGTGCTGCCTACAAGGTCAGCAGTTTGAAACCACCAACCACTTCACGGGAGGAAAATGGGGCTTTCTACTCCCATAAAGAGTTACAGTCTTGGAAATGCACAGGGGCAGTTCTACCCTGTCCTATAGGGTCGCTATGAGTTAGCATCGACTCAATGGCAGTGAGGTTGGTTTGGTTTTTACTTCTTTACCTCATCAATCTGTTTCATAGTGTGCTGCATCTAAATGCTGCTATCTGTCCATATGGATGGTCACTGCCCTGCTTCCGGCTAGTTAGTCTCTTCTGCTCGCCTCCTCTTAGTTCTCTCATTTTGGCAAATTTCTAACCTCTTCAGTCTGCAGTGTTCCTGTCTCTAGGCTTAGTTTCTCACATTCAAATCAGGTTACATTATCTTTGCCCTCCTAAAAAATCACTTACCTCTATTGTCTCCAGAATGGAATTCATTCTCTTTACTAGTGCTGGGCAAATTATTTGTTGCTCAGCAAATTGTTTGCTATTGTAGCATTAGACTTATTTCACAACTGATGACTCTTACTGCATATAACCAGTCGTGTAAAGAGGAAGGCTGGGAATAGACAGATTCCTGGTGGAATAGTATAGTCCGGGTGGGTGTGCTAACCAATGGGTGAGACGCAGTGTTGGAGGGCCAATGGGGTGCTTCCATAGCCTCCTTACAAGCTTGTTGACTCCCAGACTCTGGGAAGCACTCAGCTGGGTACATTTATGTGGGATTGAATTTCATGCAAGGCACACAAGAAAAGGGGGTGTGCTCTAAGGCAGATAATGTCCAAACTAGCCACACAGCCTCTTCATGACACTTGTAAAGGCACTCCAGAAGGAAAAGATACTCAATTCTCATGGCTAGAAACCATTTAAATTTAAAAAGTAAATGGGAACTTCTGGACAGAAGGAACTATGTACTCAGAGTGAGACTTATCCTAACCCTATACTCACGGCTGTTTACGGGCAGTAGGTCCCTATGGGGTGAAGCACTGTGTAAACAAGGGCTAAGAAAGACAGGAACTGTGTGGTTGTTTTCTGAGTTGAATTTGAAGACCTGTAATTCAGTGAGTAAATCTGGCTGCCAGCACCCAGCCAGTGTTCTGCCTGTATGCACTTGAACTCACAAGGAAATATATTCCAAAGCAGTTTTCTCTCTTTTTCCTTCTGGCAAAACTCTGTTAAGGGTTCTTCAACTGTATGGTGGCTTCTCCAGAGGTCCTCTGGTCCACTGGGTAATCAGAAAGAAAACTGAAGAAAGAAGTATTTTCTTCTTTTGTTTCTCTCTCTCTCTTTTTAAACATTTTATTAGGGGCTCATACAACTGTTATCGCAATCCATACACCCATCAATTGTGTAAAGCGCATTTGTACATCATTCTCAAAACATTTCCTCTCCACTTAAACCCCCGACATTAGGTCCTCATTTTTCCCCTCCCTCCCCACTCCCCACTCCCTCATGAGCCCTTGATAGTTTATAAATTTGTATTTTGTCATATCTTGCCCTGTCCGACGTCTCCCTACCCACTTTTCGGTTGTCTGTCCCCCAGGGAGGAGGTCACATATAGTTCCTTGTAATCGGTTCCCTCTTTTGTTTCTCTTTTTGGGAAGAAAATAAGGTTGTTTTTTTGTTTGTTTGTTTGGTCAGTGATGGCAAAGAATGAAAATGATTAGTTGATAAAAATTCTGTTAATTTTAAGGACTATTCTAAAAACATAACTTGTTTCATTTTATTTACAGATAGTAGCTTTTATGATTAGGTAAAATAGATGTTTCCATATTATTTTAGGGACAGGTGTGTAATGTTTAATGCCTACACAGCATATGTCACAATAATTACCATCTACAATATTTTAAACATAATATTCGAGGGCATCAAAAAGTTTGTGGAAAAATTGTATTAACTTTCCATTACATTTTCCCAGAAACATTTTAAAGCTCCTTTGTAAATGTTTAGTTGGTAACTTTTTAGTGTGTAAGAAATAATATAACAAGGATAAAATTAATTAAGCAAAAAATTCTGTAATTCTAACTCTCAACATTCTACAATTCAGCTGTTTCAACATCTCCTTGCAACCCTGGTGGCACTGTTGGATATGCACTGGATAGCTAACTATAAGGTTGGTGGTTCAAACCCACAGCTGTTCTTCAGGAGAAAGATGAGGTTGTCTGCTCCAGGAAGGATTCTTAGTCTTGGACATCACATTCAGGATTGTTATAAGACAGAATCAGCTTGTTGGTGGTAGGTTTGATTTTTAGTTTTCCAGTTACTATCAATGTTATCTAATTTTTATGTGGTTACAATCTTAACATAGACACAATTTTGCAGTTAGTATTTTTTTCTTTTTTGTTTTCTAATATTACATAACTCTTTCCCCCAAGTTACTTTGCATTTTAAAACTAGTGCTCTTTTATAATAAGCTTCCTAGGCAACAATGGATTTCTTCAGAAAGGTTCACCAGAGTAAAAGGTTTGCTTTGGTATTACCACATTTCAGTTAGTCCTCCTTTTACTTTTTCAACTAAGACAGAAGTCTGTTAGGGGCCAAACATATGTCCTAAGAGATGGAGAAGGACATGTAAGCCTTTGGGTGTGCAGAAGACTTTAATACCTTTAACCTGCTTGAAAGAGATGGAAGCCCTGGTGCATAAGCATTACTCCCTGGGCTGGCTAGCATCAAGGTCAGCAGATCAAAACCACAAGCTGCTTCTTGGGAGAAAGACAGGACTTTCTACTCCTATAAAGAGTTATTGTCTTGGAAACCCACAGGGGCAGTTCAACTCCATCCTGTGTGGTCACCTGAGTTTGACTGCCATTTCCCCAGACTTTTTGAAGTCCTTTATTATCTTGTGTATTTAAATTTATTTTTTAATTATTAAAAAAATCTGCTTTTGACAAGATTTATTTTGAAAAGCTTTTTTTCATGAAGACGTTGTTTAAGGTACCCTGTTATGGGCATATTTTTGTTTGGTTTGTTTTTAAATCATTTTATTGGGGGCTCGTACAATTCTTATCACTATCCATACATACATTCATTGTGTCAAGCACATTTGTACATTTGTTGCTATCATCATTCTGAAAACATTTGCTTTCTACTTGAGCTATTGGTATCAGCGCCTCATTTCCCCCCCCTTCCCACTGCCCCCTCCCTCATGAACCCTTGATAATTTAGAAATTATTATTATTTTGTCATATCTTACACTGTCCGACATCTCCATTCACCCGCTTTTCTGTTGTACATCCCCCAGATAGGAGGTGATATGTAGATCCTTGTAATCGGTTCCCCCTTTCTACCCCACCTTCCCTCCAACCTCTAGGTATCGCCACTCTCACCACTGGTCCTGAAGGGATCAGCCATCAGCCGCCCTGGATTCCCTGTGTTTCCGTTTCCTCTCTGTGCAAGTGTACATCCTCTGGTCTAGCCGGATTTGTAAGCTAGAATTGGGATCATGATAGTGGAGTGGGTGGGTGGGGGCGGGGAGGAAGCATTTAAGAACCAGAGGAAAGTTGTATGTTTCATCATTGCTACACTGCACCCTGACTGGACATCCCCTTACAGAAGGGTCATGGGGAGGAGATGAGCCAGTCAGTATGCAGTGAAGTCCTTTATATATGTGTAGCTGGAAATATTCACTCAGTGAGACTCATACTCACTGCTGTTTAAGGGTAATAAGTCCATATGGGGTGAAGCATTGAGTTTGATTTTGTTCTAAGGAGAGTATCCCCCTCCCAAATAATGGGATTTACCCTAAAGGCATTCTAACTACTGCTCAATTAATGACCAGAAAAGAGAAGGCATCTGGGTTCTGTGGTTTGCTACCTTTTGTAACTACTCCATAAAATAAAGTTTCAATATAGTCTCATCACAATGATGAACTTACTGCTCCCGCATAGCCATTCCCCTGAGCAAAAGGATATTTTATGATTAGTGACCCTATAGAGAGTTTCTGAGAGTGTAAATCTTTATGGGAGTGTCTGACTCATCTTTCTCCAGAGGAATAGCTGGTGAGTTTAAATAGCCAACCTTGCAGTTAGCAGTCCAGCACTTAACTCACAGTACCACCCAAGCTCCTGGATTAGAAGTAAATGGAAGAGTTAATCAAAGAATGCTGTACTAAGGAGCTCTGTCAGGATCTATTAGAATAGTCTATTTGCTGTTCCTAATATTTGCCAAGAAATGTATAAGAATTAAGGAGCCCTAGTGGTACTGTGGATTTGGAGTTGAGCTGTGAACAGCAAGGTTGGCAGTTCAAACCCATCAGTCATCTTTGGGGAGAAATATAAGGTCTGTTTCCATAACGATTTACAGTCTGGGAAACCCTATATAGGTTTGCTTTGAGGCAGAAGCAACACTATGGTTTGTGGAGTTCATTTAAGAATATTCTGGACATCAAGAGAATTAGTCATAAAACAATCACTGGAATGAGACTTAGTGGTTCTCCCAGAAAAGGCCTGGAGGAAGGGTAAGTTGGTCAGATGGGAGATGCAGAACTATACGGCCTGCCTCATTAGTCCCGCATAGCACAGCCTACAGTCAGAACACTGCGAAAGGCATGTTCAAGTGAAGGGCTCAGTACTCCGTTTACAGAAGTATCCGTGACATAGAAAGTCAACATGACCGAAAGGGAGCAAGGGAGAGGGATTTCTCAGTTAGCAAATGAGATGACTTCATGAGCTTTGATTCTGTACTTTCCTCTTACTAGCCCAATGGGCTCTGGGGTTTAATGAACTCATATCCATAAACTTTGTTCATTATCTTGATCATCCTCAACTTTGGATCACCAAATGTCCTTGGCTAGTGGGACCTACACCAGTGTGAATTTTACCCCAGCCTTATCTGGTTTCTAAAAAAATAAGTGACACTATGAGCAAGTGACTGACCTTCACGGATGAGATGACATGCTAAGCTGCCCCCACAAAAACCAGGATCAAATGGTTCCATGACAAAGGCCTGCGTTGTCACATGCAGAGGCCAGCTGGCAATGCTAGTTCTTACATTCTCTAACCTCTCTACTAGTTGGGCTGCTGCTGTGTGCTCATTCATCCATTCAACAAATACTGGTAGTGTGTCTACTCTGTGCCAGGCATTGCCCAAACTAAGCAGGGGGAGTCCTGCTCTCAAGTACCTTCATCCTGGCAGAGAAGAAAGTTATACTCTATATTTTGTGACTAACTGCCACATTACGTTGATGATAAGTGCAAGAAAGGAGAGTGCAAGGGGGCTAAGCTTGCAGACCGATGAACCATGTCTTGGCCAAGAGCAGCTTCTTCAGAAAATGATTATTGACCCAAGGAGAGTCCAAAGGAAAAATATTTTTAAAAATAGCCAACAACTACCAAGAGAGCCAGGTCCCGTTACAGTGTTTGATGTAAAGTATTACCACAGGTTATGGGTACAAGCTCACATTTGGATAAGAAAACAATCTTAGACTAGTGACCCTTGTAATGTGTTTGGAATCACCTAGCTAGGGAGTAAAGAGTGGGACTGGACCTCAGTTGACCCCAGGGTCTAAGGTCCTACCTACTTCTGTATGTGACTTCTCAGTCTGCTTGAAGTTAAAATTAGCCAGAGGATGGTCTGCAGGGCACTAACAGGCAGATGGAACAGCACATTCAGAGCCTGGCATAAATAGGAACATGAGCGGAAGCAGGAGATGGGGGCTCAAGAGGAAGCCACTGGAGGATTTTAAGTAGGGCTGGATGACATGCACCGACGTGGGTTTGAAAGGTAGCTCAAGATTAACCACCCTCTGCCATCAGGTTGATATGTAGAGATGGGGGCAAAGGTGGATATTTGGAGATGAATGAAAACCCTTTGGGAGAATGAGGGAGCTAGAAGTGCTAGAATGAGTATTAAGTTTTAAACTTTGCAATTAGATGAATGATGATGCCATTACTGGAAAGGGCACACTAAGAGATGGTATTGTTTAGCATGGGTGGGGAACCATTTTTCTGCCACGGGTCATTTGGATATTTATAATATCATTCAAAATGACCAACTTATCGATTAGCTGACTATATTTTGTCAAACATTTAATTAACTGATCACTACTGTAATGGCTGGAACTGCTTTTCTTTGGTGAGGCATGTGATGTTAACTGGTATTGATGATTTCACTAACCACAGACTGGGTCTGAATCCAAGGGTCCTGAATCTGATTTTGAGGTGCCTTTGAGATATTCAGGGGCATTGTCTACTAGGTAGTTTTACGTACAGACCAGGAAGTCGGACAGAGGCTAGCTTGCTCCCTAACTAGGTGGTTCCAAGCAAGAGTCTGAGACTGTTTTCTCAGGAAGAGGCTAGAGCAGGAGATAGAAATTTGTGAGTCATCCCAGAGAGGTGGTAATTTCATCCATAGATGCTGGTCTAGGGAGCCCATCTTGGGAGACTCTGTATTTTCACCACCCTTCCCAACTTTTCTTCTTTGAATTTGAGAAGTGTGTGGTCTTTCTTCTTGTCATCTTAACCCCTTAACCTGATTCCTTGTGCTGCTTTCGCCTTCAATCCTTCACTTTCATTTGTATTTTCACTCTCTGGCCCTCCATCAAACTTCCTGAAGTTGATCTCCTGGCTGTCCACCTGGTTATCTTGTACTATCTTGAGTTCTGACTTCTCTATTCACATCCCACTAAAGATTCGTCATTGTAGTACCCATAAGCATTTCAAGGCAGATATGGTTCCTAGTCTTGTTTCTATGGTGCATTTGATTATTAGGTGCACTATTAAATCTTTTAAACTGTGATTTGAAGATCATGATTCAATTTTCTACTTTAAACAATAATTTGAAGACTTTTCTTCTTCTCCCCCACCCCCAGCAATCACACTTAGAGTTGATTATCCTGACACCCAGATCTCCTGACTCTCAGATGAAATGCTGCCCATCCAGGATGACTTCTGTGCTGTAGTTCAGTCTCATGCCATCCAACCTCTCCCTTCCAGCCATACTGCAGTAAACCACATCAGCTCATTGGCAAGGCCTAGTTCATCTCTTCCCCCTATAACCCCTCCCCCCTCACTTGATTTAACATTTTGAGAGCCAGGACTGTGTCTCACTCTAATTTATACCCCTTGTGTTAGACAGGGTTCTCTAGAGAAACAAAACCAGGATACTTAGGACTTTGTATACATATATATCTATATTTATAGATATATATAGCACGAAGGAATATAACAGCTAATTAGTCCACATGGCAGTACAGAGGGCTCAGTTCAACTCACTTCCATGGAACAGTTAATATACTGGAAGTCCTTCAGCTTATGAGGGCTGCTGGGTCCAAAATCAAGACAGCAGACAGCTGAGTCTTCCTTAAGGCAATGCAGCCAGTCTGGTCAAAGGCAGCAAACAGTAGGGTGGGTCACCAACAATCAGCAGCTCAGGAACTTAGTGAAGCAGGCTGGATGGGATATTGAACTCAAGCAATGCAAGATGACAGGATCTGACAGCCTCAAGCTCAAGTAATGTATACACCAGCAGCATGGTGAAGCAGGTCTCAAAGGAATCTCAAGCTCTAGTGACATGATGCACGGGTTGCCTGTCACACATTAGTGTAGCTCACACGTTAAAGCAGAGAACTAGCTAAAGCAGCCGCACTCTGGTCCAATCACTAGAGAACAAGAGAGAGAGGAGTTGGATTTGCTGAGCCATTTATCTCTTTGCCCTCCAATCAAATTGTGACTGTATTACTCCCACATGTTCCTATTGGCCAGGTTGGCACAATAAACCTACCTATCACAGCCCTGAGGCATTTAACTTGGAGCCCCAGTGATGTAATAGACTACCCATTTTGAACCCACCAGCCACTCCGAAGGAAAAAGATGAAATTTTCTGTTTGGGAGACCACAAAATCAGTTCTACCCTGTCCTACAGGGTCACTGTGAGTCAGAATGGGCTTTATGGCAGTGGGGTGGAATTTGGGTTTGGAAGCACTGCTCTCAACATCTTGCCAATAGTAGGTTCTCACGATTTGTGGATTGGGATTTGATGAAATGATTCATGTTGCTGCCAATATCTTTCATCTCTAGTGAAGAATGAGTTAATGACTTGAAGCGATGTTTATTTTATTGCAATAACCAAGGGGACGAGAGCCAATGCTCCTCTCACAGAACCGGCAAGAAGAGCAAGTAACTATACCCACCACAGTGGCCGTCTCTGTGATTCTGCATAGGGAATAAATGCAGTCAAGCCACGATGAGGGTGGAAACATGAATATGATGCAAACATAGGCAGTTTCTTATGTAGCTAATCTCTGTGTGATTCTTTCGCTCCCAAATCTCTTGAGCTGTAGAATTCCATTTACCAAGCAAGCTCAGGATAGGCACTTTACACACATGCCAGCCTTGTTTCTAGCACAGGGTCTGGTGAGCGAGCTACATAAAAATAGACTTTGTGTTCCAAATCCTGCATTTGTGATTTCAAGATGGTTTGTGGCTTAGTCAGCTAGTGAAGAAGGGTATCCTCCTTCAAATCTGCCTAATTATTCCAATGCTAGAGACTGTTTAGGATCTCTGAGGACATTTATCTCTAGGACATGGAGGGCCCCCTTGTCCCCTATTTAAAATAAACAAGGTGATGGCTGCAATCTTAGGATGAAAAAATAGGCCCAATGAAAATGTTTTGGACAGCCCACTCAAAGCAGCCACTGAATTACGGGAAAAACATTTATGGGAAGAAACCACAGAGCCTGGGAAGCAAGGTCTAATTCGGTCATCAATAAATTCATTGTTCGTCTCTGGAGCTTCGTTTTTCCATGGAAGGCCCTTGAAAGGGTCATGGCATTCAGTGAATCACTTCAGTTCTGTCCCAGGTCCCACATAATGACTTGGGGTGGTAAGTGGGTAGGTGAGAGAGGCTAGTGGGTGGCTTGCTGTAAGGCAGTCGACAGGAGGCAGGTGGATGGAGGTCATTTCTGGCCAGGTAGGACTTCATTTGAAAGCCAAGTGTGAAGACTATCTGTTCTCAGTGTCAAATCCTGGGGATATTGATTTGTAAGATAAGTACAGTAATTCCTGGGCCTTGACTATTTCAAAGGAGCCCTGATGGCCCAATGGGAACATGTTCAACTGCTAACTGAAAGGTTGATGGTTAGAATCTACTAGCTGGCCTGAAGGAAAAAAAAAAAGACCTAGAGATCTGATTCCCATAAGGATTTCAGCTTAGGAAGTCCCTGGGGCCAATACTACTCTGTCTTGTAGGGTTGCTGTGAGTCAGAAGCCGCTGGATTGCAAACAAAAATAACAACAACAACAAGAACAACAGACTTTTGCACAAAGTTGCTGCATTGATCAAATCATACACAAGGAGGGAGAAAAAAACTTAAAATTACTTAAATCATTTTGACATGCTGAAATGTTATTGAGAACATGCTCTTATTATTTTGTTTTTCTTGGGGAAAAAGATGCCGTCTGTCTTAATTTATTGATTGTTAGTAGTTGAGTCAACGCTTATTTGGGATCATCTTAGGTGTCAGGGAAGAAGGCATCTCCTACGTCTGTGCCATCTTCCAGAACTATATTCGATGGAATTCTGTTGTGATCCATGTTGTTTTCATTGACTAATTTTCGGACTTAGAACATCAGCCCTTTCTTGCTCGTCAGTTTCTGTTCGGAAACTGTGCTGAAATCTGCTCACCCTTGACAGATGGGTGGTGGTTCTGTTCATTCAGTGCCCTGAAGATGAAGGAGCGCCGCTCACTCGCTGAGCCTTGGGGTTCGAGGGAGCATGCGTTCTGCGAGCTGTGGAATGGTAGTTTAAAGAGGTCAACCAATCCCCGCACAATTCTCAGATGTTCTTGAGTTTGAAGTCTGTCTAAACACAATTATGCAATGTTTTGAGAGGGAGTTCCAAGAGCTCTTGGATTGCTTATGAGATGTTTTGTTTATGAAATAACTTTTTTAATCTACCAGGTTTTAGTGATTCATGAATTCATGCAAACATAGGCAAGACATTTAGAAATATAGAATTAGAGAGGAGAGATTATCTAATGTACCCTACATTTACAGGAAGGAAACTAGGTGCCAGGGAGTCTAAATGACTTGCCCAAAGCTATCCAATGAGTCCGTGGGAAAGCTGGGGCTAAACCTGCAATTCCCAGTTCGGTGTTTTTTCTTTTGAACATATTTCCATGAATATTCTAATTATACAGTCTATTTTCATGGTCAATGCTGAATCTTTGGAAGAATGCAAGAATGATACCCCCCCCAATGATTTCAAAATGAAAGTTTTATAATTGTAATACATTGTGTTTTTATGAATGTACAATTCTTTAAAAAATGTACAGTTCATAAAGTACTTCCCAGCACCTTTACTCTCGATAGAAATTAAGTTGAGGTTATTTATAAAGATATGGACATGGCCGAGGGAGAGGAAGGGGTTACACAAAATTCAAACTGAGACTTAAGACATTTTGGGTTTTCATACCAAACTTGGAGTTTTGGGTTGTTGTTTAAAATATACAAAGCAAAACATCCACCAATTCAACAATGTCTACATGTACCATTTAGTGATGCTGGTTGCCTCATTGAGTGGTACACCCGTCGTAATCTCCTTTTCTCTGCTGCTGTGTCCCCTCCATTAGCACAGGCTTACTGCTCCCTATAGTTTCCATCTAACTTTCCAAGTTGTTGCTGAAGTTTTGATCCCATCTAGATAGTTCTCAAAAGAGCATCATGCTCAAGGCAGGCCTTTTTTTCTGATTAAGTTAAGCTACTGCTCGGTCTTAAGAGGATTTCAGAGTATATTTGTGCTTTCGGGTTTAAAGATGATCTCAGGGCAATAATTTCAGGGGGTCATCCACCCTCCACGGGCTCCAGCAGGTCTAAAGCCATTGAGAATTTGAGCTTCTGATCGTCACTTTCCCCTTTTTGATAAATATCCTTCTGTGAAATATCATATCAAAATGTTCATTGATGGGAGGTCACCAGGCCCCCTCCAGTGCTCGTCTCATTCATGGCAAGAGAGGCTGTTGTTCATGGAGCCAATTAGTCATCTCAAGTCCTCCTCTGACTCCTGACTCTCCTCTCCTTCTACCTGTGTTGCTCCAGGTGAATAGAGACCAATTGGTGTACATTAGATGGCTGCTCGCAAGCTTTTGTGATCCCAGAGATTACTCAACAAACTAGGCGGTAGAAGAGAAGCACTATGCACACTACAGGACAGGGTAGAACTGCCCTGGTGGGTTTCTGAGACTGTAACTCTTTATGGGAGTAGAAAGCCTGGTCTTTCTCCCACAGAGCGGCTAGAGGTGTTGACCTGCTGAAGTTCACAGCCCAATTCATACTCCTTATACTGCCAGTAACCTTATAAGAAGTAATAATAATAGTTGATATTTATCAAACACTGTTTCCAGAATCTTTTCTAAGTGTTTTATACATATTAACTACCTTGATTTCCCCAGCCAATCTATGAAGCAAGTACAATTATTATTTCACTTTTATAGATAATGAAAGAAAGGCACATGGATGTTAAGTAACTTTATTAAGGTCACGCAGCTGGCAAATGGCTGATAAGTAAAATTTACATTTTTGTTTTGCTTATTTAAAAGATTTGTAATTATTATTTTCATATAAAATCTCTGTTAATTCTTTGTACTTGAGCCAAATCCTTTTTTGAACTCCAGCTTCTCAGCTCTATAGCCTTTGTGTTGAACCTGTTGATGTGAGGGTTCTCCAGAGCCTTGGTCATGTAGTTGGTTGGCTTGCAGTTAGGCTGGGCTGCAAGGTCAGCAGTTCAAATGACCAGCCGTCGGGGAGGTGGGGGGGGGGGGGGCGGCAGGGGAGGATGAGGACTTCTACTCCTTTAAAGAGCTACCGTCTCCGAAACTCCCGGGGCAGCCCAACTCTGTCCTTTAGAGCCACTGTGAGTTGAGATTAACCGGGTGGCAGTGAGATCTTGTGTTTATTTCACTTTTTCCTACCTCCCTTGTTCTTCCTCCAACTGAGAAACCAAAGTCCTGTCATGAGCATTGGTTTTTTGGTATCTAAACATCCAGCATACTAACCCTACAACGCATTTTAACTTACGGAAGGTTAACGAGCTGCTTCATTACTTCCCACTCTTCTCTCCCTCCTTACTGCTTAAAATACCCATTTTAGCAAGCCAGTTCTCAAAGCCAGCCACTAAGGTCAGGCTGTTATTGCTAAGTGCCCCTGAAGTTGATTTTCGACTTATGGTAACCCCATGTGACAGAGTAAACCGACCCCACAGTACAAAGTTCCAAATCCCAGCTTTTCACTGGGTCCTCCCATGTTTATACAGACCAAACCAGGTTAAAAGGAACTTAAAGATAACATGAAATGGGGAAATAGAAAGGTGACGTCATCGAGTAGACTTCAAAGCTTGTGTACAAACATTTGCGGAAGAGGGCAGGCTCACCCCTTGTGTGATGCCTTTGGAGTGTTCTGGGTGAAACGTGTTTGAACTTTTGGTCTTTTTCAACATCAGCTAGTCCCAAGCCACCCTCCTCGACTTCCTGAAGCGTGACACGTCCCAGCCATTCCCTGAAGGACTAGATGCTCAGCTGAGTTCAGTATGGCACTTTGGTGTAGTATGAATCAAATCATCACAAACTATAACTTCCTTGATTCAGAAACAGTGAGTTTTAAAAAACAATGAAGGATGTTGATATATGCACTTCTTTATATGGGAAAGAATTTTACAAGGTGTATCCACCAAACCTGAACCCATTCCAAGTACTGGGGTGGGGGCCAGCAAGGAACAGGGGGAGCGTGTGGGAATAAACTCAAACTCCATAGAGTAAATTGATTCTGGAAGAAGTATAACTCTGATTGTTTACATTACATCCAACCAGAAGGGATTAAGTCGCTGCTCAAGTTGATGAATTCTCATCCTTATGAATTAAGCACGAAAGTATGCCTGCTTCATCACTTTACTCACACACCTGGCTTGTCCCTTTGTATGGCTTGTCTCCACTTGCCTGCAGATAGATCGCACCATATTTTGCTTCTGACGTTACATAGCCATGCTCACTCATGATGAGAGAGCATTGGTTAATGAGATGGCTGGGAGCTGTTGAGAAAGTTCTGCTTTGTTTAGAAAGCCATGCCTGTCTTTTGATCATGCAATCTTTAATCGTCTGGCAGGATAGCTATCATTCGTCTCCTTTTTCGACACCGGGATTTGATTTGTGGTTGATGATTATTCCACGAGGTCCTTGTTTTTCAGACATGGGAGGTGGGTGGGACACAGAGACCCTTCTGCGGGGACAGGCTTCTTTACAAGAGTTTCTTACATTTCTTTTGCAGAGGGAAGTGAGCTGCCTTCCAGAGGAAAGGTTTATATTATGTCATTAACCTATGACAAGTACACAACACTGAGCTATGACTCAGTACTGTTGTGATCAACAATTTTCCCTTCCTTTACATTGGGAACTTTGCAACTCAGAATGGGATGCTGTCAAATAAGAAGGTGTGCATGCATGTACTCAGCTTAGCACACACCATTACTCTTAGCAATTGAAGGGCTTGCTAAGTGAGGGTCATGCTGACCTTCACCCGGTCCTACTTCAATGTACAATCCAGAAACATAGGTAGTTACTTTATGCATAATCACGCTTGAAATTTCTGCTCTACTGTATTTATACTTAGAGGCAAGGGGGGAAAAAACCCAAAAACCAAAACAAAAAGATGCTTTCTGTCAAGGATGTAGCACAAATATAAACAAAATGTCCTTTTAAAGTTGCTATTTGCTAGGAAAAGGACAGCGAGTTCTTGGTATTATAATGACACAGAAGGTTCACTGTGCCATTTGTTTCACAAATTCAGGTAACAACACTGAATTTGCTACATATTTACTCACTGCTATGAGGCATAATAGGACTAAAGAGAAAGCAGGTCAATATTTTAAGAAAATCCAATTTACACATGCTTCGGTAAGTAAAAAGGTTGGTACTTACATGCATCATGGATGGAATTTTCTGCCAGGTCTCTTGTGGAGGACAAAGCAGCTTTAAATGTTTCATAAGAAAAGAAAGTGGCTTTACTAAATTCCGTTCCGATGAAATGAAATAGATCGATATGTACATATCTTATGCCAGTAACAAAACTTAAAAGCCCTGTAAGTTGTAGGAGTGGTTGAAAGGAGTCAATTGACACTTGGATGTAAAAAGAGGGAAAAATGAGAGACTATATGGGTGGAAAATTCCACAACTCAAAATCCCATAGCTCTCTGAAGGACAGGGTTGTTACTTGAGAAGGCTCTGCTGAATGTTTGGCATTCTCTTGCTATCTCACTTTGAAGATGGAATGTAAGCCACGGAAAGAAAGCCCACTTAGATTTGCTGGGGCTAAGAGCCCCCGTGGCAACACTGATTTCCCTAAACTTAAGGAAATACTTAGTTTCCCAAACTGTTGAGTATTGATCCCCCTCAGTGGAAACAGCAGCTTTTTTCTAGGGAAGTTTGTGACACGTTTTCTTTTCTTTCTTCTTCTTTTTTAAAAAAAAATCATTTCATTGGGGGCTCGCACAACTCTTATCACAATCCATCCATCCATCCATTGTGTCAAGCACATTTGTACATATGTTGCCATCATCATTCTCAAAACATTTGCTTTCTACTTCAGCCCTTGGTATCAGCTCCTCATTTTTTTCTTCTCACTCCCTGCTCCCCAGTCCCCCATGAATCCTTGATAATTTATAAATTATTTTGCCATATCTTACACCATCCGATGTCTCCCTTCACCCACTTCTCCGCTGTCCGTCCCCCAGGGAGGAGGTTATATGTAGATCCTTTTAAGGAGTTCCCCCTTTCTCCCTCACCTTCCCTCCACCCTCCCGGTATCACTACTCACACCACTGGTCCTGAGGGGTTCATCTGTCCTGGATTCCCTGTGTTTCCAGTTCCTATCTGTACCAGTGTACATCCTCTGGTCTAGCCAGAATTGTAAGGGAGAATTAGGATCATGATAGTGGGGGGAGGAAGCATTCAAGAACTAGAGGAAAATTATATGTTTCATCATTGTAACATTGCACCCTGACTGGCTCGTCTCCTCCCCGCAGCCCTTCTGCAAAGGGATGTCCAATTTCCCACAGATGGGCCCTGGGTCCCCACTCCACATTCCCCCTCATTCACAATGCTATGGTTTTTTGTTTTTTTTTTGGTCTTTGATGCCTGATTCCTGATCCCTATGATGCCTTGTGATCTCACAGGTTCATGTGCTTCTTCCATGTGGGCTTTGTTGTTTCTCAGTTAGGTGGCTCCTTGTTTATCTTCCAGCCTATAGGACTCCAGATTCTATATCTTTTGACAGCTGGGCACTATCAGCTTTCTTCACTGTATTTGCTTATCCACCTGCTTTGTCCTCAGTGATTGTGTTGGGGTAGGCTGATATGCTTCTTCCATGTGGGCTTTGTTGTTTCTTAGCTAGATGGTAGCCTATTTATCTTCAAGCCTTTAAGACCCCAGACACTATATCTTTTGGTAGCTGGGCACCATCAGCTTTCTTCACCACATTTGCTTGTGCACCCATTGTATTCAGTGATCGTGCCAGGAAGGTGAGCATCTCAGATGGCTGAATTGTTAGAACAAAGTGTTCTTGTGTTGAGGGAGTACTTAAGCAGGGTCCCACTGTCCATCTGTTTCCTTAATATTAAACCTATAAATATATGTACATAGATCTATTTCTCCCTCGTCGTATATAAATATATTTACATCTCTACATGCCTGTATTTAGATCTTTATAACTACCCTTTGCCTACTAGTTATTTCCTCTATTTCTTTGTACTTTCCTCTTGTCCCACTATCATGTTCAACCTTCATTTGGATTTTAGGAATTCCTCTTGGTTACATTGCCCTTGATCCAGCCCTGCCAGACCTACACCTTCCTTGCCACTGATTTTGGATCACTTGTTGTTCCCTTGTCCCTGGATTTGTTAACACCCACTTCCTTTCTCCCGCCTTCCCTTCTCCCATGTCCCCCCGGAATTGTCATCCCATTGTTCTCTCTTACAGCTTGTTTATCTCACCTATCCTTTCCAGGTAGACATGCTATGTACCATCACAAGACTGAGTATAATGAAACAACAATAGAAAGTAAAACAATAGCTACAACAACAACAACAACAACAACAACAACACACACAAAAAAACCCTAAAAATAGTTCAGGGTCTATTTGTTGTCCTTCACGAGTGCTTTCCAGTCAAGTCTGATGGGGTGCTATGTCCTGGGCCCACATCTATCCCTGGGGACTTCATTGCTCTGCTTTCCCCGCTGCTCTGCTGCATGCCCCCAGAGGCTGGCTTCGGCGGAGTGGGCTCAGGGTGGGCACAATTACCGCGGCGTGTCTCTAGTGTTGTCCCCAATGGTTCTATAGGTCAATGATGAAAGCTGTGTCCTGTGGTGAGACTGGCCCTGTGGTCGTCTCTGTGCATTGCTGCTCTGAGCAGAAACAGGTGACACGTTTTCTTTTCATGGAATGGCTACCACTTACCCAGAGAGAAATTCACTCTTATGTTCAAACTCTTTGATGTTAGAATTTTGGTGTTAAAATGTACTCTTTATATTCTACTGTTAAGCCAATGGAGTGATTTGTCAGTTAGAATTGACTAGAAGGCAGTGGGTTGGTTTTTTAATGTGTCTCAACATAGAAAGGAGTCTGAGAAAAATACTGGTTTCAAAACATACCTGGTCATTGCTGGAAGAACCCAATGAACCTCATCGTAGTCTTCTCACTTAAGTCTAGATTATATGTTCAAACTCACTGCTATCGAGTTGATGTTGACTCATAGCGACCCTATAGGACAGGGTAGAACCTGCCCATGTGGGTTTCGGAGACTGTAACTGTTTACAGGAGTAGAAAGCCCAGTCTTTTTTTTGGATGGGCTGGTGCCTGGTGCTTTCAAACGCTGCCTTGTGAAGACGCTCTATAAAGAGCTTGCTCCAGGAGCATGAGCGTGGGCTGTAGAATCTCTCAGGAAGTTTTCTCCTCTCTGCATTGCTTTATTGATACCTCGTGGAGCACTGTATTACTTTGACTTACCTGGAGTCATGATGAATTGGAATCCATTCAACAGCAACTGGGTTTTTACTGGTTATGTAAGTGTGTATTTAAACTGCTAAATTGTTTCCCAAAGTGGCTACATCATTTTGCTTTCTCACCAGCAAGACACGAGAATTCCAATTATTTCTCAACCACATCAACGCTTGATATTGTGAGTCTTTTAAATTTTACCCATTCTACTGGATATTTATTTCATTGTGGTTTAAAAACATGTCCATTCAAAGTTGGGCACTCAAATATCCATAAACCCTTTATTTATAATAACTGCAAGCTGGAAACAATATAAATGCTTATCAAACTGGTGACACATAAAATGGATAGCAAACTTAAGTGTAATTTTATAATAATGGCATACCGCTCAACAATAAGAAGGAAGGAACTACTGATAATTGCACCCGCTGGGATGAACCAACCTTCTAAGCTAAATGAAAGAATCCAGGCACTAAAAGCTATGTACTCTATGTAAATTTACATGACACTATAGGAAAAAAATAGGGACAAAGTACAGCAGTCATTTCCAAGGGATAGGAGTGAGAGGGAGGAACAAGTGCAAA
>NW_022103909.1:7544522-7547780 GCF_000313985.2 Echinops telfairi | reverse complement strand
GTAGGTGCTCAATAAGTGTTTATTAATTTTACTGAAATTCTTTGACAGAGAACACCTATGATTGTTTAGGGATCCCATCTTGAGAAGTCCATGTTTCTTTTTAGTTTAGAGTGGCTTGGAGATGTCTAGTAGGCGGGGTGGATTGGAGGGAAGGCCCACATCTTCTTGAAGCTTATATTTCTCAGGTATAGAATGCCAAGTTCTCTAGCACTATCTCATCTAGAAGGAATCTTGGTGGTTCAAGAGCCCAACTGCTAACTGAAAGATCAACATTTCAAACCCTCTGGCCACTCTGCAGGAGATGCGACCTGGAAATCTGCTCTCATAAAGATTTCAGCCTAAGAACCCCTATGTGGTAGTTACACTGTCTTATAGGGTTGCTATGTGTTGGAATCAACTCTACAGCATACAACAACATATCAGTTAGGTAAAGATGCCACTTTGATCCCTAAGTGTACCTGAACCAAACTTTCAACAATGCAGCAGCATTGACAAGCAAGAAGAACACTTTATGCCAATATAGGCCTTTTGTCATTAGGTTCCATCAGGTCAGCTCCAACTCACGTGGCCCTACATGTAGCAAACTGAAACATCAGATGGTCCTGTGCCATCTGTACAGTTGCTGGTATGATTGAGTCTATTGTTGCAGATGTTGGGTCAACCCATCTTAGTATTTCTTATAAGGCTGGTCTGATTTTTATAAATTCTCTTTATTTCTGTTTATCTGGAAGTATCCCAGTTTCACCATTGTATTTGAGGGATAATTTTTCTAGGTATATGATTCTTGGTTGGCATCCCCTCTGCCCCCGAATTTTATATATACTTGCCTATTGCCTTCTTGCCTGCATGGTTTCTGCTGAGAAAGTGGATTTTTTATTCTTTGTTGTAGGTATTTTTTTTGTTTGTTTTTCCTGAGCTGCTCACAGTATTCTTTCTATGTCTTGGTTTTGGAAAGTTTGGTTATTATTATATTTTTCTTATATATGTTTGATTATATTATTATTATTCTATTTCTTGGCAATTTTCTTTTGAGGTCTATCTTGCTTGGAGTTCTTCAGTTTTCTGAATTTATATATCCTTGTCTTACATGAGGTTAGGGTAATTTTCTTGCAAAACTCATTGGCAATTTTCTCTATGCTCTTTTTCTCTTCTTAAATTCTTCTGGAATTCTGATCATATGGATGCCATTTGTGCACATTTAGTTAATGGTCTCTAATATCCATGCAGTGGACTCACAGAACTCACAGACAAAATTCATGATTTAAGGGCTTATTAAGGAAGCTAAGTAGCTCTGGTGGTGCAGTGGCTAAGCATTGGACTGCCATTTGCTAGATCAGCAGTTTGAAATCACCAGCTGCTACTCGGGAGAAAGATTGTTCCATTAACAGTTACAGCCTCAGAAACTCACAGGGGCAGTTCTACCTATTCTATAGGGTTGTTATGAGTCAGCATTGACTTTATGGCCATGTTGGTGTTTGGGTTTTAAGGAGGTTAATAAGTTGTAATGCCAGCGAGAAATACTCAGGGTTGAGTTGTTTATCAGGACACGTTACAAAGTTCTATCAAGTCTTCTAAGAAATGCCCAAAGGGCTTACCATTCTGTTGTAAGCCTCAGCCCAAAAGCATTTAGCTTACCCTCCAACGGTTAGCAAACCCAGCTCCCTGACTTAAGTCCCCAGAAGTACTTCACCCCAGTAAGCCTCAGCCTGAATGCATTCAGCTCCATTTCTGTGAGTAAGCAAGTCCAGGTTCCCCAATAAAGTGCTCAGAGGCACCCCACTCTGCAAGCCAGCCACCTGCACAAACACATTCATCTTTATTTGCTCCATGCATACGGACAGTCCATCACTATTCCATGCTCTGGCTCCTGGTTCTGCTGCTCCTCCTCTGATGTTGTAGCTGTCATCTGGACCTAGGAGGTTCACTACATAGGAATCATTGGTCCAGAGAACATGATCCACTCCTGGCTCTTGCTGGTAATGAGATCCCTAATCCTGCTTCTTAGACTTCTCATTTTATAGACAGCAGCGTGGAATTCCAGGGAGTTTAATTTGTAATTGGTCATGGGTGAATCCTTTTAGTATCTTGCCCTACCTTCTTACCAGACTCATGCAAGGAAAAGTGTTTGGTGCTAATTAGACTAGAAAAACCATATTAAATAAATCATACCCCTTGACTGTGCCCCGCATAATACTTAGATTTTCTTTAGATTTCACCCCCATGATTGTTCTGCTAGTATTGAGAGATTTGTCTTAAAGCTCTAATTTGTACTTTCAGTATATTATCAATTTTGAAAGTATTACTATTCTGCATTTATATTTGCTGTCTTTGTATGATTCCTGATTTTTCATTTATTTTGTCAGTTTTCTCATAGTGTTTTTCTGAATTATTCTAGAGTGTTTTGTCTTTTTTCCATTGCTTTTTTGTCTGCATCATTCTCAATCTTGTTTCAATCTGTTGAAAATACTCAAATATGATTATTTTGAATTCCTTATGAGGTAGTTCCAGTGTTATTTCTTCTTTAGAAAGGTCTTCTGGCAGGAACATGAATAAGCAATTCACCAAACATGACATCCTGGTGGCCAAAAAATCATGAAGAAATGCTTACAGACATTAGTTATAAGAGAATTGCAAATTAAAATAAGGATGAGATACTACCCTCCACTGGAGCTGACAGAAAAATTCAAAGAAATAGAAAATAACAAAGATTAGAAAGAATGTGGAGATATTGGCACCCTCATACACTGCTGGTGGGATTTCAGAATTGTACAGCCTCTGGAAAAAAAACAGTATAGTGCTTCCTTAGACAAAGATAATAGAAATACCATATGACCAAGCAATCTGTCTATTCAGTATGTACTCCAAATAAATGAAGAACAAAATACAAGCTGATATATGTACACCATATTTATTTATTTATTGTTTAAAAAATCATTTTATTGAGGGCTCTTACAGCTCTTATAACATTCCATACATCAATTGTATCAAGCATATTTGTACATATGTTGCCATAATCATTTTCTAAACATTTACTTTCTGTTGGTATCAGCCCTTGGTATCAGTTCCTCTTTTTTCCCTCCCACTCCCACCCTCGTGAACCCTTGATAAATTATAAATCATTATTCTTTTCATATCTTACACTGACCACTGTCTCCCTTCACCCATGTTTGTGTTGTTCATTCCCCTGGGCAGTGGGGCGGGGATCATACATTGATCATCAGTGCCCCCTTCCTCCCTTCCTCCTGCCAGCTTCCCCCT
>NW_022103909.1:7540966-7544422 GCF_000313985.2 Echinops telfairi | reverse complement strand
AGTTTATCTGACCTGGATTCTGTGTGTTGTGAGCGCTTGACTGTACCAGTGTACATGCTCCAGTCTGGCCAGAACTGAAAGGCAGGACTGGGGCCATGACAGTAGAGGGTGAAAAAGCCTCAAAGAACCAGTGGAATAGTGTGTTTTTCATGGGTGCTATATTGTGCCTGGTTGACTCATCCATTCCTTGTGACCCTCTTGTGAGGGGATGTCCTACTGTCTAAACAGGGTTTGGGGTCTCTGCCCTGACCCCCCTCATTCTCAACTATATGTTTTTGTGTTTTTTTTGTAGGGGGGGTGTCTTCTGGTGCCTGTTACCTGATTCTGACAGAACCTCGTTGTGGTAGTTACATAATCTTGTTTCAATTTGAGAGGATTATGAGTGAGGGGTGGAGTCTAGTCTGTCAATCGGGTCATAGCCAACAAGGCTTCTCTGTGGACATGGCCCCTTCCTGAGAATTCTCAGAATTATGAGATTTCATCCTTGAAGGTAGAAGACACATTTTCTCTCTTGGATCACTCCCTGTGAGACATCCCTGAGAAGAAGCCACTTGGACCTACCCTGATGCAACCAGAATCCTGGACCCAGAGAAGCCATGTAGAGACCCCTGCCATAGCTGAGATGCGTACAATGCCACTGGAACCAGAAGACTTCCAACCCACTGGCCTGTGATCTTCCTGTATTCAGTATCATTGCATGTGTTTTGTGAGTCTGAAGAGGACCTTGTAGATTAGGATTGGACATATGGACTAATATCGGATTTATGGACTTGATCTGGACTGGGCTGGGATGCTTTCTCAATATTCAACTGCTCTTGTATATAAACCTCTTTCTTATATACGTATGAATGTCTATGAATTTGTTTTTCTAGTCTACCCAGATTAACACACTCATGATCACAGAGGCTGGTGTGTTTCTTCCATGTGGGAGTGTTGCTTCTCTGCTAGATGGCTGCTTGTTTAACTTCAAGCCTTTAAGACCCCAGATCCTATATCTTTTAATATCTGGGAACCATTAACATTTTTCACCACATATGCTTATGCACTCATTTTGTCTTCAGCGATCATGTGAGGAGGGTGAGCATCACAGAATGCTGGCTTATTAAAACAAAGTGTTCTTACATTGAGCGAGGGCTTGAGCAGAGACCCAAAGTCCATCCACTACTTCAATATATTGCCACATAGGCCAATACCTCTATTTTTATGAGTTAATATATTTGCATAAGTGCACACCTATGTTTATACCTGTACCCAAAGCTTTTCTTCCTATATCTTCCTCTGTTTCCTTTTACCTTCCTCCTGCCCCACCATCACGCTTGCCCTTTTTCTGCCTCCTAGTAATTCCTCTCAACTAGATTGTTGTTGCTCCAATACCACCAGAATCTCTACACCTCCTCATTGTTGTTTTTAATTCCCTAGTTGTTCCCCTGTTTTTGGCATTGTTTGCTCACTGTTCCTTTCCCCCACCTTCTTCTTTCCCCAGGTCTCTCAGGAACTGTTGGTCCTGTTGCTTTCTACTCAGGCTTGCTTACCATGCCTATCTTATATTGGTAGGCAAAACAACAACAACAGAGACAAAACAAAAGACTGAATAAAAAGAGAAACAACAAAAACAACAAAGAGAAAAAACAAACAAACAACCCCTCATCCCCCAAACCTGAAAAAGCATACATAATTCCGGGTATATCAGTTGGCATTTAGGACTATCTCCCCATTCATCCTGAGGATTCCGGGAAGTGTCCCTCCTAGGCTGAAGTCTATTTTGGGGGCTCCTCAGGGGTTTTGTGGCTTGGTTTTGCTCTCAATGCTGATCTGTTATATTCCCTTTTGGGTTGGCTCGATTGTGGGGGTGGTCAGGCTGGACTCACTTCCTGTTGTGTGTCCCCAGTATTGTCCTCTGTCATGATATGCTCCAATGAGGGGACATAGTGTCTTGAGCTGTTGTTGGCCCTACAGTCCTCTTTGTGCCTTAGCAGCTCCATGCAGGGCCATCATCCTCAGGGCTTTGTGTGCCAGTAGGGGGTCTAGTCCAGTATGGGGTCTAGTCCTCGCTCTTTCTTCTTCCTTCTTGGTTTGCTTCCGTATGGTTGTTGAAGGCCAGCCCCTCTCCCCAATCTATAGGACACCCATATTTATTGTAGTGTTATCTACTATTAAGAGAAGATGGGGGAAAAAAGATGGAAACAACTAAAATACCCATCTGTGAAAGAATGGACACTGTGTTAGTCTGGGTAGACTAGAGAAACGAATCTATTGACACACATATGTGTATAAGAAAGATTTATATACAAGAGCAATTGAACATTGAGAAAACATCCCAACCCAGTCCAGATCAAGTCCATAAGTCCCATATTAGCCCTATGTCCGATATCAATCTATTAAGTCCTCTTCAGACTCATGAAATACATGGAATGATGTCAAATGTAGAAGATCACAGGCCAGTGGGTAGAAAGTCTTTGGGCCCAGGGTCATTGGAAACATCTCAGGGCTGGCAGGTATCTCTACGTCAGGTTGGGTCCAAGTGTCTTGTCAGCTGCTATGTCTCCCAGGGAGTGAAGTAGTGAGAGTCTCTCCTGCCTCCAAGGAGGAAATACTGGATTTCCCAGAATTCTTAGGAGAAGGTCATGCCCACACAGAGACCTCATTGGCTATGATCTTATTGACAGGCTAGACTCAACTCCTACATTCTTAATCCTCAAATCGACAAATGATTATATAACTACCACAGATACATAAATTCTCTTACATACATACACACAGTGGAGTATTATGCATCTCTAAAAAGCAGTATGTAACTGTCAAGCACCTCATTACATGGACAAATTTGTAAGACATGCTCAACAGAGTTAGTCAATTTCATAAAGACAAATATGGTATGAGACCATGATTATAAAGGAAGAAGTGGGAAAAATGGTTTTCATATTAAAAGAAGCAGACCTTGAAGGTTATTGAGTGACCCAGGGTGGGAGAAGGGGAAAGGAAGGAAGTGAGGCAGGGGGAAAAAAGACATGCCATATATACAGGGTTGGGGTGCTTTATGGGGTACTATCAGACTTTTTTTTGAAAAAGAAAGAAAGGTCTTCTGGCTCTATAACTTGGTCACTGGTTTGAGTCTATCTTGTTTTTTGTTTGTCTGATTTGAGATTGTGTTTTGTCTCCAAGATATTGTGGTGGTTTTGTATTTGTATTTAATTGATGACTGTATATTTTAGGAACTTGTATGTTTTAGGAACTTACTGATTGTGTGTGTACTCTTTTCCATCCATTGTGTAGCATAGATGAAGGTGGGTTTGGCTGGTGTTGGCTGCTGGTATTGGATGATCATGTGGTAAGAGCCTTTGCCCAGTTGATGGGGCTTCATGATGTACAGCCTATTTGGCCACGAGGGTAGGGTTGGTTTTTCCTGTTGAGTAGGACAAGAGAACATACACACATACACACACACACACACACACA
>NW_022103909.1:7538210-7540866 GCF_000313985.2 Echinops telfairi | reverse complement strand
ACACACACACACACACACACACACACACCCCAACCAAACAGCAACATAAAAGAAAATAATAAATTTAAAAAACAAGGGAAAATAAATTTTAAAATAAGGGAAAATAATAAATAAAAAAATAAGGGAAACTAGGCCAACAATGGCAAGAAAATATAATTTAATAACTGAAAAGAGAAAACAAAAACCAAAACCAAATTCACTGTCATCGAGATGCTGCTGACATAGTGACCCTAGAGGACAGGGTAGTTTTTTGTGAGTTTCTGAGGCTGTAATTGTTAACAGGAGTAGGAGGGGAAAAAAGAGGTGGGAAGAAGAAAAGAAAAAATAAAGAGAAAGTAATAAGGAAAGCAGAGAATGAAAGTATCTAAAACAAGGGAAAGGAAAGAAAATACACACATGATGATTGTAGATACAGTTATGTCAAAATTTAACACATTATTTGATCTCCCTTTTGATGCATTTTACGTTTGTTCTAGTTTTTACTATTTTCTACTTTCTTTTCACATGAGGTTCTTCTCCATTATACTTTGTTATTGTTGTTGGTTTTGTTGCTATTTTTTGGTGTGTTTTTCTATATATGAAATCCAAGATAGGTAAATCTATAGAGACAGTAACTAATTTAAGATTTTTGGGGGATATGGAAGGGGAAGTTGGGGGAAATTAGGGAGCTAATAATAATAAGTATAAGAAGAAAATATTCTAAAATTGTTTGTGGTGATGACTTTACAACTCATTAAGATGATTGAATTACTGAATTGTATATGTAACTTATGTCAATAAAACAAAAAAAGAGAAAGAACCCACACAGGAGCAAACTGGGCCAAGGATATAACTCAGAGAAGAGAAAATTGTGAGGGGCAAGGTACCCAGTATGAGTCAAATCTGCATTCTTTGTCAGCCAAGAAGCTCACGGGGTTCCTGGGGAGGCAAAGTGGGTTGGATGCCTGTTCCTAGATGGAGTTTCTGTCAGCCTAAATGTTGTCTGGGGTCAAGGCACTTGCTCAGGAAGTAGCTTGGACCAGCACAGATGGTTACTGGGCTCTGGATGCTTGTTCACAAATGGAATTCTATGGAGTCAAGAGGGCAACTGGCTATGGAAGAAGTTCTGAGTATCTAGCACTGTGAGTTCTGCTGATGAAGGTGAGCCCATGCACCTCTAGACAAGGGAGAGATACACTCAATGCCCAACTTCAGTGTGAGAAGGGGCTACAAAAAGGAGTGTGCCTCCAGCCACAGGGTAGGATGGGGGCTGGGGCTAGGTAGCCATATTTCTTATTCCTAGGAGGTTATGGGGAACAAGGATGAATCCTACTTTTCTTGTTGCCAGCCACTGGTGTGCCAAACCATTGCCATATTAAATGCTGCATGCAAAAATTCAAGTTGACAGTCCTGCATCAGGCCAGCTGATAATGCATCCATCTTTCTCCTCTATCAATGCTTTTGTTTAGTTTGTGAACACATAGTTGGTGTTCAATCTACATTTCTATTCTTTTCTCTGAAACTCAGGGTTTCAGAATTGTCATTTGATCTTTAATTTGATTGCTCCTGTTTTTGTTGTAGAGGATCTTTGTAGCATGTCCACTTTGTCTGTTATGTTGCTAGAAATATCTCCTTAGTTTCTTTATTGACTTTTTGCTTTCTTCATTTATGATGCTCTTTTAAAAAGTTATATATCTCGTATCATTCCATAGTTCAATCACATCAAACAGGTTTGTACAATTGCTACCACAATCAGTTTCCCAACTCTTTTTCTACATGGACTCTTTTACATCATCTCTCCTTATGATGTATGATGTTCTTGATGTCATTCCTTAACTGTTTTGGTCTCTAGTCATTAATGTTCAATGCATCAAATCTGTTCCTGAAGTCTGAACTTTGGCTTTCATGAACTAGTTTACATTTTCTTCAGCTTCAGTCTCAACTTGCATATGAGTAATTGACAAAGGTCAAGCTGCAGAATATACCTGGAAATTATAAGAAAAAGGTATGCTTTTGTTCACTGATCAATCAAGGCAGAAGCAGGCAGACTATACAAATTCTATTAAAAACAGAAACAAACAGTTCACAAAGACAACAGGCTGCATCCTATTTGGGCAAGGAGAAGGTGGGGTTTTAAAATCTCAAGAGAATCCATCTAAGGTAAAACTATTGGACTCTCCCAGTAAGTTATACTCAGCCCTGATGCAATGGAATTCTGAACTTCATCCACCTATGGCTATGTTTAGACACGTAAGCTCTCCCATTTTGGAGAGCTTTAAGGCTAATGAATAGGAATGGGATCAGATTAAGGTCTGACCTTAGTAGAGAGTGTGAATGGAATGATAGTCTTTGTTCAATGGTTATCTTGGTTACTGTTATTTGCAATGGGTGTACGGAATAGAGCTGCTTCAGGAGCAGACTGGGATAAAGTCTGGTCGATTAAGTTAGTAGGAAGCCATGGCCTACTGGAAACATCCTGCCAGAGGCCCCAAGTCATGTGTGCATAAATAAAGTACATTCCAGGGTGGAGAACAGACGTTTGCATTTGGGTGACTGATAACTTGTTAATTTGATTGCGTTATTGATACTCAGTGTAACTCCCACCAAATGACCTTTCCCTGCATGGGTCTGATAAGAAGGTTGGAGAAGAGAGTGAGATGATTCACCTGTGAGTAGC
>NW_022103909.1:7531892-7538110 GCF_000313985.2 Echinops telfairi | reverse complement strand
CATCACAAAGCAAGAGACCCGAGAACTAGAAAGGCGAGGCTCACTGAGCCATTTATCCCTCTGCCCTTCAATTAACCCCATGTGTTTATCTGCTAGGTTGGCACAATAAAGTAACTATATCACAAACCAAACCATTTGCCACTGAGTCCACTTTGACTCTCAGTGACTCATGTATGTCTGAGCTGATTTTTCAGAAGCAAAGTGTCAAGCCTTTCTTCCAATGAGCCCTTGCGGTGGACTCAGTCT
Source organism: Echinops telfairi (assembly GCF_000313985.2). NCBI lineage: Eukaryota > Metazoa > Chordata > Mammalia > Afrosoricida > Tenrecidae > Echinops > Echinops telfairi. The sequence continues at coordinate 7,537,864 of NW_022103909.1, read as the reverse complement.
CCAGCCCTCCTGTTCACAATGTAGTGTGCTAGCTGCTTGCATCACCCAGGGACTTGAACAGAATGCTACAGTGAGGCTAGAACTCATTATCGGTGAGCATTTTCAGTTGTCCTTCCTCTCCCCGCCCTTTTTTGTTTCGTTTGTTTCTGTGTGTACACGTGTATTGGTGTGTGTGTGTGTGTTTAGTTTGTTAATAAATATTTTAGATCAGTTCTGGGAAATCCTCTGGAAATGTGTGAAATAGTAATAAACTTGTTCTTCTCAGGGTGGCCATTAAAAGCTTTGGGAAACATTTAGTGATTTCATTGGGCACAATGTGGCCAAAACAGCTACATACTTTTCCTCAAGAAAAAAGCAAAACATAAACAAATGAAATCAGACTCAAGCAGATGGCTTTCCCTTTGGGGCCCAGTGGTCAGGGTTTCAAGAATTTTAAGCCTGAACTTTGCCTCTGTACCACTGGCACCCAGGACTAGCATGCAGGTGACCACTTGTGTGACTGTGGGAGTTATAGAGACCCATTACCCCAGTCTCCCATGTTTTCAAATGCCTCCAGCACTGGCTTTTTTAGGTCTGAAATTCCCCAGTTAAACTCAATCTTGAGATTTAAAAGCTTTACTCTCTTTGTCTTTTAAAATGCCCTTAGGAAAGCCCATGTGAAGAAGACTACATTAAGTTCTGCTATCTCTCTACAATGCCATAAGACTGTTGGATTGCTCTTAGAAAGTAGGTTTTAAGATACCAGGAGAGAGATGAATTGGGTGTAAGGGAACAGAATATTTGCCAAAAGACACCCAGAAAGAGGAAGCTGAGTAAGCCAGACCAACTTGGAAAAACAAAAAAGTTTTCTTGAGCTATAATTAGCATATCATACAATTCAGTAGTTCAGTCATGTTAAGAAGGGTTATGCAGTTATCAACACAATCAACATTTTCTTTTTTCTTGTACCCATTGCTGTTGATGCCCCATTTCCTCTCAATCTCTCCTTCAGTGCCCCCAGGGCATTATTAACCAAGTTGCTGTCTTCATAGACCCACCCATCCTGACTTCCTTTTAGAGAAAAACATACAAAACAAAGACAAACAAAAAACAAAAAATGACCCAGCAACAATGACCAAGATCTGAGCTACATATTTCTCACTCTTTGTGTTAGTTATTTACTTGTTTCATGTCTTTAGATCTTACCCCACTAACTGAAGTAGTCAGACTAGAATAGAGAACAAAATTAAAAATCAAGGCCGTCTTATAGACTTAAACCAACCAAACAAACAAAAAACCCTTTCCAGAAAGCAGCACATTCCATTTTTCTCCTAGATTATTTATTTATTGAGTGGGGTGTGTGTAGGGAATAATGGTACCACTGGAATAAAAAAGAGGATATTCCTCCAAATATCCAGAGGAGGGAAACACATATTTTACCTCTCTTGGAGAAACTTGACAATTTTGAACTAATAACAAATGATAAGCCTGAGCTTTGTTTAAAATTAAATTATGTTTCAAAATTTTTTGGTCTGTTAGGGTACAAATATTTAATGTCCCAGTGAAAACAAATTCTTGAGGTTTATGCTTTGGAGGATGACTGTCTAGCTAGTTACAATTCTGGGATTTAGAAGACTGGATTTACCAAGAGGGACAGTCATGGACAAGAAACTTTCTCTGTGCTTGGGTGACTGGCCAGTCTTGATATAGGTTAGCTGCCTTTAGACTTCTTGTTTCCATTCTGGCTGCCCCAGAACTGGCCCCTGGTACTCCTACAGCTTAGGGATGAGATTGGGGGACTATGTCTCTGGAGGAGGAGATGCAGTCTGGAACATCTGTGACTCCAGAGATCTCATCGCGGCTGCATGGCGTTTCCACGTGTTCAGTCTCTTTATCATTATTTCAAAATAACAGCTAAAGCAACTGCTCCTGCTCACTTCATTTTGACAGTGCAAAAGCTTTAACATATGTTTCCCCTGGGACCAAAAGAAAAATGGAAAAAATGCACTGTATCAACAGAGATCTAGCCTTTAAAATGCAGTTTTTAAAGCACCAGCAGCTGTCTTCCATTTTTGGTATAGAAAGGAAACAACTAAAATGACTAACCTCACTAAGTATTACAACAAAAGTGCTGATGAAACATTAACTATATTCTTCACATCTTTAGAAGCCCTGTAATTATAGCCCTACTGAAAACAAAACAAAACAAAAAACCACACCAAAAAACAAACATCTAGAACACATTAAATTATTATCTGTTCATACCACTGCCTTTTTCCCATAGGACTATCAAACTTTCATACTGACCCCAATAGCAGTCACTTGTTTGTCCTGAAAGATCACTAACTAAATAAATACCTTTTAAAAATACCATTTATACTAGCCTAAAAGATTATCCTGAAAAAATAATCAAAGACTGTATGTAGCCTTTAGTATGGAGTGTAACTCAATATAAAGAAAATAAAAATCCTCACAATTGAACTAATAGACAACATCACGATAAAACTAGACAAGATGAAAGAGCAAAGATGTTATTTTGAGACCTGGAGTCCTCTAACACAATGTACAACAGAGTGAAATGCTGCTCACTGTCCACCCCTGTGCTACCCTAGCAGTCATTATCCTCATATCCTCACCTTATGTTTGAGCCCATTGTGACAGCACAATGTCCACCCATTCATTGAGAGTCTTTTTCCTTTTTGCTGACTTGCTAAATTACTGAGCATAAAATTGTTCTTTTCCTTCCTGATAACATGCTTGAGGTAGTTGTGCCAATCTGGCCGATAAACACATGTGGGGTTAATTGAAGGGCGGAGAGATTAATGGCTCGGTGAATCTCACCTTTCTAGTTCTCGGGTCTCTTGCTTTGTGATGGTCGGACCAGGGTGCAGCTGCCTTAGCAGTTCTCTGCTTTAGCAGGCAAGGTTCTCTTCCTGCAAGACATACCTGAGGAGAAGCCACATGGATCTACTCCGATGCAGCCCTGGGTGTTGGAGCAGCTGTGTGGAGACCCTGCCAGTGCTAAGATGCTTACACATTCACTGACTTGGCTTTCCTCCTGCAGTCGGCATCATTGTGTCTGTTTTGTGAGATGGAGGAGGACTTTGTGGATTGGTGTTGGACATATGGGTTAATGTTGGACTTGTGGGCTTAGGCAGCACTGGGTTGGAATGTTTTCTTGATGTGCACTTACTCTTTATATAAAACTCTTATACATTTGTTTCTGTGGATTTGTTTCTCTAAAGTACCCAGACTAACACAATGCTCAAAGTACCTGAGATGAAGGCTCACTATCCTTGCTTCCAAGGAGCATTCTGGCTGTACTTTTTCGAAGACAAATTGATTCCTTCTTTTTAGGCTTAACAAATTGTAACTTAGGAGGATTTTTATTGATGGAGGATGATGCATATACTAGAAAATTAGTCACTTTAATAATTTTAAGTGCATAATTGTATGGCATTAATTTATCATGTTGTAACTCCCATCCTCTCCCTCAATCCGTGGTAACCACTAATCTACTTTCTGACTCAGTGAACTTGCCTATCCTAGGTATTCATAAGGCGCTCTGGTGGCATAGGGGGATTCCGGTTGAGCTGCTAACCATGTCAGCAGTTTGAAACCACCAGTGGCTCCATGGGAGGCAGATGAGGCTGTGAGTTTAGAGAGAGAAAGTGTTATAGTTTCCCAAAGGGCAGTTACAGAAACCCAAGGGGCAATTCTACCCTGTCCAATAGGCTAGCTATGAGTTTGGTTTTGATTTGGAGGTATTCAGGTAAATAGGATTAACTATTTTGTGACTTGTATCAGAACATCATTTCGTAATTTGACTGAAAAATATTACGTTGTATGCATAAACCAGATCCACTGCCATTAGGTTGATTCTGACTCACAGCGACCTGATAGAGGATTTCTGAGACTGTAAGTCTCTGTGGGGACTGATCACTTCATCTTTCTCCCTTGTAGCTACTGGTGCATTTGAACCTCTGACTTTGTTGTTAGCAGCCTGATGCCCAACCCACAGCACCGTCAGATCTGCATTGTATGTATAGGTACTGCATTCTGTTTACCCATTTATCTGTTGATGGACATTTCCAACTTTTGTCTAGTATGAAAAATGCTGCCATGTGGCAGTGATGCCCCAGGGGGATGGTTGATGATGTTCTCCAACATAAAATGACACTAATGTCCTAAGGTGAACCAGAGGCATATATAAGCCAGATACGTGAATGGATTTGGGGCTTGCACTGAATGCTAACCTCAGTCTAAGAACAATTCGTTTTTATGACATGGCTCTGCTTGGTGCTCATTCACCCTTATAAGAGATCACTGAAAATATGGGAGCTATAGCAAAGTGTGGGAAAGAAACGAGATGGTGCCCAGCTATCAGAAGGAATACCTTCTGGGGTCTTACAGGCTTGTCTTCATACAAGCAGCCATCTAAGTGAGGCTTCAATTAATCCACAAGGAAGAAGCATACCAGCTTCTTCCAAGGATTGCGAGTAATAAAATTCAAATCTGAAGGAGGGAATGGTATCAGAGTTTTAATTGTGAACACCTGGTTTGCAGAAGGCTATAGATGACAGTGGAAGCCCAAAATCCATTTGCAGGGTCCTCACATGGATTGAAGTTCTGGTGAATCTTTTCTGATCATAGTTGAGGGATGTGAATAGCCTTGTTTTCCGATAGAGAGTATTGTAAAGTTGATTATAGCAGATGTTCTTAGATTAAAATATGACACTTTCATTTGATCTCCCTTTGGACCCATTGAAAAGTTGTTTTAATTTAAAGAACACGTGAGAGGGAAATGCACATTTTTGGTCTCTGGGGGATCTCAGTGACACGAGTAGCCTTTCTGTCATGCAGAGTGCACTGGAAAGTAGATTAATGCAGATACAGTCACGTGGAAATTTAACTCCTTATCATTTAATCTCCCTTTTGATCCATTTAAGGTTTGTTTTAGTTTTTCATCTTTTCTGCTTTATTTTGATTGATGTTTATATCTTTTTACTTTGTTTTTGTTAGTATGAAAAGTGTTTTTCTCTACATGAAATGCAGGATAGGTAAATATACAGAGACAGTAACTGGATTAATGGTTCCTTAAGGGTATGGTAGGGGAAGTTGGGGGGGAAATTGGGGTGCTAACAAGGATGAGGACAGGAATGAAGAAAATATTCTAGAGTTGATTTAAAAAAACAATTTTATTGGGGGCCCTTACAGATATTATAACAACCCATAAATCAATTATATCAAGCAAACTTGCACATATGTTGCCATAGTCATTTTCAAAACATTATCTTTCTACTTGAGCCCTTATTATCAGCTCCTCTTTTTTCTGTCCCTCCCACACCATCCCACCCTTGTGAACCCTTGATAGTTTATGTATTAGCATTATTTTTTCATATCTTATAACATCCGCTGTATCCCTTCACCCACATTTCTATTATTCATCCCCCTGGGGGGATGTTATACATCCATCATTGCTATGGGTTTCCCCTTTCTCCCCCTACTCCCATCCTCATGGTATCGCTATTCCCGTTACTGTTTCCAGGGGGTTTATCTGTTCTGGCTACTGTGTGTTGAGAGCTCTTATCTGTACCAATGTACAGACTTCAGTCTAGCAGGATTTGTGAGGTAAAACTGGGGTCATGATAGTGGGCGGGAAGAAGCATTAAAGAACTAGAAAAGTGTGTGTTTCGTGCTATACTACACCCTGGATGCATCATACCTTCCATGTGACTCTTCTGTGAAGGAATTCCAATTGTTTACAGATGGGCTTTGGGTCTCCACTCTGACCCCTTTCCTTTACTTCGATAAAATTGTTTTTGAGCTTCTGATACCTGTTCTCATTGACACCTGATGTCACACAGGCTGATGTGGGCTTTGCTGTTTCCCTGCTAGATGGACGCTTTTATTAACTTCAAGCTTTTAAGACCCCTGGCACTATATCTTTTAATAACTGGGCACCATCAGCTTTCTTTCTTTTTTTTTTTTTT
>NW_022103909.1:7518350-7531572 GCF_000313985.2 Echinops telfairi | reverse complement strand
GGGCACCATCAGCTTTCTTTGCCACATTTGCTTATGCACCCATCTTGTCTTCAGTGATCGTGTAGGGAAGGTGAGTATCATGGAGTGCCAGGTTATTAGAACAAAGTGTTCTTTTTTTGAGGGAAGACTTAAGTAGAGGCCCAAAGTCCATCTGCTACCTTAATAGTTTAACATATAATATATGTACATAGACCAATACCCCTATTCTTATATATTAATATATTTACATATACACATGCCTATATTTAAACTCTCTATTTGACTTTTGTCTCCTAGTTCTTTCTTCTTTCCTTTTACTTTCCTTCTGCTTCACTATCATGTTCACCCTTCATTCGGTTCTCAGTAATTTCTCTCAGCTACATTACAATTGAGCAAACCCCACCAGGTATTCTACACCCTACTTGCCATTAATTTTAGATCCCTTGTTGTTGTCTTGTCCCAGAGTTTGTTGTCTCCCCTTCTTCCTCTCCCCATCTTCTCCTCTCCCATGCCCCACCCAGAACCATCAGTCCCGCTGTGTTTTCTCCTTGTGATTGTTTATCCTGCCTGTCTTATATAGATAGAAATAGACATATAACAATAAATTTAAATAAAGCCTATAAATAGTTCCAGGTCTATCTGCTGAATTTTATGAATGTCTTCCAACTAGGTCTGATGAGGTGCTAAGTACTGTCCTCCCAAGTAAGAAGTCTATTTTGTGGATTCCTCAGGGACTTTGTGACTTTGTTCCCCTTGATGCTCTGTTGTGCTCCATCATGATTCACCCCACTGTGGGAGGTGGGGGTCAGACTGGACTCACTCCCTGCACTGTGTCTCCAGTGTTGTTCCTTGTAGCACATTGGGCCAGTGAGAGAACGTTGTGTCTTGATGTTTTCTCTGTGCATTGGCTGTTCAGAGCAGGAATGATGTCATCCAGGCTTGGTGGACCAGGATGAGGTCCACTCTCACTGTCTTGCAGTTATTGTGGTGATGATTGTACAATTCTTGATGTGGTAAAATGATTGAATTTTATGATATGTGAATTACAAGCCAATAAAACGGTTAAAAATGCTGCAATAAATAATGATAGAAGCTACCTATCTGAGTTCCTGCGTTCAATTATTTTGAGTATAGACTAAGAGTAGAATTTATGAGTCATGTGGTAACTCTTTGCTTAATTTTTTTTGAGAAACTCTTCTCCACAGCGCTGAACCCTTTAACATTCTCATCAGCAAAGGACGAGGATTCTGGTTTCTCCACATCACATGCATTTTCAGGGGAACATTAAAAAAAACACCACATCACACCGATCATTCTCTTTTTGAATACATTTGGGAATTGTTCCTCAAAATGTCATCAGTGGTAAATCGGCAATAATCATAGCCCTTCAATTCTATATTTCATTTTAAAAACCTGAAATGAAGAGGGGATAGAGGGCACTGGGAAGAAAAGGGAAGGGAGGGTTGTATATGTCTGCTCTACTTTGAGACTCAAAAGCACCAGGTGTTATGACCAGTGTTTGTGGTTGTGTCCCGATCCTCAGTCCTACCTTGTATATCCCTGCTGATCTGTAGAATGACGGGTTTGTCATTCTCAGGAAGGCTTTAGAGGCCTCTTATCACATGCTTACAGATAACAGTAGCATGCTTTCATCCGTCCATGAGTTAGATAAAAGGCGGAACACAAACTGGGAACCACATAACATAGACTCGGGTCCCAGGCTTATCGTTTGGAAAATGCATGACTTTGGACATTTTTGAGGAGCCCTGGTGCATACTGGTAATTCATTGGGCTGCTAACAGCAAGGTCAGCAGTTTGTAACCACCAGCCATTCTGAGGGAGAAAGATGAAGCTTACTATTAAAAAAAAAAAAAAAAAAGAAAAGCTATAGTCTTATAAAAAGCTACAATTTTTAAAAAAAAGGAGGAGCTGATACCAAGGGCTCAAGTTGAAAGCAATTGTTTTGAGAATGATGATGGCAACAAATGTGCAAATGTGCTTGACATACAATGGATGGATGTATGGATTGTGACAAGAGGTGTATGTGCCCCCAATAAAATGATTATTAAAAACAAAACTATAGTATTAGAAACCTACTGGGGCTCTGTCTTACGGGATCACTCTGAGTCAGAATCTACTTAATGGCAGTGAGCTGGACATTTTTACTTATGCTAAGTGTTAGTTTTCTTACATGCAAAATGTAGATAATCAGCGTACATTGCAGGGCTGTTGTCAAAAGAAATGAGACAGTGTGTGTAAAACTCTTTGCACATTGCCTGGTACAAAGAGGCGTTCAATCAGTGATGTTATTGTTAGGGACCATTGGCTCAGACTCATGGTGACCCTATCTACAAGAGAAAGAAAGAGTGCCCCATCCGGTGTCATCCTCACAATTGTTGTTATGCTAGAGCCCCTGGTTGCAGTCGCTGGAAATTCATCTTTCAAGGCATTTCCTCTTTTTTTCCTAACCCTGTGCCTCATCAAGAATGATGTCCTTCTGCGGGGACTTGTCTCTTCTGATAATGTAAAAGTACATGAGATGAAATCTCTCAATCCTTGCTTCTAAGAACGTTGTGACTGTTCCTCTTCTAAGCCAGATTTGTTTGTTCTTTTGGCAGTCTGTGGAACTTCCAATATTCATCACCAACACCATAATTAAAATGCATCAATTCTTTTGTGGTCTTCTTTATTCATTTTCCAGCTCTCACATGCATATGAGATGACTGAAAATACCATGGTTTGGACCAGATACATTTTAGTGCTCCAAGCGATGTCTTTGCTTGTTAACATTTTAAATAAGTCTTGTTTCGCAGATTTATGCAGTGCAATACATTGTGTGATTTCTTGACTGCTGCATCTATGGTCACTGATTGTGGATCCAAGTAAAGTGAAATGCTTGACAACTTCAATCTTCTCTGTGTCTCATGATGTCTATTGGTCTAGTTGTGAGAACTTTGGATTTTCTTTACACTGAGTTGTAATCCATACTGAAGGCTACAGTCTGTGATCTTCATCAGAAAGTGCCTTAAGTCATCCTTGCTTTCAGCAAATAAGGTTGTGTCATCTGCATATCTGGATATCATGGGTTGTTAATGAGCCTTCCTCCTATCTTCATTATGTCTTCATGTTTATGTAGTCTAGTTTCTCAGATTACTTGCTCTGCATGCAGATTTAGTAACTATGGTGAAAGGATCCAACCCACAGTCTGTGTTAGTCTGGGTTGACTAGAGATTTTAAACTATGAAATCTGTATTAGTCTGGGTTGACTAGAGAAACAAATTCATAGACACTCACATGTGTATAAGAACGAGCTTTATATTAAAGAGTAATTGTCTACTAAGAAAACATCCCATCCCAGTCCAGATCAAGTCCACAAGTTCAACATTAGCCCATATTTCTGATACCAGTCTATACATTTCTCTTCAGACTCACGCAACACAAGCAATGACACAGAATGCAGGAAGATCACAGGTCAACGGGTGGAAAGTCTTGTGGATCCAGTGGCCGTGGAAATATCTCAGCACTGGCATGGAGCTCTGGTTCCATCAGCATAGCTCTATGTGGTCAACAGGAATGTCTCAAAGAAAGAGAGTGTGTGTCCTGCCTCCAAGGAGGAAGACAGGAGTTCCTAGGATCCTCAGGAGAAGGCCATGCCCACACAGAGGAATGATTGGCTATGACCTGATTGACAGGCTAGACTCCACCCCTACAGGAAATTATGTAACTGCCACACAGTCTGCCCTTGTTCTTTTGGAAAGACTGCCTATATCTCTATGTACAGGTTCTGTATGAGCACAATTAAGTGTTCTGGAGTTCTCCCTCTGTGCAATGTTATCCAGGTCTGTGATGGTCTATACAGCTCAATGTCTTTTCATAGTCAACAACATTCAAGTAAACATCTATGATGGTTAGGTTTGTGTGAACTGGCTGCACCTATTGGAAGGCATGGGTAGAGTCCAACCTTTCAATCAGGTTGTCACAGCCTGATGTCGTCTCCTTGGGGATGTGGCCTATTTAAAGAGACCCTGAGGAGAACTGTCCTCTCTATTGTTTTTCTTCTGCTTCCACTAACTTGAATCCTGTGTCTGGCATCTGGACTGGTGAACCCCATGAGGCCTGCTTATCCCAGAGGTTGTCAGAAGCTTGCCATGTTCCTTGCTTCAGATCCAATCAACTCAGCCTCCACTAATCCTGTGATCTTTCTTATCTTCTGCTTAATTTTCCTGGTTATTAGGTAGCAGCTGCATGACTTGGAAGGTGTCTAGCTAGCATCTGTTGTATGGAATGGAGCTGGTCTGAGCTTACCCTTTCTGTGGCTGTGTGAACTGCTTTTTGTTATAAATTTCTCTATTGATAGAAATTCTTTCTTAAATCTACATGAGTATCACTGGCTTTGTCTCTCTAGAAAAATCTAGCCTACTACAACATCTTTCTGCTATGCTCTCTTTTCCATCAAGATCTGTATGATGTCAGCAATGATACCCTTGTTCTGTGTTTCTTCTGAATCCATATTGAATTCCTGGCAGCTCTCTTTGGCTGCGCTGCCACATCTGTTTTTAAACGATCCTGAGCAACATTTTACTCACATGTGATATTAATGATACTGTTCAATATTCTGTTGGAATGGGTACAAATATGGGTCTCTTCCAATAAGGGATAGTTTTGCTTATTATTATAGAGAAACAATAGGAGGCCCTGACAACAAAGAAGCCTGGTATAGAAGAGGTTTTCAATATTGAGATCTATTTTGGGGAAAATATGCTTTGGTCCAAACAGTTTGGGTTGTGAAGAAACAAAACACTGTCCAAACTAGCTCCCATCAGAAAGGTCTTCAATGAATATTTATTGAAAAAGCTCAGAGGGTACAAGAAAAAAAGAGAATCAGGTTCACAGGATGGCTCTGAAAGCTGGAAGCCCTGAGTTGGAGAGCGAGTATTTCAGTCTCCATGCGGCCTTCTCATCTCTGCTTTTCTCCGTTTGCCGCTCTCTCCTTTGCTTTCTTGACCAGCTGCCTCTGTGTATTTGTCTTGCAAATGGTTCCAGTGCCAGCCAGACACCAGACCTCTCCAATCGTAACAGACTCGGCTGCCTCTTGGCTACAAATTGTGAGAGAACGTTTGCCTGGCACCACTCATCTGTTTGAGTTCAGGCTGTTGGTCAACCAATTGCCTTCTGTCTGGTCTCCTCTCAACCATCGTCCAATCAGCAGCTGTATATGGGAGGCAGGGCTGCCTCTCTGAAGCCAGTGAGAAGAACATTGTCAACAAAAGAAAACAGAAAAAGCAAGTAGAACACATCTAGGAATGTTATCTAGAGCTAATATTCAATGAGCTCTGCTAACTGAATCCGGAGGAGGAGGGTCCACACACAGAAGAAAGGTCTGCGAAAACTGGGGGATCTTTTCCCTCCCCCGGTGAAGCTAAGTAAAGACACGGTCCCCTATCCATGTCCAGAAATATTTTCCTATCTTTCAGGGCAGTAGATCAGAATTTTCTGTGTGGAAGGACGACTGAAGTGAGTAAGAACTGGCCGTGGGACGAGAAGTAGCTCTGGGTGGCAGGTCCTTCTGGTGGATAAGGTGTCCCCCAAATCAAAGCTGCCATCAAGTCATTTCCAATTTAGACTGACCCTATAGGGGAGTATAGCACGTCCCTTACAGGGGTACCAAAGCTCTGAATCTGTATGGAAGCAAACTGCCACATCCCCCACCCCCCTTCCCCTCTGTGGAGCAGCTGGTGAGTTTGAATCGCCAACCTTCTGGCTAGCAGTGGAGCGCTTTCACCACGGCACCACCAGGGCTCCTGGCAGGCAAGGGACATCGTGTTAAATCCTGTGGCTGCAGTTTGTTGAGTAACTAACTGTGATTCAGAGTAGTCCGAAGAAAGCCAGCAGAGGAGGTCCTTTGGGGCTCAGGGAAATGGCTGACCCAACAGAGAAAGACTTTCTAAATTCCTCTGGCCCCAGCCCTGGGGGCCTGGTTTCCCTCACTGTCTGGCTAGAGAGGCAGCTATTTGTCTGGCAGGGCTGCTTACTGCAGGCTGCACTTGAGCCTGATCCTCTGGGGTGGGGTAGGTGGGTAGACTTTTCTGGAGAACTGGACCAGGGCAGCAGTTTAGTGAGTACAAGGGTTCCCTGGATTAGCAAATTCTGGGCCAAATAACTCCACAGTCTCCCTATGGAGGGATAGCTTGGAGTCTGCAGCTACAGTTAAACTAAGAGAGAAGGAAATCTGTCACTATGGGGCTGGCCATAATGAACTGTAGCCCTTGAAGTAATGGATATGGTCCCCAACATTCTTGAGCTCAGTCTACCAAAAGTCTGCATGTCCTTGTGCCCAGGAGGTGGTACCTTGAAAATGTGAAAAATTCCCAGTCTCCTTTAATTATGATAATCTTTTAGGAAAAAACACCCATTTGGTCCAGTAATGGGTGGTAACCAAATGGTCTTGGCCAAGAGGGACAGCAATTGGAATTGTGGTCTAGTGACCTATGCCCATGGCTGGGAAAGAGGTCGCCAGTGGATCAAAACAACAAGAGTTAACATACCTACAGTAATGATAGCTATCGTGCATTTACAACCACTAACAACAAGAGTTAACATACCTACAGTAATGATAGCTATCATGTATTTACAACCACTAAGTGTCTGGCAGTGCAGTGATGGGTCAGTGGCCAAATTCTAACCTTCCATTTGGGAGACTTGACCAGATTCCTGGCTAATGCTCCACCCATTTGTCAGTAGAAGCTTCCAGGTAGTCAGGATGCTGAAGAGGTTTTAGTGAAGCTCCAGACCAAACGGGACTAGGGAGAAAGTCATGGGAATCTACATCAGAAAAATCAGCCAAGGAAAACCCTATGGGCCCTGGCAATCCAATCTTGCTGTGCCAGGGAATCAGAGCCTGCCAGTGGGAGCTAACAGGAAGCACCAGTCACTGTGCATTTGTTTGTTTCCTCCAAAGCACTACAAATAGTTCTTGAAAACTCAATCGCAGAAACGAAGGAACTAGAGCTCTGAGAGATTAAGTAACTTGCAAACATCTGTGAGGAGAGTTAGAATTTGACTCCCTGTCTGTCTGATGTCAACCCCATGCGTGCTCGACGACATTGTGTTGCTTCTTCAGATGGAAGAGATCAGGGTTAAGGACGGGTGGAAGTTTGACCCTAACATTAATGAGGGTGCCAGCAATAATAAAGGAAAAGTGTTTCACTGTGAGCTCTAAATGGAAAGAATGAAGAAGGATTTCTTCACATAGGATTTGCACATCACAGATTCTCTGAATGAAACCTTATGGCATCTACTTGGAGGGGTAGAAGGGAAAAGATAGAGGGAATTTAGGACCTATCTGCTTGGTCAAGGTGGGCGAGGAGGAAACCTGAATCCCCCATGTAATCCTGCTAGGATGACCTGCAGAACCCTTTAAAATAGCATTTCAAATCAGTTTTATTGCCACTTCAACCGCCTATCATACAATTCAATAGTTCAATCATATCAAGAAGACCTGTGCAATCAGCACCACAATGAATTTTAGAACATTTCCTTGTACTCATTGTTATTTGTGTAATTATCACTCTTTAATTGTGGCAAAAATATTCACAACAAAGCACTCTCAAATTCAACAGCTTCTATGTGTATAATTCAGTGTCATTGATGACACTCTTTGTGTTGTGCAACCATTACTGATTGGATTTTGCAAATTATCCACCACCATTAACATACACTCAATTCCCCCTAGGCAAAAGTTCCTCCTTCGTCATCCATGGTAACCATTGGTCAATTCACACATCATACATTTCCATAGTTAAGACACTTTAAAAAATAATTGTATATACATCATCACAATTAGTTCTAATGCTCACTCCGCCCACCCCCCCAATATGAACATTCATTGTTTGCTCCCCTCTCCCCCCCAAAAAATAGGCAGAGAAGAAATTTCTGTCATGGAACAAGCAAGACATATCTGAGCTTAAAGCAAATTCAGGTTGGGTCAAGTGAGAGGTCAACTGACCAAGGATCATATTATACCATGTTTCAATCCACTACAATCAAGTGTACAATAGTCTGTCTGATAGTAAAGCTGCTTAAGTCCCTCCCCTGTGGCTAGAGGGGATCTGTCAGAGGCTTAATATGTCTAAAGACTGTAAAGATGAATTTTGGGCTCCCACTGTCCTCCATAGACTTCTACAAATTGGGTGTTCACAATTTTAACTGGTCATTTTCCTTCATCCTATTTGGATTTTTTTTGTCATCTTTGGATCCCATAGGCCAGTGTGCTCCTTCAATATAGACTTAGTTGATGCCTCACATAGATGGCAGCTTGTTTGAACACAAGCCTTTAAGACCTCAGGCACTATTCCATTGATAGCTGGGCACCATCTGCTTTCTTCACCACACTTTGCGATCAATTAGCATTTTAAAGAGTCCAAGAAGAAAAACTAGCTAGCACAAGCCACATGCAACAGCTGATTAGTAAGCTCCACCCCTTGCCTTGCCTCACCTCTGCTTCACCCCACACTGGAGCAGCAATCTTGCAGCTGATCTACCGAGATGGGAAAACTGAAAGTCAGATGCTAAGGGCTAGTCCACATGCACTTCAGAAGTGCCATCTCTTTGGGGTCCTTAACATTCCCACGGAAAAAAAGTATTTTGTGTGAATGAAAAGTTCTACATCATTTTGTTGGGTCCATTGTTTTCAGTATCCTATCTTGACCAGAGATTGTTGTGACTGATTGTTAAATAAAGGGCTAGGATACAGTTTTTTAAAAGTTCTAGGTCCATCTCTGTGTTCTATTGGGAAGATGAGAAAAGCTCCCAATTTTTCTTTTTGTCCACATTCTCAATGAAAACTTTCACATCAAAGCCTCTCCATTAGTGATAAGTGAAGAGAATTTGTGGACTGATTTTTCTTTTCTTTTCTTTTATTAAATCATTTTATTGGGGACTCGTACAACTCTTATCACAATCCATACATACATCTATGTTGTTGAGCACATTTGTACATTTGTTGCCATCATCATTCTCAAAACATTTTCTTTCTACTTGAGGCCTTGGCATCAGCTCCTCATTTTTCCCACACCCTCCCTCCCTCCCTCATGAACCCTTGATAATTTATAAATTATTATTATTTTTTCATGTCTTACACTGTCTGGTATCTCCCTTCACCCACTTTTCTGTTATCTGTCCTCCAGGGAGGGGGTTATATGTAGATCATTTCCCTTACCCTCCTGGTATGGCTATTCTCATTATTGGTCCCGAGGGGTTTATCTGTCCTGGATTCCCTGTGTTTCCAGCTCTGATCTGTACCAGTGTACATTCTCAGGTCTAGTCAGATTTGTAAGGTAGAATTGGGATCATGATAGTGGGGGGGGAAGGAAGCATTAAAGAACTAGAGGAAAGTCATATGTTTCATCGGTGCTACACTCCACCCCGATTTGCTCATCTTCTCCCTGTGACCCTTCTGTAAGGGGATGTCCAGTTGCCTACAGATGGGCTTTGGGTCTCCACTCCACACTCCCCCCTCATTCACAATGAGAAGATGGGGACTGAAGTTTTCATTTAAGAAATGATGTCTTATTTAAAAGATTATCACCAAACTCCTAGAAGCTTTGAATTTTCTTTAATAATCAAAAGTGTTATCTAATAAGCAAAGTAAACACATGCTTACTTCTGCTTACTTATTAATCTGTATTGAACAATTTCACATGTGTTTCACCTCATTTATTAAAAAAAATGACATTGTGTAAGGCACGGTTGACTAGAGAAACAAATCCAATCCAGTGACACTCATATGTATAAGAGTCTTATACCCAGAAGTAATTATATATCAAGAAAGTATCCCAGCTCAGTCCAACTCATTTGTAAGGTCAACACTTAGTTCATAAGTCCTCCTTCAGACTCATACCACCACATGCAATGATGCAAAATGCAGGAAGCTCTGCTTGGTGGGTGCAGAGTCATGTGGATCCAAGGTCAGTGGAAACATGGAAACTGGCAACTCTCAGGTGGTCACCAGAGTGCCAGCAAGCAGGATGGTGGAGTAGTAAAGAGAGAGGGAGGTTTACAAGTTCCTCCTTGTGAGAAGGCCACACCCCAAGGAAGCACTACCAGGCTGTGACCTGATTGACAGGTTGAATTCCAGCCCTACACTTTCATACACCCTCAAGTTGATATAAAGTCATCTAACTACCACAGCCATGTGTTACACCAGTATTAGGAAAAAATCCTATAATTTTAGTATTGCAGTGGAAGCTTTGCTACTTTTTAAGATGGAAAAATGAAAATTTACAGAATGGTTCAAAATACACTTAACTATTATAAATTGTGAAAAAGAAGTCACAGGACAATGTGCTCTAGGACACATAGACTTAAAGTTAAATCACTTTAAACCCAAGGAAAGGAAGACATCTTAATAGCATAAAATAAATAAAATACAATTCTTTTCTGAAACATTTCAGAAACAACAATGTGCAGAGAACAATGGACTCTGGGGACAGAGTGGTTTATGAGTTGGGCTGTTAACTGCAGGTCAGTGGTTCGAAATCAACAGTCTCTCTGTGGGAGAAAGGTGAGGTTTTCTTCTCCCAAACTCCAAAGAGCAGTTCCTCTGTCCTATAGGAATCAACCCGATGACAGTGAGTTTGGAGTATTTCGATGGACATATTGTTCAGTTTAAGAACATAAGCCTTCCAAATACATGGACAGCCCTGGTTTGGCTTTTCACATTGTCAAGTGTGGTTGAGACGAATAATAGTCCTCTGTGTAATAGATGAACAGCCTCTTAAAATCCTTGCCATGTCTGATGCTATTGTTGCAGCCATCATGCCACGCCATTTCATTGAGGGTCTTCCTCTTTTTCTCTGACCCTCTACTTTTCCAAGCATCCTGTCCCTCTCCAGGGACTGGTCCCTCCTGATAAAATGTTCAAACTACGTGAAATTATTTCAGCATCCTTGCTTTAGGAGCATTCTGGCTGTACAAGTTTGTTGATTCTCCAGGCAGTCCATGGCACAGTTAATGTTCTTCACGAACATTGCAATTCAAAGGCATTCGTTCTTCGAACTTCCTTATTCTGTTTCCAGCTTTTACATGCAGATGAGGCATTGAGACCACTACGACCTGGGTCATGCAAACCGTATTCCTCCAGGTGACATCAATGCATCATTTAGGCATTGATTATGGATCCAAGTAAAATCTTTTCTTCTTTTATCACGATGTTTTCTATTGGTTGAGTTGTGAGACTTTCTTTACAACAAGCTGTAATCTTTATCAAAGACCATTCTTTAATCTTTCTCAGTAAGCATTTTAAGTTCTCTGAACTTTCAGCAACCATGATTGTGTCATTTGTTTTTTGAATGTGGCTAATAATTCTTTAATCCTGGTGCCACATTCTTCTTCATATCGTTCAGCTTCTTAGATGAGTTGCTCAGCAGACAGATTGAATAACTCTGGTGAATGGATACAAGCCTGACACACAACTTTCTTGATTTGAAACCATGCAGTACTCCTTTACTCTGCCTTAATGGACAGTTTCTGGGTCCATGCACAGGGTCTGGGGTCCCTGTACACTCCTAAATTTATTAAGGAGCTCTCTTTAAGCATGGTATCTCTATCAGCATTTATTATATTGAAGTTCAACTAAATAAGCTGTAAAGTACAGATTAACTCACTTAAAGTAACAATAAATATGTTAACATAAATAGCAATATTTTAGCATATATAAATTAGACTATAGTATAGTATTATAACATAACTATTTATAAAACAAAACAATATTTAATGAGAAGAATGCTTTTTACATTTTTTTGCAAACCTCTTTAACGTCTGGGTTCTGTGTCCTCATTGATTCTATTGGGATATCACACATCCTGAGGTCTTTAGAAAGCTCCACTTGTGAGTGGAAAAAGGCAATAAAGCCTTGTTACTGTTAGAGCAGTTCAGATCACATGGATCAGAATGAAAATGCTTGGGGCCCTTCAGGAGTTACTGGACCACACTTTGAAAACTGCTACTCTAAGCCATTGGTATTCAAATATTTTTACCATGATTCCCATTATTTTATATAGGTGCCCGGGACACCTAGCTCTACATGAATAAATTCATACTCAGCTGCATATTTATTTAAAAAGCTCCATCAAATGATACTTAACTTTTACTCTTTGTCTTACACTTTTTATTTTTTTTCTTCTCTTTTCTTTCAAATTTCTGGTTGTGATTTACTAACTTGGCTTCACTCAACTTTGGTTGAGTGTGAAAATCACAGCCTGTAGGAGTATATAGTTGAGTACATTTTCTGCGTCTCTGATACACTTTCCAGAGTGCTTATGCCAATTTGTTCTCCTAATCAAGTCATTTCTCCATATCCTTGGGAACATTTGGAATTGGCAGATTTCTTGACTTTTTGTTCTAATCTGAAGGATGTTTAGTTCATTTGCATTTCCCAGATTTGTCCAGTTTAAAATTTGATTATTTACATTTTCTTTGTCCTTGGTTTGTAGGAATGCTTTTTTATTGATAATTCAAACACATGATCAGTTCTATTCTTCCTTAAGCCAGGTGTTTTTGTTTTTGTTTTTTTACTATTCACAGTATTTTCTGTTCAGAACCTAAAAAAGATTTTAAAAGCCTTAAAAGCCTTTTTATTGTGAAGTGGTGGAAGGGTTACCAAGCAGATCGTTGGTTTTACACGCAACAAGTCAGACATAGTTTGTCTGGATTGATCCATTGCACTCGGTTCCAGGTATTGCCACTTATTCCCATTTCTCCTTGTGCTTCCTCTTCTCCTTTCTCCTTCTAAGGCCATGGTTTTCAACCTTCCTCATGCCGCGGCCCTTTCATACAGTTCCTCATGTTGTGGTGACCCCCCCAACCATAACATTATTTTCATTACTACTTCATAACTGTAATTTTGCTGCTGCTATGAATTATAATGTAAATATCTGATAGGCAGGATGTATTTTCATGGTTACAAATTGAACATCATTAACGCATAGTGATTAATCACAAATATAATATGTCATCATATATTATGAAATATTTATTTCTAATGACAAATAAACGAAATGTTGTCTTGAAGAATGGTGTAGCATGGGTAACGGTCTTCAAGCCGGGTACTCATAGGTGGGCATCTCTGCATGTGGGTGGACTCACCTGGAGGAGTGGTGTCTTAGTTCCTAAGACCACCGGAAATAATGTGTTTTCCAATGGTCTTAGGCTACCCCAGTGAAAGGATCAGTCGACCCACAAAGGG
>NW_022103909.1:7503690-7511490 GCF_000313985.2 Echinops telfairi | reverse complement strand
GTGTACACTAAGATTGGCTGTGATGATAAAGAGGGAGAGAGCAAGAAGGAGGAAATAAAGAATAAAGAGATAGGTGATCCCTGATTGATTGTATGTGGGGCCAAAGGGGTTTAGACCCTGCCTCACAATGGCAGGTTCGTGTGCCCTTTTAATACAGGGACCCAATGGTGCTGGGCAGAATTGCCCTAGTTGATGAGCTCGCCTTAGAGGTCTGATGGAGGTTTCCTCACCAGTGTAGCGCAGTGTAGATGTTTGTCCCAGCCGCCTTGTGTGGTGTACAGCACTCCCACGGAAGGCAGGCTGGAGTTTCTCCTGCTATTTGGGTTGATTTGCGCTAAACGGAAGGTAGTGATCTGGCAGCCAGTAGTGGCATATGATAGGAGAGAGTGGGAGAGAGGAGGAGAAAGAGGGAAAAAGAAGAAAGAGAAAAAAAAAGAACCCCAGCACAAACCTGAGCTCGTTGGGACTGACTGCGGTGGGAAAGATAGAAGGGCTAGTGAATAAAGAGAGAAGAAATAGAGTAGTAGGTAAGGAGATAACTGAGACTTGATCACCTGGCTGTGAGGCTGGAGGAGTTCTTCCTCTAGGTAGCGGGGTGGTGTACCTGTTTGATGTAGGGTGCCACAGATGCTGTGTGGGATTACTTTCAAAGGCAAGATTGCACCTGTGACCAGGTGTCCGTTGAGCTGTGGAGTTTACTGGTATGCCTGCCTTGTGCTGTATGTAGCACTGCAGCAGGGGCGGGGAGCGGGATGTTCCCACAGTCCAGTCTAGGGCCCCCGACAGGCAGGGCCTCCCCAGCTATGTGTAGAATCACTGAAAGGGAAGCTGGACTTGTTGTCCTATCTAGGCTGCTGGTGTCCTACTAGATCAGAGGATTTTATTTTTTATTCATTCCCCTGGCCAGTTAGACTTAAGTCAAATTAAATAGTCTCCCACAGTCTCTAGTCTGCAGCTCTGTGCTGTTTGAAACTGATGCTTGCTATAGCGGGTCTTTGTTATGCGAAAAGCCGCCAGGCCCTGTAGCTGAGTTCTGGCATTCCTTAGCTAGGTGTCTTTTTATGCTGATTTATGTTAAGGGCCCCCACCTATGTGCTCCTTGGAGCTGAGCAACCAGACTGCGGTTTGAGTTATTAACCAATAATATATATGTCACCCTTTTTAAAAATTGTGCTTGTGATGTGCTCTGATTTGGGGGCTATCAGGCTGGTCTCCAGAGGGGGAGATCCAGCTTATCAGGGGGGTTGTTTCCTTCTCAGCCGACTGGAATTAATTTTGCTCCCTGGATTCTGATGATCCACCTATTTTCTCTCACACCACGATCTACCTGAGGTAAAACTGCTTTTTCTTCTACTTTAAATTATGGCTACCCACCACCGCCACTCCCCAGGCTGTAAGCTCAAGGCACCCAACAGCTCGGAGAGCTCCAGCGTGTGGTTCTCCTCATGTCTGGGATTCTGTCTCCTTTAGGGCATCAGCCTGGAGAAATTGCTGCTCCCAGCAAGGGTGCAGCTGGTGCGTGCAGGCTCGCCAAAGCTAGAGCACTTCAAAGTGTTCTTGGTTTGCCTTGTGAGTGGAAATCACACAAAAAAGGGGTTCAGGAGAGACCCTAGTACTCTAGTTCTAATTTCCGGACTCCACCTCCCCGTTTCCTTCACCTTACCTCCCAATTTTCTGGTCTGGCAGCAGGAGCTCAGGATGGGTGAGTCCTATCGGGTTGCCATTTTTTTCCCCGATCCTCAAGAACCACTGTTTTAAGGTAACCCTCTGAATTTTGAAGTTGGGTAAATGTGACCTCTTTGACCTTAAATGGTTGATTATTTTGCTACAGGGATGGGTGTAGGCCTGAGGGAACTATAGTCTTAGGGTTCCATCTGTCTCTTTCTGATTTGAAGGAACCCTGGGCATTTTTATGATTTTGAGTTTTGTTCCACGTTTCTCTCCACCTCTATGCAGGACTTCTCCTGTGATCCTTTTCAGAGTAGTTGGGAGTTGTTACCAGGTACCATCTAGTTCTTCTGGTCTCAGGATTGTGGTGACCAATGTTTATGTGTAGCACTTAAAATTTTAATATAATCATATTGGTCAGCTCTTATAACAATCCACACATCAATTATATCAAACATATTTGTACATATACACATGTACATTTACTTTCTATTTGAGCCCTTGGTATCGGCTCCTCTTTTTTCCCTCCCTCCCCCTTCCACCCTGGTGACCCCTTGATAAATTGTAAATTATTATTATTTTTTTATCTTGCACCAACTGCTGTCTCCCTTCCCCCACAGTTTATTTTTCACCAACACCATGATTCAAATGCCTTGATTCTTCTTTGGCTTCCTTATTCAATGTTCAACTTCCACACGCATATGAAGGTATACCTTTCTCATCTTGACATGACCTATCTCTCTTCTATATGGATTCATTGGATACAAGTCATTATCCTTCCTTCCTGGATTATTAACTTCTGCATTGTCTCTCTCTTGGAGTGTGTGCTTGATCCTGGAACAGTGAAATTGACACAAACCCTAACTATCAGAGTCTCCCTACTTCTGCCCATGTTCTCTATATTTTTATCACAATAGCTGAACTCTTTGCTAAACCCTTTAAGGTTTTCGGTCTCACCAAGAATAAAAGCTAAATTTCTTACAACCTGTGTGATCCCCATATAGCCTGTTCCCCACATTGTCTTTAACTCCATCAACCTGCTTCTCTCCTGTGACTCATTGGTTTGATGAAGTCACTCTCACCACAGGGCCTTTGCACTTGCTAGCTTTTCTTCCTGAAATGGTCTTCCTGACTAGTTACCTTAGTTTCTCAGATTGCATTCCTTGACCACATTAAATAAAGTTTCAACTTCTTTCTAAAATTTTTCTTTCTCCCTTCCTTGTTCTTTCCTAAACCCTTACTGCCATGTAACATACTAAGTAGTTACTTTTAAAAAATCTTCCACTTTACAACAATTTATTTTTCTGTGAAATCTTGGATTTGTATATATATTTTTCACTGCTTTACTTATTTCTCTAGAACAGTACTTAGCATATGGTAGATGTTCTGTACATATCAGATGAATGGATGAATACATATAAATATACCAACCTTCTACAATAGGATGGGTCTATTTCTGGGCTCTTTATTTTGGTCCATTGTTCTAATTATCTGTCACCGCACCAATATAACATTGTCATTTTTTTTTAAACATTGTCTTAATAATTGTCGTTTCGATATCAGAAGTCTGCATATCTGGTCAGGCAAATCCCTATATCCTCCTCTCTAGAACCCTGGCACACAGCGTGCTTCAAAGCCCCTTTTCCATTATTGGTCTTTTGCTGCTCCGTATGCAATTTAAAGAAAAATTATCAGGAACCACGAGAAATGCTATTAGGTTTTGACTTGGAATTTATAAATTAAATTGAGGAGAATTTTTATCCTCACAATATCAGTCTAATTTATTTATTTAAAATCTCTAAACATATAACCAGTGTTTAGTTAGAGACACCGCTTGTGAACCCAGTCATCTCAGGCCAGTCCCATTTCTTGCTGTTGACTTCTGTGGAACTGATCATGCACGAGGCAGGGCTCTGCTTGCTGTCATAGTCACATTCAAGGTGCTGGCTGATTGTCTTCCTTCATTGGATGCTGTCTCCAGCTCACTCAGGGGCCTGTGGTCATCTTGCAGCAAAGGGCAGCCAGTCCAGTCTTCTCTGAGTGAGGTCAGGGCTTTCACTGTGGAAAAGGCGTTGATTTCTTGGAGCAGCAGCTCTCAACCTGTGGGCCGTGACCCTTTTGTGAGTCGAACAACCCTTTCACAGGGGTCGCTAAGACCATCGGAAAACACATATTTCTGATGACCTTAGGAACTGTGACACCGCTCCTCTATCCATCTCCAGGTGGGTCTGCTCGCATGCAGATACACCCTCATGCGAGTACCCGGCGTGAAGACTGTGACCCATGCTACACCATGCTTCAAGATAACATTTCATTTATTTGTCATTAGAAATAAATCTTTCACAATACATAATGACATATTGTTTTTTGTGATTCATCCCTATGCTTGAATGATGTTCAATTTATAACAATGAAAATACTTCCTGCATATCAGATATTTACATTACGATTCCTAACAGTAGCAAAATTACAGTTATGAAGTAGAAATGAGGAACTGTATGAAAGGGTCATGGCATGAGGAAGGTTGAGAACCACTGTCTTGCAGAGAGGGGGTTGGCAGCACAACGACGGAGCTTTCTAGTCACATAAAGAGTTACAGTCTCAGAAAACCACAGGGGCAGTTCTACCCTGTCCTATAGGGTCTACATGAGTTGACATTGACTCGATAGCAGTGAGTTTTCAACTAATCAAAAAAGTCGGTGGTTTGAACCCACCAGCTGCTCGACTGGAGAAAGATGAAGCACTTTGCTTCTGCAAAGATTTAAAATCTCAGAAAAAGCCTTTAGGATAATTCTACTTTGTGCTATAGGGTCACTGTGAGTCAGAGTCTACTTGACACCACTAGGTTCTGGTGAAGGCTGGGGTTGGATGCACTTTTAGATGAATGGCCTTGGGTACACAAGTGAAAGTTAAGTTGATGTCATATACTACCCAGGCACCTTTTACTTCATCGTGCTAGCATATTCCTAGTGACCCTTTGGAGCTATTGGGCCAGTACTTGGATGCTTTAGCAACTCCTTGAGGGATTGAAAATTCCTGTTGTGGTGCTGCTTTTCCCTGTCTCATGCCAGTGGCAGACATTGCTAGTGAAACACTACCTTCTTTTCCATTGAACCTAAGATCAGGTCTCAGAATCCTTTTAAGACGATGCTCCAGTAAATTCATTGATCAATTGGCCTTAGCATAGAGATGGACTCTATATCACATCTGCTTTTCTATTTTGATTTAGTGTGTTCAGAAGCCCTGAAGACTGGAGTGAGGCCAAAATCAGGGGCTTGCTTTTGGCTCGGAACACCAGGAAGCCCCAAAGAGAATATTGGCTTCTGTGCCTAAAGGCAGGAAGTCTTGAGTAGAAGATTGAGTTAATTACCAACTGTACTTGTAATACGAAAGGCTTGATTTGGATGATGGGCTAGGTAACTAAGTGTGTGAGTGCCCAGTGAGTGCCTAGAGCATTGAGCTTCCTAGCAAAAGAAGTACAGTATATCAAGAGAGAGGCAGATGACCCACCAGCTGGGGTTGGTTTGGGCTGCAAAGGATACTCTAACTTCCCCCCAGGAATGTTAAGGGATACTCCAACCCTGTAGCTTGGGGTGTAGGATGATTGTCATGGTTTGTTTGTGGAACAACCTCAAGATTTTCTGGTTCCTAGCTGTTTGCTAGCAACCAGAGTTTTGTAAAGCCTGGAACATACAGTGGGAGTATATTTACAAAAATGTATTGGTAGGTGCTGGTTATTGTCCAATTGTACAGCTGGATCCCTGAGATAGGAAGGTTTATTGTTTAGTTTTCAAGCAAACACAATTTTAATGAAAGCAATCATTCAGGGATTTTTTTCTTTACCCTATTTGCTTTTATATCTTGATTCCTTTTATGAAAGGAAATGAGAAAAATAATTTTGGGATCTAAGATAAATCAAATTTTATCTGTTGGATAGTCTTAAACTGGACTATCTGAGCATTTATATTTCACCATTTATTGGTGGAATTTACAATAAAATAAATTGCCTGGAAATAATGGGCTCTTATAAAACAAAATTTTAAAGCCTTACACTCTAGCTAGTTCTTCCACAGTGGGAGGCCACTAGGCTTAGTGAAAAAATTGAGAGATGTAGGTTCTAATCATAGCCCTGTCACCAAAACACTCAGAGATATTACAATTAGTACCATCAATAGCAACTTTTATTGAGGGCTTACGTCATGCTTGGCAAATTAGAGGGCAGGGAGAAGAGGAAGGCCTTTGATAGATGGATTGGCAGAGTGGCTGCAACAATGGGTTCAACCATAAGAACCATTGTGAGGCTGGTGAAGGACTGGGCTGTGTTCTCTTCTGTTGTGCGCAGGGCTGCTGAGTCAGAACTGACTCGAAGGCAACTAACAAGCACAGCACGTGCTAGTTTTTGCTTTGAAGGCTCTACATGCACGAATGAATGCTTTTAACCTGTATTGCACCCCGTCAGTGGGAGAGTCCTGGTGGAGCACATGTCAGAGTCCTCAGCTGATAACCCAAAGCTCAGTGGTTTGAACCCGTCAGCCGCTCTGTGGGAGAAACGACCCGGATATCTGCTCCCATTAAGATTCCAAAACAACAACAACAACAACAGCAGCAACAACAAAACCCTTAAGAACACCCCCCCCACACACACACACAATTTCCCTACCATAGAGTCAATGCTGACTCATAGCGACCCTCGAGGACAGTAGAACTGCCCCTGTGGGTTTCTGAGACTGTGACTCTTTACAGGGGTAGAAAGCCTTGTTTTCCTCCCTCTGAGCACCTGGTGGTTTCCATCAAGGTTAGCAGCCCAGCGCATCATCACGTGACACCATTCTGGCTCCTCCGTGTAGATGACAACATAGGCTCTCCCATGGGCAACTTCTACCCCATCATATATTGTATAGGGTCCCTGGGAGTTGGCATTGACTCCGTGGCCCTACCAGAGGGTCGGACTAGATGAGCCCTAATAGCTGTTCCATCCTTATCCTTTAATGAGCCCCAAGACATGTGTCTGCTGTCAGGTCTTTGTTCCACTTCTGGGGGAGTCAGGAAGCGAAGGAACATGATTCTCACTAAAAGGGGTTGTAGGCAAGCTCCTGGAAGCCTGAGTTGGAACTCGGCACCATTTTTTTATTCCAAACTAATAGATAATCTGTTATAATAGTATAATCAGATGTGTTGAGTAGGTTTTTCTGGTCGCCCAAACATCTGATAACCAAAAATGGCGCTGTTTTCTTGGATCACAGTCTGAGTAAATCGGGCAGGGGAAGAACGTGGCTTGTACTGTTTCCCTTGCTGGTTAATAATTTGGAGGCTTGTGTTTGGCAATGTAGCCTATTGATTTAACCAGCCACACCCTCTAAAAGGAGCCTGGTGCTTATCCTGTATCCCCATCACGGTCACTTTACCACTTCATATTTATAAAGTGACTTAAAGTTTTAAATCCATCTCCTCGTCCACGTTCTCAATCGATTCACCAAACTTAAACCCATTGCCATCTATTCCATTCTGACTCACAGCAATCCCATAAATCAGAACGGAACTCTAATCTCCATGGAAGCCGATGGTCAGTTCTGTCTCCTGGGGACTGGTTGGTGGATTTAAAGTGCTGAATTTTCAGTTAGCAGTCAAGCATTTAACAGTTGTACCACCAGCATGCCTTGTCAGTGAGGTGCTTACTTACTGGGCCACCAGGGCCTTCTTCAAGAGGACTAGACCTTCTTAATGCGCAGGCAAGGGAGAGCTCCTCTCCCTCCTTATCTTCCGAAAAAGGTCTCTCACCAAATGCTTAGAAGGAGCTTGTAGCATTCCTAGGAAACTGAGCTGGATGTTTATTGACCTCCATTACTTTTCTGAGCTCATCTTTCTTATTGTTTATACTTGAACTTGTTTTCTGCTATTGGGAAAGAATTCTCCTCCGCTCATTTCCTATTAGGACTTTTCATGATGCGATCCCCCTGTTTTCCATTAGAAAAAGAACTGCATGCAAATAAGAAGATACAATTAATTAATGCTTAAATAGAATGTTCTGAGTTTAGATATTTTAGTAGGGAAAGACTTCCTAAACTTTTTTTTTTTTTACTTCCTAATCTTTTAAATGTGGAGCCTAACAAAAAACTCAAAGATTCCGCTTCC
>NW_022103909.1:7476950-7502794 GCF_000313985.2 Echinops telfairi | reverse complement strand
GTGTGTGTGTGTGTGTGTGTGTGTGTGTGTGTGTGTGTATGTGTGTGTGTCTCAGAGGCAGTGATATTGGAATTTGGTCTCAAATACACATAGAAACATTTGTCTAGCCACGATAGAGAGAGATGGTCACTATAGGCAGAAGGGTAGCCTGGGCAAAGGGCACAGACTCAAAGAAGAGCTTGGGTGGGGCATTGAGGAGTAGTGAGAAGCTCCAGGTGGCAGGGTATGCATGGGAGAGGCTGGCACAAATCCAAGTGGAAGCAGTGTGGAGTTTGGACTTCATTCTGTAAGCAATGGGAAGGCTCTGTGTTAACCAAGGACTGGACCAGATTTGCATTTTTTTTGGACAGGCTTCTTTGGCTGGATTGGTGGCGGGGAGCATACAGAGACTGAGGACAAGGAGAGCATGAGGCTTTGGCACATGGTACTGTTCCAGGGTTCCCTGGGAAGGGATATTTATGGCATCAAAGCTTTGTCTAGTTAGCCTACCAGTACCTACAACCTCCCAGCAGGTGTTACTCTCTGCATTTTGGGTGTTGGTTTTTCAAGCCTAAACTTAAAGCCTCACAAAGCCAGAAAGAATGATTTCCATCTTGACTGAGTTATATATGGGTACGCCAGGGTGTCATTATTTGTATATTCACACTAAACCTTGTCAGGTTGTTATTTACCCATCTGAAGGGTCCAGCAACACAAAGCTTAATGATTAAGTGAAATGTTGTTAAGTCAGAAGGAAACAGACTCCCAAGAGGAAGCTGAAATGCCTGGGACCTTTGAAAGGTAATTTCAAATGTGTCAAAAGAAATGCTTCAGCTTTTGCCCCAAGCTGGGTCTTGACATAAAACATGCTTTTCAAATGAATCTTCGTAAATTGATACCTTGTGAACAATATCTCGAGATCCGCTGTCCTGAGGAGGAAACAAACCCTACTGCACCCAGATGTTCCTCCCCTCACCTCCTGCTCCCACTTGGGCTATTTCTACACTTCAGCATGCTTCTACGCTACCGGCACAAAGACCAGGACTCCTGGGGTAGTGACACATTGTCAAGGGTAAGAGGCAGATGATGGGAAAACACACTGTTAAAGGGAGCCAACTTTATAAAGATGAGGAGAGGGAGGCACGTCTGATTCTTATCCTGGTATTTTGGTTGTGAGATAAAGTCACAACAGTTGCTAGGCCTTCGTCAAATTATTAATGGACTGGAAATTTCTAGTAAGAGTAAAGTAGGGTGACATAGGGCGATAAGAATGAAAATGAGGATCTGGGGGTCAGCAGGATCCTATCTCTTCACAAGGCCTCTCTGTGCTTTCCTCTCAGCTCACTCGCTCTTCCTTTCTGGCAAGGATCATGCCCTGCCTTGCACCACATGAAAGCATTCTGGTTCTGTAGTGAGTTACACATTGGGCTGTTAACTGCATGGTTGGCAGTTCAAACCTACCAGCCACTCTTTTGGAGAAAGAAGAGGCTGTCTGCTCTGTGGAGATTTAGCATGTTGGAAACCACTTGGAGCAGCTCTATTCTGCTTTATAGGGTGGTTATGAATCAGAATAGACTCTGTGGCAGTGGGTGGGGTGCATCATGTTTAAGGAGTCCTGGTACAGCAGTGGGTTAGGTGTTGGACTGCTAACTGAAAGGTGGGTAGTTTGAATCCACTAGCTGCTCAGCAGGAGGGAGGTGTGACAGTCTGTTTCTGTAATGATTACAGCTTTGTAAACCCTCCAGGACAAGTGTAGTCAGGCCTTATGATTGCTGTGACTCAGAATTGTCTTGATGACAATGGGTTTGGGGCAGCATATTTGTATATTTGGCATAGCCTGATGATTCCACAGAATCTACCTATTATTTATCTCCTTCCTGAGTCTTTGAGTGGTACAAAGGGTTCATGGGCCCAGCTAGTAACAGAAAGGTTGGTGGCTTGACCCCACTTAGGGGTGCCTCACAGTCAAGGCCTGGCCATCTCATTCCATGGAAAAGGAGCTTTAGCCAGCGAAAACCCTATGGAGCACATTTCTACTCCAAAACACATCAGGTCACTGTGACAAGTCTTGACCAGACTAGATTTCAATTGGAGAGTGGTAAGCCCTGAGGACAGATTCGTGTGTTACGTCGGTTTTCTCCTAGCCCAAGGCCTTGTACGTAGTAGGTTCAATAGACAGGTGCTGTTGAGGGCCCTGGCTTGCGACAGGTTTGAGTTCCTGCTCTGCCTCCACAGTGGGTCCTGAGGCAAGGAGTTTGACTTCCCTAACTTCCCTACCTAGCTCTCAGATTCCTTGGGGGATTCTGTTCCATGTGGGCCTTGGGTGGCATGAACAGTAAAATACTTGATGGTTAGAGTCGGGTTTGAACCACCTAGCGACACTTCTGGGGGTCTGCTTCTGAAAGGTCACAGCCTTACAAGTCTTGTGGAGAGCCGTCCTACTTGGTAAGAGGTGGACTCATCAAGAGTGCCGCTCAACGTAACAGCAACTGGTATTGTGCTGTCTGTCTCATAGGCTCTTCTACTGAATGAGGCAGAGTCTAAATCCTTTCAGCCAGTACCTAGCACAAGGTATGAGCTGAGTAATTGCCTACTATTATTATAATTATACATAGCCTCAGATCACAATAATCTGTGAAAACAATCCTATTCTATTGTACCACACCTATAAGTAAGTTACCTCATTGTTACAAGGTGGGGCCAAAATACTCTACCTTGCAGAACTAGCAACACACTAACTAATTAATATGCATTTTCAAGAGAATAAAACATCATGGGATGTCACCCGAAGAAGTGATGGAGAAGCTAACACACAGAATTTTCTCGGTATCCAGGATCGTTAGAAACAAAGGCATTCTCAGTTTGGATCTTAGGTTCTCTGAGCAACTTCAGAGACAATCTTACTTTTCTTTGATCAGCTTCAACCCTTCCCCCAAAAGGTAAAAACCAAGAGCAGTTAAGAACCGGTATGGCTCCTCCTGGGCTATTTCCATGTTTGGGACTTACATGTAGTTTTTCATTGGGATTTCACACAACCTTGTGGTGTAGGCTGGTAGGTAGGCATATTTCCCCATTTTTTTCAGGAATGATAGTTCATAGATGGAAAAGCTGGGATTCAAACCCAGGTTGTCTCACTTCAAAAGCTAGTTCATACCACGTACTCCACACTGCTTTCTCTAATACCTGGATATGGTATGTTCCTCATCAACTGGGTACTATTGTGAAAACTACGGGCTTTCCCAGAGCTTAGCTTTCTTCTTTGCAAAATGGAGATACTATCTTATGTAGTTGCTGTGAGAACCCTTTCAGATGCTATTTCTATGTTAGTGTTCAGATCTTCCAAAGAAGCCAGGGTGGTACCGAGGTTAAGCACTCAGCTACGCACTGGAAGGTTGACTGTTGGAATTTGCCAGCGCTCCCTAAAGAGACGGGTAGGGATGCCTGCTTTCTAAAGGACTAAGCCTTGGAAACCTTTGGGACAGTTCTACCCTGTTCTACAGGGTTGCTATGAGTTGGAATCAACTAAGTGGCAATGATTCTTTTGTTTTTTGTTTTCTCTCTCTCGTTTGGTCCATATCTACCAATGGACAGCCATTGTAGGAGGAAGCTGGAGTGGAAGTTTTGAAGGAAGTCAAACCCTGCTCAAACGTCCCCTTGGCACCCATGACCACAGACTTCTAGGGTGCTGTGGGCTGAGAGAGAGCAAATTTCCATCGAGCACCTAGCACAGTGCTTGGCACAGAATGGGTGCTCAATGAATGTTTATTGAGTGAATCAATTCAACAGCTGTGTTAGTCACTTGTGATACAGCAAGGCTTATAGGACCCTCTTTAAGATGGTCAGCTCTAAACAGGAGAGCAATACACAGAAAATAAACTAGCACAATATGTGACTAAGGGGTCAGGAGGATTTCTTGGCCAAGAGGTCTTGGAGGATATGTGGGAGACAGTCATGTGGAGAGGAAGAAATGTTCTGGGAATAGCCTGTGCCAGAACACGCAGTCATTTAAAGATGTGAAAAATCCGTCAGGGAGGAAAGAGTGTAAGAAGAATGGCGAGGGGGTGGCCAAATGTGATTCCAGGCCTTGCATGCAGCACAAAGGAATTATGATTGTATCTAGCAGATGAAGTGTGGGGCTGCTGGAATTAGGAGAGGTGCCAGGAGTAGATTTATAATTTAGAAAATTCACACTGTTGAGAAATGTGGAGAGTGGTTAGACTAGGAAGAAACTGTATGTACAAATGGAATGAACAGGTATAACAGTTCAGGTAGGAAAAGTTAAGGACCTGACTTAATAGGGCAGATCTGGGGAGGAGAAACTAGGCTTTAGGTCTCCTTAGGGAGTAGAATCAATCGGACTCAGTTGCTTGGCTATAGAGAGAAAAAGAGGATTGATGTCCAAGGTGCCTGTCCAGTTTGAGCAACTAGATGGTGGTTCCATTATGAATGTTCCAGAAACCAAAACCAATCCCACTGCCATTGCGTTGATTCCAATTTATAGCGATCCTGTATTAGTTGCCTATTACGTACGTGGCACACTGCTAAGTGCGTTACGACTTTACGTGCATTACGTCCTTGCATCCTCCTATCAGTGTGCAATGACTTTTATCTCCATTTCATAGATATGGAAAGTGTCTCCTCAGGGTGATTTTGAAGCTTGTGCAGTAGCTCATACTGACTAAGCAGTCTTTGAGCCCAGCCTGTGTCTGACTTCCTGAGCCCTGGTGGTGTATAGTGGGTACGTATTGGGCTGCGATCCACATGGTTGGCAGTTCTAAACTACTAGCAGCTCCCCAGGAGAAAGATGAGGCTTTCTACTCCTGTAAACAGATACAATCCCAGAAACCCCAGAGGTTTCTTCACAGCCAAAGGGGTGGTTGTGAATCAGCATCGACTTGATGGCTGTGAGTTTGGGTTTTGGTTTGGTGTCTGACTCCCCAGTCCACGTTATTGATCACCATGACACACACAAGGAGGGAAGGTTTGAATATCCCCCGAAAGGGGTTTGCAGATGGAGTGGAGGAGACGGTGATCATATGTTGCAAGTGTGTTCCATATAAATCCAATCCAGTAAGTGTTATGCCAGGCTTAGCTTGACTAGAAGTAGTCTGATGTTGGGCGTTGGTGATGTTGGGGGAAAAGGGGAGCCTGGGAGGTCCAGGTAAGCATCCTGCTGAGGTCTGGTCCTCTTCTTTGTAGCTGGTGATAAGGAGATCAAGGAGCAGGACGCGGCTCATCACTGGGCCTCAGTTAGTGGGAATGCTAACAGAGACAGCGACTCAATGCCTGGAGCTACAGGCTAGGAAGCCTGGGACTTGGGGAGGTAGACTGATTGCTTCCAGTTGTGGTTAAGGACATTATCCACACAAGACTTCCTGCAATGTGGAATTCACAATATATTCTGACAATGACTACGATGTAAAAAATGGTGGAACTGATGCACATAAAATGCAGGTGATGAGGTCCTGGTTAGTTCTCTGGGCAGTTGGCACCTGAGTCAACTACACAATGGCTTGTTGTTGTTGTTGTTAGCTACTATCAGGTTGACTCCAACTCAGGGCTACCCCCAGTGAACGGGGAACTGCTCCACGGAGTTTTCCAGGTTGATCTTTTGGAAGCGGATGGGCAGGCCTGTGACGTCACCGAGTGGGTTCAGTCTGTGAACCTTTCAAAGTAATAGAAAACTTCTGAAGTAGTTGATGGCTTTAGTTTGTGCCACCCAGGGACCTAAGAGTGGGTGGGAACCCTACATTAATGAAAGCTGGCTCTCCCTCTGAAATGCGGCTTTTCACCTTTTCTACAACCA
This sequence comes from Echinops telfairi, assembly GCF_000313985.2. Taxonomy (NCBI): domain Eukaryota; kingdom Metazoa; phylum Chordata; class Mammalia; order Afrosoricida; family Tenrecidae; genus Echinops; species Echinops telfairi. The sequence goes on along the minus strand of NW_022103909.1, from coordinate 7,497,009 downwards.
GAATGTTGCTCTTTGCAAGAGCCCTCAGGGCACACTGGTCATGTGCTCAACTACTAACCTGAGGATGGGTGGTTAAGCCCCCCAGCCTCTCTGTGGGTGAAGAATATGCTCCCTGTGTCTGGAAAGAGTGACAGCCGTGCAAGCACTCTGGGGACTGGTTTGGCTCTGTTCGGTGAGCCCTCTGAGTGGGGACCTGGCACTGTGGCAAGAGTTTGTGTGTTCTCAAAAAGGGCCCCTGGAAAGCCTCATTCGTCATTGGTGCCTGAAGAAGAATATTGATTCTTGGGTCCGGTCTTGCAAACGTGTTTTGAGGGCAGGGAAGGGAGAGGAAGGCAGCTTGACTTGGCAATGCAGGAAAATTACAAAGTACCTAATTAGGCTTCACCATCCTGCCATTTTTATGCAAGTCAGTGCAGGCTGCTCAGTGAGTTGTGGACAAATGGAAGTTTAATTCATGAATTTGTTCATCGTTCTTTGCCATAACTTAGTCTAGTCAGAAAAGAGTAAAACCTATGTCGGGTGGTGACCCCCCATTGTCTCTGCTCTTTACGTTCAGTATAGCTACCCCTTTGGGAAAGTATGGGTAACGTCTAGATCTACCATTGAGATGTCAACATCATTCAAGGGATATTACTGTTCAATTGGCATATTATTACTTTTGCTCCCTTACCTTTTGGCGCGCGCGCGCGCGCGCGTGTGTGTGTGTGTGTGTGTGTGTGTAGGGGGTGTGTGGGGCTGTTGGCTAGAATGGGGAATGGAAGAGTGTCAAGAATTAATGGGAATTGCCTAACATGATGAATCAGTTGATGGTTTAATAACCCCGATCTACCTCGAAGTAAAAATAACTTTGGAGCAGAAAAGCGTATTATTATGCATATTATACTTACCCTGTCTGGGGCATGAAATTACAAGAATGTGGGCTATGTCCATTTGGTTACTGGTTCCCCCCAGAGACCACCCCCCCAGGAGAAGTCTTTTTCTCTTCCCTTGGGAAAGTGCCATGGGTTTCTGCTTTGAGAATGATGGGAGGCATCTCCCTCCTTCTTGGAGTCCCTGGGTGGTTTAAAGGCTTAACGTGTCTGTTATTGGAAAGGTCGGAGGAGTCTACCTAGAGGTACCTTGAAAGCACGGCCTGGTAATCCACTTCTGAAAAATCACCCACTACATGGAGTCCCCTTGAGCTGGAACCCACTCGATGGCACTTGGCCCCCCTGGGTCCTTGTTGCTTTACTCATCTCCCCCGTCACCCGCATATCCACTCACAAGCCATCAGATCTGAATCGTTTGCTTGCTATCTTGGGAACTAGGACATAGGGAGTGAACCAATCAGATTATCACAAGGCCAAATTTGTCCGTTTCCCTCTCCTCTCGTCCCTTTCCATCGGGGAGAGTATTTATTTTAAAACCTAGCAAATGGGACCCAAATTAGACATCCAACAATAATAATTATTTTAAAAATTCATGAAAAAAATTTAGTGTTTCTGTTCAGAGTTGACAGAGAATTAAAATATAGCTCCCGGTCTTCTAAGCTCCTTTTTTCTTTATATTAAACCCGAACCAAACAAACCAACCAAACTCAAATTCAAACTCACTGCCATCGAGTCGATTCCAGCTCATAGCGATGCTGTAGAATAGTGTAGAGCTGCCCCCGTGAGTGTCTAAGACTGAAACTCTTTTAGGAGTAGAAAACCTTGCGGCCCGCCCCCCATTCCTTTATTCCAGGTAGTAGTAATTAAGAATAAAAAGCAGCAACAATAACACCAGTTATATTAAAGGTTAGGTAAGCTTTCACCGCCCTAGTTGATATTTTTATCGTCAGTTAGGTTTCCATGCCTTCAAAGGCTTGTGGAAATGGCTGGCAGTTTTCAATCATGGAATCAGAGCTCGCTGTTGGAAGGCTTGCTTCTCCAGAGTAATGTAAGTTATGCTGTTAGTAACTCGATCAGCTCAGTCATTTCCATAATTAGAATGAGAAGGTCTTTCTGAAGCATGTGTTTGTTCCTTGGGCTGACGTCACGCAAAAGGGAATGCACAGGGTCTTTATGTTGCATGGTCCCAGAACAACAGCTGGTTACAAAAAAAGTATTTATTTATTTATTTGCCACCATTCCGGCTAGACATTTTACAGTTTGATCCTCGGTTTGGCTTGTATGCTGATGACTAATGAAATACAAGTCAAAGCATTTTACTTCAAAGACATCATTTCTCTGTTGAATGGGTGTGTTGTGCACACACACTCACATGAGACTTATTCCCAATGTTTCTGGGTTCCTCAAGGGCACAGAAATTAATGTCTTGAGTGTTCTCTATTGGTATGTGGTTGTGTGTGTCCATGAAGATTACAGCCGTGGCAGCCTGATGGGGAACAGTTCTACTTTGTCAGAATGGGCTAAGAGGCAATGGGTGGGTGTGGGTCGACCTTTAGGCATACGATCACCTTGCAATGACGAGCTAAATGGAATTTCTTCTTATGGACTCTCTGAGGTTGGAGGTACCGTAACTCTTCGTTTGCAGACAGGAGCATACACAATGGTCGCATGGATCGGAGACTCTTGGGAGCCTGGGCCTGGACCTTCATCACTGCAGACCAGGGGCTCTCTCTTGGCGTTTAAACAGTGCTCTGTCTCTGTTTCTCAGAGATGCTGTGAGAGCTTCTACCATATGCCAGCGTCTTCTGCAGGTCTCCCTGCCCTGGTCTCTCTTTCTTCTCCATTGCCCCACACAGAGCATGTCAAGAAGGTTTCTCACCCTCTTTTTCATGCCGCCCTTTATTTCCTCACTTGTATCATCCAGACTTCCTGGCTCCCCCTTCCTGCAGCTGTTTCTGTCCTGCAGCAGCCTCGTTGCCGTGAGCCTCATAGAGGACGTGCCTTTGAAACAGCTAAGTGAACGATGCTGCTACTTCTCTGGCAGATTATTTTTTCTCTTGACCATTGTGAGCTTCTCTTATTTCCCCAAACTCTCACGAAGACTCCCTTTACTCAGGCAACCTTCCCGATTGATTTTGCTGGCTCTAAAACACCTTCTTAGCCCATCATCATTTAAACATTTGAGAAGTAGTCCTCTCTATCCTATGTTTGGCTTGTCTAACAACCCCAAGATGATTTTTAAAAGATTCCTCTATGATCTTCTTAAACTGCTCTGGAGATATTTCCCTCCTATTCTTTCTCCCCTGCATACAAACTTTAACATGGTGGTGTTATATGCAACTTGTACAATTATATTTTCAACGAACATTAATATGTGATTGTTTCCTTATTCGATGTCCCTATTTGATCTTCATTTCTCATGATGATGATACAATTATTCAGTGGTTGAAACAAAGTCCTCATACAGGCTATAACATAGATGAGTCTTGAGAAATTATGCTGAGAGAAGTAAGTCAATCCCCAGAGGACAATTTTTGCATGTCTCCACTTATATGAAATATTTAGAACAGATAAATACATGGAAACCAAAGTCTATTGATGGTGACCAGAGTCAGGAAGGGAGGAGGAGGGGGGTGATTGCTGTCATAACTGTGAGTATCTGTTTATAGTGACGGGAAACAGCAACAGACTGGTGTTGGTTGCCCAGCGCGATTAATAGAACTGGTGTCACTGAATTATGCATATAAAATATGGACTGGAAAATGTGTTATATCTATTTTGCAACAACAAAAAATGATAGCGTAGTGCTCCCATTTATGTAAGCAGTGTGTGGTGGTAGAGCCTCGCATGTAGGCTTTGTTCTTAACCCACCTGTTTCCTCAGGCCAGGCATATAAACTTTCCTGAACTTTAGTTTCTCCACTTGTGAAATGCGGATAAGGTGTATGTGATGGCTCAGTTAAAAAGTATTGTTCCAAAACCACAGAAATCTTTATCAAACAACAATTCAAAATGTGGAGCTATTGTTTCTCGACATACCTGGCAGGGAGGCCTGGATCCCTGGGAAGGTGGTGTTTCAGCTCTGAGTTGGACAGCTAGCCACGAGATCAGCAGTTTGAAAGCACGAGCAGCTTTGTGGGAGACATGAGGTTTTCTATTCCCATAGACATTTACAATCTCAGTAAGCCCTGGGGGGCCATTCTAACCTGTCCTACAGGGTCACTATGAGTCAGCATTGACTCAGTGGCAGGAAGTAACCTTTCCTTGAAAGGAGCCGTGGTGGTGGTGTTGGCTGAGCACTGCAGTGTTAGCCAGAAAGCCAGTGGTTCAAACTCATCAGCTGCTCCATGGGAGAACGTTGAGGCTCTCTGCTCCCGCAAAGATTTACAGCCTCACCAACCCAGGATAGGGTTACCAGGAGCTAGAATTGATTCAATAGCATTGGATAGCCGAATCGATCCCTGAAGAATCCTACGCTCTTCAATGTGTGCATCAAAATGGCAATGTTGTTCTCCTTGACGGACTCCAGTCATGCTCCTTTGAAATATGCTCTCATTATTTTGAAGGCCACACAAAGTATGAAGGGGCAAAGGCAAGGATAAAGATTCAGGAAGGTAAGTGTTCCCAATAAAATTATGTAGGGCCATTTATAGGTTTAGTACTGGGGTGGCAGAGGGACATTGGGCCTCCACTCAAGTACTCCCTCAACACAAGAATACTTTCTTCTATTAAATTGGCATTCTATGATGCTCACCTTCCCAACACAACCGCTGAAGACAAAGCGGGTGAATAAGCAAATGTGGTGAAGAAAGCTGATGGTGCCCGGCTATCAAAAGATATAGCATCTGGGGTCTTAAAAGCTTGAAGGTAAACAAGCGGCCATCTAGCGCAGAAGCAACAAAGCCCACATGGAAGAAGCACACCAGCCTATGCAACCACGAGGTGTCGGAATGGATCAGGTATAAGGCATCATCAGAACAAAAAATCTTACCATAGTGAATGATGGGGGGAGTGCGGAGTGGAGATCCAAAGCCCATTAGTAGGCCACTGGAGATCCCCTTGCAGAGGGGTCTCAGGGAGGATATGAGCCAGTCAGGGTGCGATGTAACAATGATGAGAAATACAACTTTCCTCTAGTTCCTAAATGTTTCCTCCCCGCTCCCACTACCATGACTCGAATTCGATCTTGCAAGTCTGGCTAGACCAGAGGAGGTACACTGGTACAGATAGGAACTGAAAATACAAGGAATCCAGGACGGATGATCCCTATAGGACCAGTGGTGTGAGTGGCAAAACAGGGAGGGTAAAGGGAGAATGGGTAGGAAAGAAGGAACTGATTACATGGAACTGTGTGTGACCTTCTCCCTGGGGGACAGACAACCAAAAAGTGGGTGAAGGGAGACGTCGGACAGGGCAAGATATGACAAAATACCCATTTATAAACTATCAAGGGCTGATGAGGGAGGGGGGAGTGGGGAGAGGGGGGGAAATGAGGACCTAATGTCGGGGGTTTAAGTGGAGAGAAAATGTTTTGAGAAACGATGTACAAATGCGCTTTACACAATTGATGTGTGTATGGATTGGGATAACAGTTGTATGAGCCCCTAATAAAATGTTAAAAAATTAAAAAAAAATTATGTAGGGCAGCCCTATTCTCCGAGAATGAGCAGGTGCATTGTTGTGATGGAAAAACATTCCTCAGCACAATTTCCTGGCAATTTTCTCACCAATGCAATTTCCAATTTTCTTAAGGTTTTTTCTTAATATGCCTCCATGACCACCCTTTGTCCTTCATGAAACTCCCCTTTGGAGTTCCCATAACCTTCTGAACTGCCCAAGAGACCCCCTTGGAAGCCACTGCTTTGATGGGACCTTGCTGTCTGGGTCATATTTGGAAAATTGAGACTTGTCCTCATTTATGATGTGTTCCTTAACATTGTCCTCGTTAGCTTTGATCTTGCTCAAATGACTGATGGGAAGGTCGGTTCTGTAAGCTGGCCGGATGTTGTGCCACAGTGTGGCACTGGTTGAGCCCAAAGCTTGCTGAGGTCAACATATTTATTAATAATGCAAAATGCTGAACCATGCAACGTTCCAACTTCAGTAGTGGTCACATCAACAGTGATTCTAGTTTTACTAGAAACTAGTTTCTGCACTTCAGGGTGATGGTCTTCCTTCTCAGGGCTCATCATTTTGAGCTCCTTAAATGCTTGCTCCATCTGGAAACTGTTGCTTTCTGTAGGGCAGAATTCTCAGAGACATATTGAAAAGCTTCAGTGATTTGAGAAGATGTCCACTTATTGTTGTTAGGTGCTGGTGAAGCGGTTCTAATTCATTTTGACCCTTTGCACAACAGAACACAAAATCCAGCTAGCTTCAAGAGCTGATCTTTCCAAACAATGCCGGACCCCCACCACTCGTAATTGTTCCTCTGCCTGAGCCCATTGTTGCAGCCACTGTTTCCATCCAGCTCCTCCATGGACTTCCTATTTTCCGCTGCCCCTCCATTTTGCCAAGCATGAGGTCTTTCTCCAGGGACTGGTCACTCATAACAACAGGTCTAAAGTATGTGAAGAAACATCTCATCCTTGCTTGTAAGGCGCATTCTGGCTTCTTTCTAGACAGATCTGTTTGCTCTTTACAGTCCATGGTACATTTTGGCGCATTCTGGCTTCTTTCTAGACAGATCTGTTTGCTCTTTACAGTCCATGGTACATTTTTTTTTAAATAAGCAATTTTATTGGGGGTTCTTACAGCTCTTATCACAATCCATACATCAATTGTATCAAGCACATATGTTGCCATGATCATTTTCAAAACATTTTCTTTCTACTTGAGCCCTTGGTATCAGTTCCTCTTTTTTCCCCACCTTACTCCACCCTCCTACCCTTGTGACCCCTTGATAAATTATAAATATATTTATTTATAAATTATAAATTTTTATTATTTTCATATCTTACACCATACTCTGTCTCCCTTCTCCCAAGTTTCTGTTATTTGTCCCCCTCTGGGAAGTGGTGTTATACATCTGTCATTGTGATTGGTTTCCCCGTTTTCCCCTTTCTCCACCCACCTTCCCTCGCCCTCATGGTATTGCTACCCCTATTATTGTAGCCTGAGAAGTTATCTGTCCTGGATTCCCTGTGTCCAGAGCTCTTATCAGCACCAGTGTATGTGCTCCAATATAGTGGGATTTTTGAGGTAGAATTGGGGTCATGATAGTTTGGGGTGGGGAGGAAGCATTAAAATACTAGAGGAATGTTGTGTTTCATTGGTGCTATATTGCAGCCTGGCTGGATTGTCCCTTCCTTGTGGTCTTTCTATGAGGGGATGTCCAGTTGTCTACAGATGGACTTTGGGTCCTCACTCAGACCCCCCCTTGTTTGCATCAAGATGATTGTTTGTTTGGGGTCTTCTGATGCCTGATACCTTTCCTGATCAACACCTGGTGATCACACAGTTTGGTGTACTTTTTCCATGTGGGTTTGTTGCTTCCCTGCTAGATGGGCTCTTGTTTAACTTCAAGCCCGTAAGACTGTAGTGCTATATATTCTAATAACCGGGCACCATCAGTTTTCTTCACCCCATTTGCTTATGCACCCATTTTAACTTCAGTGATCATGTCAGGAAGATGAGCCTCCAGGTTGTTGGATGAGTGCCAGGTTATTGTAACAAAGTGTTTTTGTATTCAGAGAAGACTTGAGTAGAGGCCCAATGTCTATTAACTACCATGATACTTAACTCATAAGTATATGTACATAGGCCTATATCCCTATTGTTATATATTAATATACTTACATATATACATGCCTTTATTTATACCTCTACAAATGTCTTTTGCCTTCTAGTTCTTTCCTCTATTTCCTTTTACGTACCTCCTGTCTCACTGTCATGTTTGACCTTCATTCGACTCTCAGTAATTCCTCTGCATTGCTACATTGCACTTGATCGAACCCCAGCAGGCGTTCTACACCCTCCTCTCCATTGGTTATAGAACTCTTGTTGTTCCCTTCTCCCTGGGTTTGTTGCCTTCCCCCCTTTCTTTACCCCACCTCCCCCTCTCCCTTGTCCCTCTGGAACCGTGAGGCCTGATGTTTTCTCTTTGGGATTGTTGCCTATTTTATATAGATAGACATGAAAAAAGGAAGAAAAATAAATACATAAATAAATAAAAATAGAAAAGGGCTTATAAATAGTTCCAGGAATGTCTGCTGACCCTTATGTATGTTTTTGGACGAAGTTTGATGAGATGCCAAGCCCTGCCCTCCAAGTCTAAAGTCTGTTTTCAGGAGCCCTTGGGGACTTCTTGCTTTGCTCCCCTTGCTGCTCTGATGCTCTCCCTTTGTGTTTCACCCCGGGATGTGTGTGCAGGGGGTTGGGGTTGGGGCAGACCAGGCACGATTCCTGCACTGTGTTTCCAGTGATGTCCCCTATAGCGCTGTGGGTCAGTGAAGGGACATTGTATCTCATGGTCCTCTTGGTGCTTAGGCTACTCTGAGCAGGAGTGTTGTCCTAGGGGCTTGGTGGGCCAGGATGCAGTTCTCTCTCTCTCTCTCTCCTTCCCTCCCTCCCTCCCTCCCTCCCTCCCTCTTAGTTTGCTCACGTGTAGTCTGGGCAGACTGGCCACTCTCCTTGGGCTGTATCTTCAGAGCTGACTTCTGTAGTGCAATCTTCTGGGGAGGAGGTTGACATAGCTGGGGTTGCAGCTGGCCCTGCAGACCTCTCTCGGTATGTTGCCCTCCAGGCTTGGTGTAGCAGGTTGAAGTCTGGCCCCTCTCTCCCTTTCCTGTGGAGACATAAACAGTACCCTCCTCATGGGTAGGTTACTGCCCTGTTCCCCACAGTCCATGTACTTTCAATAGTCTTTGTAAACACCAGAGTTGCGTTTCATTAAAAATTTGATATTAACCCTGACCTCAAAATCATTTTTTCTATGACACAAAAAATCTCTCTCTTTTTATGAAGGTCCTCTAATGAGACTAAGACACGTATCATTGAGAAAAACACTGATCACCAAGGCAAGTGTACAGATATTTTGTTTGGATAAGCCTATGCACATGGGAATTGGGACCCTGGTAATCACACGTTGTGACTTATCCTCATAGAAAGCACATTGTAAAGTCCCTGTCATCCATCAAACTGTGCCCTTTTATGACCCTGTTTGAGCCCAAAGGGCTCACTTTTATGGTTTCTTGCTTTGCAGGTTGTGTGGTTGTTTCATGGGAAATTCTCAGATTGCTGTTTTGTGTCAGCCTCTAAATTTTCAGTAAAAAGGCAGATATCTGTCGCTCACAGCCGCATAGTGAAGGGACTGACAGCATTTCATTCTAAATCATCTTAGTCTTCAAATGGAAACTTTGCTGTCTTTATTTACTCTGGGCTAATGAGCAGAGTTATAGTCACCTAAATGGAAAAAAAGATGCATTAGTGAGATATACTTGTTTCTACCTTCTCTCCTCCCTCCTCTCAGTATGTTAATACCACTACTTCACCCTGCAAAATTTAACCCTAAAATCAAGGTCATCTTGGGTGGGTAGTTTAACTTCTTTATGAAAGCAATGAGTTCACAGCTCAGTGCCTCTTAACCAAACCATTCTATTTGTGGAAATACAAGTGTGAAGAAGAGTGTGGACGATGGCCTTAGCGTCACTCACAGTCTAGGTGCCACGTGTTCATCTTTGACCTGCCTAAAGGTACTTATGTTTAATGAAGCAATGATGTGGAGGATCAGAGAGCTGACCCCTCCTTCTTCAATCCCCATTTACAAATGGCTTCCTGACTGTCAGTCCCCAATTGCTTAACTTGTACACCCCTCCCCTTCCAGACAGAGGGACTTCTCTTTAACAGAAGCCTCTTCATGACATGCTTAGAAGTCTCTGGGGACCCTCTCTGATCATTGTCAAGGGCTGGGAAATAGCCTTGCTAGCAGGGAGCACTGTACAGTCGGTTATGGTAGAGGCAGGTAGGTTAAAATGTAGCCCCCGATCATGTGATCTTCCTTTGGATCCGTTTGAAGGTTGTTTCAGTTTTTAACGTGTTCTGCTTTCTCTTTGAGGTTTTCTCTTGTCGTTCTAATCTTTGTTGGTTTATTGCGAGTGTGCTTTGTATGACTATGTTTTGTTTTGTTGTGATTTTCTGTCTATGAAATCCAGGAGTTGTTGCTGCTGTTAGGTTGTCACCCAGGCCGTTCCCACCTCTGGCGAGCCTGAGCACTGCAGAGAGCAACACTGCCGCTCCTGCCCCATCCACTCAACTGAGCCCACATCTGAGCCTCTTATTGCAGCCATGGGTCAGTCACCTCCTGGAGGGCCTTTCTCTTGTCACTGCTCCTCTACTTTACCAATCACAATGTCCATCTACAGGGATTGGTCTCTTCTGCCAACATGTCCAAAGTATGTGAGAGGAAGTCTTGCCATCCTTGCCTCTCAGGAGCACTCTGGCCGTACTTCTTCCAAGACAGATTTGCTTGTCCTTTTACCAGTCCAGGGTCCTGTCAATATTTTTCTCCATTCAAATACATCAATTCTTTTTTGATCCTTCTTATTCAATGTCCAACTTTGACTCCAGATAAGGCCATTGAAAATACCCTGGCTTGGGTCAGGCGCACCTTAGAAGTCAAAGTAGCACCCGTGCTCTTCAATACTCTAAAGAAGTCATGTGCAGCAGATTTGCCGCTTCCATGAACATTGATTGTGGATCCAAGCAAGACAAAATCCTTGACAACTTCAACCTTTTCTGCATTCATCATGATGTTACCGATTGGTCCAGTTGTGAGGATTTTGGTTTTCTTGACATTGAGTTGGTACCCATACTGAAAGTTGCAGTCCTTGAACTTAACCAGCAAGTGCTTCAAGTCCTCCTCAATTTCAGCAAGCAAGGTTGTGTCATCTGCAGACCGTAGGTTCTTAATTAGCCTTCCTCCAATCCTGATGCCACTCTCTTCTCCATATAAACCAGCGTCTCTGGTTAGTTACTCAGCACACAGATTGAATACGGATGGTGAGAGGATACAGCCCTGCCACACACCTTTCCTGATCTTAAACCAGGCAGTATTTTCTTGTTGCACGACTACCTCGTGATCCGTGCACAAGTTCTGCATGAGTCTAGTCAAGTGTTCTGGAATGCCTGTTGTTTTCAAGGTTATCCATAGTTTGTTATGATTCACACAGTTGGATATCTTGGTATAGTCAATAAAACACAGGCAATATCTTTCTGGTATTCTCTGCTTTCAGCCAAGATCCATCTGACATCAGCAATGACAGATATCCCTTGTTTCATGTTCACTTCTGAATCTGGCCTGAACCGCTGACGGCTTCCTGTCAATGTACTGCTGAAATCATTTTTAGAAGATCTTAGTAAAACTTTACTTGAATGTGATATCAATGATATTGTTTTATAATTTGAGCATGTCGTTGGATCACCTTTATTTGAAATGAGCACAAATATGAATCTCTTCCATTTAGTTGGCAAAGCAGCTGTCTTCGAAATGTCCTTGCATAGACAAGTGCGTGCTTCCAGGGCTTCATTAGCTTGCTGAAATATTTCAATTGGTAGTCCATCAATTCCTGGAGCTATGTTTTTGTCTCTTTTCAGTGCAATTTGAACTTCTTCCTTCAGCACCATTGCTCTTGGTCCTCCTAAAATAGTGGAATGTTGACTAGTTCTATTTGGTACCATGACTCTGTATATTCTTTCTATCTTTTTTGATGCTTCCTGTATCATTCAGTATTTTGCCCATACAATCTTCCAAAATTGCAACTCGAGGCTTGAATGTTTCTTGAGTTCTTTCAGTTTAAGATGTGCTGAACATGTTCTTTCTAATTCTAGGCCTTTGTACATTTCATTATAATATTTGGCTTTGTTTTCTTGAGCTGCCCTTTTAAATTTTCTTTTAAGCTCTTTGACATCAAAGTTTTCCCCATTTGCTTTAGTTACTCTATTATTAAGAGTACGTATCAGAGTCTCTTCTGACATCCATTTTAATCTTTAAAAAGGCAGGAAAGAAAGAAATCCAGGATAGGTAGAAATATAGAGATAGTAACTGGATAGAGTCATGGCTTTTATATATTTGCCTGGTTTTGCCTTTTTATATAAATAAGGCAATACAATATTTGTCTTTTTGTGATTGCTTTATTTCAGTCAGCATAGTGTTTTCAAGCCCTATCCATAGTGTAGCATGTATCAAGACTTCCTTTCCCCTACTGGCCATGTTATATTCTGTTGTATGTATGCACCACATTCATCTGTTCAGGGACATTTAAGTCGTTTCTACTTTTAGACTAGTTGGAATGGTGCTGCCATAAACACTGGTAAACAGGTACCAGTTTGAGTTTTTACTTTCAAATTTTGGGAGCTATGTACCTAGCAGTTGAATTTTTGGGGTGTATGGGAGTTCCACTTTAAGTTTTTCAGGCATTGCCACACTGTATAGAGGCAAGTATTTTAGTGGCAAGCAGTGTGTGGGACAGAGAGAGAGAGATGGGTGGTGGTGGCTATTGCGATGTAGTTCAGAGTTTAGGTTTTTGATAATGGAAAATTGCACTGATTAAGATAGCATTGCCAGACTGATTAATATAATGCTGTCAATAAGTTGCACACCTATAAAATTTGAAATATTGTGTAATAGATATATTGATAACAGTGATGAAAAATGAAGGCAAATATTAGCTGCTGGAGTTGCTTATTTATGACCAAATACCTCATGGGCTGGGTTACTTGACTTAGAGGTTTATGGTCACAATTTCCTGAGACATTCCAGTTAGTTGAGCTAATACCTTGTTCAGGGCTAATGTTCCACTTCCATTTCATTGCGTAGTAACTTAAAATTTTGCAATTAGCCTTGCAAGATACAAACAACAATTGGTTCCCCTTTGCCTGGAGCACCAGAAGAAGGCGTGTCAGGAATGAGAGGAAGGTGTGGAACGGATGGCTAACTGCCCCATAAACAAGTGTCTCCTTTCCCAGGAGACCAGAAGAACTGGATGGTACTGGGACACCATTACCAAACATTTCCATAAAAGAGCATATAGGATGATCCCGATCAAAAGAGAGAAAATGCAGGACAGAATTTAGAATTCTCCTGGAATTCAATTGTTCTGGGTTTCTTGGAGGCTGGATAAACCCCCAAAACAATTGTGCTGAAATAATTTCTAAAATTTACACCAAAAATAGCCCCTGAAATCTTATAACCAAATAGTAGTTTAGCTTAACAAATAAAAATGGTCTGCCTTGAGCATTGTGCTTTTAAAAGATCTATATGGGATCCAATTGATAACAACTTGAAAGATTAGATGGGAAAAAGAAGTAGTAGGTTCATGGTAATGAAGGAGAAACAATTCAGAAAAGGAGAGTGAAAATGGTTATGCAACTCAAAGAAGGTGATGAATGTCACTGAAATGATATATGTAGGAATTGTTGAATTTGGAAAGGAATGATGTTTTATAGGGAAACGAATGTCTATCCACACACTATGGTATATTCTTTTCTTAAAATAATAACCTGTCATTTTAGGGGTGAAAAATTGTCACCACAGACAAATTGAAGGATAAGCATCTCACTCCATTTAGTTCAGAGGCCCGGCAGCTAACTCCTGGGAAGCAAAGTGCTTTTTAAGAATTATAGCTGTTACTTCTGGTTCAGCTGTTTGCACGCCTTGAAAGCTATACCCAATTTCCATGTTCTCTTTCTCTTGCCTGGCAGTAAGACTACTGTTCTCTAACGCCCCATCCTGGCAGTTTCCCAGAAGATTCCTGTTTGGTCGCGTGAGCAGTACTGATTATTGACTAGTGGTGTTAGAGCAAGTTCTTTATTTTTAGATGAGTTTCTGATATGTTAAAAAAAATCCGAATTCTTATATCAAAAGAAGAGGTTAGGTTCCCTTGATTGCTTAATCTTCATCGAGAAAAAATCTTTCTATTATACAAAAAAAAAAAAAAAAAGCAAAAGCCAAAATTGTTCTCCACATCAACTTGCCTGAACACATCACCTTTGTTTGTTTTAATTTTTCTTCTGTTATTGAAATCTTCTGGCCTAACTGGAGCCTGGGAAGCGACATGATCGGAGATGGTGTCATTGTCAGCATGCCCTCTGTAGATGCATAGATGCTGTCAACTGCAGATAGAATGTGGTCAGTGCCTGTCTGGCTTTCCCTCTTACCTAAAGTTTAATGTTTAGATCAATGGTATCATTACGTTTGTGTTGTATTGAATTGTAGGAGAGCCATCTCTTTCAGGGCAGAAGGTCTATTAAACCTAAAGCCTGAGAAACTGAGCCTGTTGTTTTTGAAAGGTAATTATGAAAGAACCTCTTGTTTCTTATCCATATAGATCAATTTTCAGATTTGAGAGGAATGGAAACTCTTATTCTGCTTTGCTCTGAATGTAGCCCCTTCCAGTAGTTACCAAGTAGATTTTTTCTTTGGAAAGGAAAAGGATACAATCATTAGACAAACTTAAGCATATGGGGCAAAGATGTGTTTTGAACATGTTGTCTCTAATTGCTTGAATAGACAGATAATACCATATGTTGGAACAATAATTTTCAAAAATCACTTGATGATGAAAGTTTACTGCTATGCCAAGTGAGAGGAAGAAGAGAATCCAACACCAAAAGCATTTAATAACTTAAAAAAATTCAGTGTTTGTTATTGATTGAGGTTTCTGTTTCATTGTGTCATTGTTGTTGGGCCTTTTGCTTGTGTTATGTCCTGATTTTGTATGATTTTCTGTCTATGAAGCCCAGATTAGATAAACTTATAGAGACAACAGCTGGATCAATAAGTTCAAAGGGACATGACAGGGGAAGCTGACAGGAAATGGGGAGCTCATACCAATGAGCACAAGGAAGAAGAAAAGTCCTGGAATTGATTGTATGATGATTGCACAACTGTTATGAATGTGATCGAACTATTGACGTGTGAATTGTGTATCAGTGAAATTGTTAAAAATAAACTAATAAAAATACAGTGCTTGCTGGATCATGATAATTATGTGCTGTGATTCTCTTTCTCCATAGATATAGATACATGTGTATAGACACATATTTAATATAGAATACATATATTCTGTATAATTACTTGATTGATGATCATTGACTTCCATGTTAGACTTTGAACTCTATGAGGATAGAAACAGTGTTCTTTTACCTTTAAGTCTCAGTCACCAGTCCAATATCTGGCTGGTACATACTACCAGCCTCCTCCCATCATGGTAACTCCCTATCTGTCCAAGTAGATCTGATCTCCACAGGGTGCTCAATGTCTTCTTATTTGGGAGTAGATTGCTAGGTCATTCTTCCAAGGCATCTCTGGGTGAACTCAAACTTGGTCAGGAGCCCAGCTCATTAACTGCTCACAACACTCAAGGTCTTCCTCTCCCAAAGTCAAGTTCGAGTCTATTCCCACTCATAGTCACTCTACAGGGCAGGGTAGAACTCCTTCTCGGGGCTTCCAGGCCTTACTCTTTACGGAAGTAGAAAACCTCGTCTTTCTCCCACACTAGGCATTTAAAAATACAGCAGCCCTGGAGCCAGTGGCTGATAGACATGGTATTCAAACAAGTATATATAAATCACATAACATTCTAATGTGGATGTGAAGGGACACATTTTTATATTAATGTTCATCTGGGCAAGGTCTGACTGTATACATGTCTGGGAGCCAGGACATCCAGATGTCTGAGTACTGGGATGCCAGACCTGAATCTCGGGGTAGAAGCCCACTTCTGCCTGGCTGCTACACAAGGCTAGGAAAACACCTCATAGCCGAGATAGCATCTCACGTCCAAAGTCCCGACCAATCCCTGTCATGCTCTGCTCCCTTGACTTGTTACGTCTAGTCCCTGTGTTTTGCCTGTGTGGCCCCGTAGGGAGCCTGTAGGGAGCCTGTGGAAAACTGAGCACTTTGAGCACCCCAGCCCTGGTTCAGGTGCCTTCAAGCCCCTCGGCCTGCACTGTCGCCTTCCCAGGCAGGCTCTTATGGGCCAGGTGGGTGAGCTGGTTTCCCCTGCAGTTGGCTTAGCAGGGAAGGTGAGCATTGACAGCCAGGTAGGAATTGGCAGAGAACTCATCCAAAGTGTTCAGAACTGGACCTGATACCACACAGCAATCCTGGAGCAAGTGCCCAGGAGATACAGCTGTTCAAACAAGTCTAAATCACATAGCACTCCATTGTGAATGTTAAGTGACACATACCTGTATTTGTCAAATAAACGAATAAATGGTATGGTAATAAAAATGACACCAAAAAGTCATTGTGCTTACAGGAGACCAACTTGTGAATACTTCTTAGATATAACCAAACTCCTTGAGAGATCAGGACCCTAGTATACAGACACCCAGGTCTTTGCATAACAAAATTCACAATGACAAGGAACATTCTAATCACCTAATGTTGTACTTTCTATTTGTGTGAGTCGCACCTGGAATCTTCTAAGTTCCCGAGCAGTCATCTAAGGTGCAACCGCTAGTCTCTCCCCAGCTGGAGGAAAGAAGAATGATGAAAATGGAAAGGCACAGTGATATAGTTAGTTTATTGTGTCAATCTGGCCAATAAACACATATGGGGTTAATTGGAGGACAGAGGGGTGGATGGTTTGGTGAGCCTCGCCTTTTGAGTTCTCAGGTCTCTTGCTTTGTGATGATCAGACCTGGGTGCAGCTGCCTTATCCAGTTCCCTGCTTCAGCTGGCAAGGCTCACTTCTTGCAAGACATCCCCGAGGAGAAGCCACATGGACCTACCATGATGCAGCCCTGGGTGTTGGAGCAGCCGTGTGGAGACCCCTGCCAGCCCTGAGATGCTTACACGTTCACTGATTCAGCTTTCCTCCTGCAGTCGGCATCATTGCTTGTCTATTTTGTGAGATGGAGGAGGACTTTGTGGATTGGTATTGGACATATGG
Organism: Echinops telfairi; assembly: GCF_000313985.2. Lineage (NCBI taxonomy): Eukaryota > Metazoa > Chordata > Mammalia > Afrosoricida > Tenrecidae > Echinops > Echinops telfairi. Next base: position 7,480,245 of record NW_022103909.1, on the reverse strand, counting down.
GTTAATGTTGGACTTGTGGGCAGCACTGGGTTGGGATGTTTTCTTGATGTTCACTTAACCTTTATATAAAACTCTCTCTTATACACGAGTTTCTGTGGATTTGTTTCTCTAAAGGACCCAGACTAATACACACAGGGAAACGATTAATCCAATGGACGAATAGACCAGGCAAAACAGCAGCCTCCATAAGCCTGAGGCCTGAAGAACTAGATAGTGCCCAGCTTCCTCTACCAACTACTCTTTAAAGAACCACATTAGGAGGTTCTGGATAGAGTGGGAGGAAAATGTGGAACAAAACTCAAAATCATAAACAAGACCAGGTTTACTGGTTAAAAAGAGATGCATAGGACCCCTGAGAGACAATGGCCTTTCGTTGCCCTTCAGGTCTGGAACTAAACTCACCCCTGTGTTAGGATAATCAACTATTTAAAATCAAAAGGACAGCATTTTCCCAAGTTCAGAGAATTAGGCAAGAAGGAGGAGGGACGGAAACAGGGAACACAGGGAGTGATCGGAAACAGGGAACACAGGGAGTGATCGCAGTGAGTGATGCTACCTTGAGAAGGTTGCAAATGGATGCATTGAAACAAAGTGTCTATGACTTGTTGAATGCAAACCGTTGCCTAATCCGCAACCGAAAAGCTGAAGAAGGAATGTCTGTACTTAAAGCCTTTTAAGAAGTTCACATGTAGTTAATACAGTTATGTATATTATTCTCCATATTTCTATGAGGAGATAGGAGACTGATGGAAATGGAGACAGAGAATTTAATGCCACCCACAGGCAAGCTTGAGGATGAACATCATGTGTTCTGTCTCCAGTAAGATGCAAACAGGTTTTCAAATTTAGAACGCCACTCTAATTTCTCTTGAATATTTTCCTCTCTCCTTCTGGCAATAGTTCTGTGGTTAGTACCCTCGACATGCAGAAAGAAGGAAAGGAGAGAATCTTTGAATATTTGCCTGGGACTCTTCCTGGAAGGCAAGTGGACACCAGAGTCCGGGGACTGTGACAAACACTTGACTCAATGTCCCACCTCCAAGAGCCAGGTTGTGGCGACACTCCTGAAGTTCTGGTAACTTCAGTGTGCCACTAGCCCTGAGACCCGTGTCTTGAGTAACACTGAGTTTGTGTCAACAATCACCATTTAGAAGGAATGTTGACAAAGTGACCACACACACAAAAATAGACGACTTTTTATGAACACCTGAAAATACCTAGGGAGACATCCCTGACCCTTTCCAAAGTATTTCAAGGAAATTGAAATTTTGGAGCTCAACTCTAGCAATGATTCCTTCTGCCATTTTTATTATTATTCCCCTGTTGCCTTGCCTTCAAATCAGATCCAACACTTGTTTCTTATAAAACAGCTCCCAACACATTTGTGAGTCGGGCTCCTTGCCCGCTGACCCCCTTGACCTTCAGACCTTTCCTTTTGAGTTTCTTCCAAGTCGTATGTACATATTGCAGGCAGACGTGTTCTTGCTCCCCACCATCCTACCCTCCACCTCCCCTTGTCTTGGAGCATGTGGATGTTGTTTAGTTCCTGAAAGAAGATTCTTTTAACAAAAACCAAATCCTATCTAATCAGAGAGAGGATTTTTGGTCTCCAACCAGAAGCACAATGAAACAAAACAACAACAACAAATTCAATTTAGTTCAATAGAATACTATTCTGTGTCATTGGAACAAGAACTTACTGTTAGACAGTCAAAGTCATTATTTTGATGCCAAGCACAACTATACCCCGTTGTTAAGGTGGTAATGTAATTGTCTGTTGCACGTGTGGCTTTCTTGTTACACTGCTGTCGCCAGGCAGGATTCAGGTTCCATAAAGCCACGATCCACGGGAATGACTGAGGAATGCAGACTTGTGGTTCATCTACTTTTCTGGTTAGCTGACATTTAACCAGAGAACGCTGGGCTTTAATCCTTGCTGGAAAAAAAATCTGAAAATCACTTTCTTTCTGTGAAAGGACAGCCCGGTAGGAAAAGTCTATCTATGGTATTAAGAGCATCATAAGTCCCTTGGGACCATTTTCTGACTATTCTAAAACATTACAGATGGAGGGTTAGGGGGCTGAGATGAATATGAAAACCACAAGCCTCGTGTCAAACAACCAGGTTACCTCTGTCTTTTTAAAAAATGGACAATAAATTAATATAGTTACTGAACACCCATTACTTACCATGCCATGGGCCTGGTTCTATAGGGAAGAGGGAAGAGGGGACAATTGTGTTAGCCTGGGTAGACTAGAAAAACAAATCCAGGGAGGCATGTGTGTGAGAGAGAACTTTATATTAAAGAGCAATTGTACATTAAGAAAACATCCCAGCCCAGTCCAGATCAAGTCCTTAAGTCTGATATCAGCCCATATATCCAGTACCAGTCTATAAATTCTTTTTCAGACTCACACAGTCATGCAATAATGCTGAGTACAGGAAGATCACAGGCCAGTGAGTAGAAAGTCTTGTGGATTCAGTGGTAGTGGAAGCATCTCCACACTGGCAGGGGTCTCCATGTGGCTCCTCCAGCTCCAGAGCTCTGACTGCCATCAACATAGCTCCATGTGGCTCGTCAATGGGAATGTGTAGCAGAGAAAGTGTATCTGGCCTCCAGTGAGCTCTTTATCTCCATTGCACCTCCAAAATGAGGTAATCAAATGGCGACTTGATTGACATGCTAGACTCCACCCCTTTGCAAGTTGACAGGAGATTATGTAACTGCCACAACTATGTTTACAAATAATCACGGTATAATGTCACAAGTACTTGAAAAGATAGGTAGCAAGTGGGACTGTCATTCAGGTCAGAGAAGGACTAATAGCCAGAGGACATCAGAGATGCCCTCCCTACAGGTGGAGGGGGAGAGAATAGTGGTCTGGATCCTGACATATGTATAGGTGTTGAGTCAAGAAGAAGCAGTAGGCTGCCCTTGACAGAGGGAGTAGACTTTTGAAGTGCACAGAGAGTTGGTTGTGTGTCACTTGTCTCAGAGCTACATGTGTATGTTTGTATGTCATGAAGGGACACTGGTGGGAGATGAGACTGGACCAGAACACTCTAAGGGCCATTCTATGTGCCCATCAGGAGTTTTAAGTACTGTTCCGAAAAGTGATGTTCATTTAACAATGGGGTTCTCTTACCTAACTTGTGTTTTAGAAAGACCACTCTGGTAGTTGTGGGAAGGAAGCAATGAAAGGAGAGGAACAACCACTACTGACCCACTATCTAGTCCAGCGGTTCTCAGTCTGTGGGTCGTAACCCCTTTGGGGGTCGAACAACCTTCTCACAG